>NC_133387.1:163104468-163418145 GCF_047511655.1 Castor canadensis
ATTTTCTCTAATTCTTTCAGGCAAAAATCAGTCTTTATTATGTCTACAAGGTCCTGAATAAACTTTTTCCAATTTCTCTTGGCATGTTCATTATCTACTCCTTGAAGTAGATGGGCATGAAGTATTGTGAGCAAGAAGTATGAGATAGTGGATGGCTAATAATTACTGGGCATTTTTTGTGCCAGGCATTTTCTAAGTCTTTTGTTTGTATTACTTTATTATAATCATTAAAACAACTCCAAGTAGGTGCTGTTTTCGCATTGGAAAGAATCACCTGAGTAAAAGCAGAGAAGAGAGTGAGGAAAGAGACATTTACCGACTACTACCAGGACCCAACCTTAACACTATAATGCATTTTTACCTCATTGAGTAGATACTCTAGAGTATATACTTTAAAGCAGGGATTTAAAGTTTTGGGGATTGAATTCAGGGCCTTGCACTTGCTAGAAAGGCACTACCATCTGAGCCATACCCTCTGCCCTTTTTGCTTTGAGTATTTTTGGTATAGGGTTTTGGTTTCCATGCCCTGGCTGGCCTGGACTGCCATTCTTCTATTTATGCTTCCCCTGTAGCTGGGAACCACTACACCCAGCTGCTTCTTGGCTGAGATGGGGTCTCAAGCCTGGAACAGAGATCTCCATCTCAGCCTCCCAAACAGCTAGGATTATAGGGATGAATTGTCATGGTAGTGATAAAGTGGTTTCTTGCTTACAGGACTAAGGTGTTGCCAGGTGCCAGTGGCTTGTACCTGTAATCCTAGCTACTTGGGGAGGCTGAGATAAGGAGGATTGTGGTTCAAGGCCAGCCTGGGCAAATTGTTTGTGAGACCCCATCTCCAAAATAACCAGAGGAAAATGGACTGGAGGTGTGGCTCAAGTGGTAGAGCACCTGTTTTGCAAGTACAAAGCCCTGAGTTCAACCCCCCAGTCCCACCAAAAAAAGAAAAAAAAGAAAAAAAAAAAAGGACTAAGGTACTGTGGCTAGTACTTCTAGGATCCAGGATTTGAATCCACATATTATACAAAGGGTAAGCTTTTCCGTAATGGAACATTACCACTTAGCAAAGATGATAGATCTTTTCATTTTGCTTGCCTATTGCAGATAAAAAGGGGCCATCAGGAAAACATTCCAAAACTGAGAACTCTGATGAGGCATCGGCTGAAGTGGTGAACTCCAGGTCTCAGAAGACTTCAGCCTCCAAAAACTGTGGGAAGAATTTAAGCAACTACTGGCTGATGAAGTCAGAGCCAGAGAGCCGACTAGAGAAAGGTGTAGATGTGAAGGTGAGACTGTACCTGTCTCCAGTGCCTTCATGCTATTTTTTAAAATGTAAGATGAATGTGGGACACCATAGTATTCCATCAGCAGTTTCTTATCTTTGAAGAGTAGGAAAAGGTAGAAGTGAATAAAATAAGCAAGATTTATTGCCATCAGCTTCAGGTTAAGTATCCCTTATCCATCACGTTTTGGAGCAGACATGTTTCAGATTTTTTTTACATTGTGGAATACATGTATAAACTTTACAGGCTGAATATCGATAAACCAAAAATCAGAAATCCAAAATTTTTTGAGCATTGGCATATTTCAGAGCATTTGGATTTCCATTTTTCAGACTAGGCATGTTCAGCCTGTATGTATGTTGTGAATCTTCTATCTAGGCAGAGACTGACCATAAATATTGCAGACTTGTGGGTTTCATAGTCTATGCTGCAACTCTGCCCTTATAACAAGAAAGTGGCCATAGATAGTACATACACAAACATGTAGTTGTGTTCAAGTAAAACTTTAATAACCATGTGTGGAGTTAGATCCTAAAGGCTGTAACTTGCCTCTTTGCTCATTTTTTTTTCTCTTTTATTTTCATTTTTTTGCCTCATTTGTTTTTTTGAGACAGGGTCTCACTATGTAGCCCAGGCTGTCCTTGAACTCATGACCTTCCTGCCTTCACTTTCCAAGTGCTGGGATTACAGGAGTGTACCACCATGTCCAGGGCTAGCTTGATTTTTCTCTTACCACTTGCCATACTCTTAGGTGTCTCTCTGCCAACATTTGTATATAATCAGAGAGTAGACGTAAACCAATTTTAATAACAGCCTGCAGAAAAAATAAGTAGAAATATAGAAGAAACAAATAATGTTTTGATGAGTAAAATGCAGGGAACCAGCAGATTGCTTTATCATCTGGATTATCCATTCAACAAATTCCCTTAATTAGTGAAGATAAGATAACCCCAGGGTTTAAATTCATTCAACATCAGTGGTTCTGTGGAGCTACTTCTTAGTAAACTATTTATTTCCATTACAGCCTGGAGCATCTCTCAATATTAGGGAGGGATTTTCTGCTTCCATATATGCTGACCAAGGATTGTTTAGTGAATGACTATTTTCTCTTGCCTAGTTCAGCATTGAGGATCTCAAAGCACAGCCCAAGCAGACAGCATGCTGGGATGGGGTTCGCAACTACCAGGTAAGGGACCCCTGAAACCTTGGGTGGGATAAATGTCTGCCCCTTCCTTAGGACTTAGTAACAGAACCTCTTGGCCTAGGTTGCTTTTCCCAGAATCCTAACCTGAAAATGTTTTACAAAAATACCATAATTACTCTGACTGCATGAAATCTCCAAGTCCTTGTTTTTTGCCAATGTCCTTATACAAGTCTGGGAGTTTTGGTAAAGGGGACAGACTTTGTAATGAATTGAGGGGGGAGGCTACAAAATGGAAAAACCTATCTACTAAAAACAGATTTAATTTTTGTTCAAAGCTAGTGCTTCCCAGCTGATGGGGAGGATAATCCTTGACCCTTATCCCCTGGCACAGGCTCGGAACTTCCTTAGAGCTATGAAGTTGGAGGAAGAAGCCTTCTTCTACCATAGCAACTGCAAAGAGCCAGGCATCGTGGGACTTATGAAGGTTAGGTGGACAGGTTTTGGGATTCATACCCTCTTCCTTTAGAGAGACTTACTCATGTAAAGGATACAGCTTCAACAGGTAACAAAAAGAAGAAGAAACTGTCTTTCTATACCCCCTGTCCCAGGCACAAAGTAAAAAACTGCCCTGACTCCTTCAGGGGTCAGTTAGTAAGGACTAGAACAAGTCATACTTCATTTCAGACCCTACTAGAACATACATCTCTCTGTCTCTTAAGTGTTGGTCTCTCACTCAAAAACAGACTGATGGTAGCTCCTCCTAAGAGTTATCAGGATCAAATTATTAATTATGCTGATAGAAAAAAAAACCTGTAGTTCCAATAATAATCTTTAACATTTAGTTTTAGAACATGCTTGTAAGACTTCATAAAAACAGGGCTGGACTGGAGGTATGGCTCAAGTGGTAGAATGCCTGCTTTGCAAGCATGAAGCCCTGAGTTCAAACTCCAGTCCCACCAAAAAAAAAAAAAATTATCTGGTTTAGCTGGGCGCAAGTGGCTCATGGCTATAATCCTAGCTACTTGGTAAGCTGAGATCGGGAGTACCAAGGTTCAAGGCCAGCCCAGGCAAATAGTTCATGAGACCCCCATCTGCAAAATAACCAGAGAAAAATAGACTGGAGGTGTGACTCAAGCAATACAGCAACTGCTTTGCCAAAACTTCAAGTGTGAAGGCCTGAGTTTAAACTCAAACAAGAGCTGGCTAAGTAGCTCAAGTGGTAGAGTGCCTGCCTAGCAAGCATGAGGCCAAGTTTAAACTCCAGTACCACCATCAAAACAAAACAAAACAGGGCTGATTTCCTAACTGCACTTGCCTTGGGGTATGTATTAGTTCCAGACATTTGAGCACTTACTGTCTCTGTAGCAAGGGAGATGGGTAAATGTGTAGGGTAAGAAGTGAAAGTTAGATGTGTATTCAAGATTGGAGCTGAAATGATTGGAGACTTTGGATTTGGTTTCAGATTGTAAAGGAGGCTTACCCAGACCATACACAGTTTGAGAAAGAAAATCCCCATTATGACCCATCCAGCAAAGAAGACAACCCCAAATGGTCCATGGTAAAGACTACTTTTCTTCCTATTCCATGAGAGGGGAGGAATGGACAAAGAGAGAAGAGTGTGGGGTGCTGTTAGGTCAAGGAATATAACCTAGCTCTTGCTCAGATGAAGTTACACTAACTCTGGAGATTAGAACAGAACATTGGCAGTCCTGCCCCTGAGAGCCTCCTGCAAGTAGTGAAAACTCTGGGCTGGCACAGAGGCATGTGCCCATAGTCACAACTACTCAGGAGGCTAGGGCAGGAGGATTCCTTGAGCCCAGGAGTTTGAGGCCAGCCTGGGCAACATAGCAAAACCCATCTCTTAAGATAAAAACAACAAATAGCAGGAAGAGTGTTGCTAGACATATCTTTCTGTCTCATATACTGTTGTCATGTAGGTGGATGTACAGTTTGTTCGGATGATGAAGCGTTTCATCTCCCTCGCTGAACTCAAAACCTACTACCAGGCTCACAAAGCTACTGGTGGTCCCTTAAAAAACATGGCTCTTTTCACTCGCCAGAGACTGTCAGTTCAGCCCTTGACCCAAGGTAAGAGTAAGACCTTTTCCTTATTCCTACCCAGAACATGTCCATAAATTCACACTTACTAGCTAATTAAACTCTCTCTGAGTCAGTGTCCTCATCTGTGACACCCAAGAGGGAGGGAGTCTGTTCTGAGTTGCCCATTATTGTATACTCAGTTTCTAACAGTGCTTGGCAATTGATAAAATACTTCATAGATTTGGAATGAGTAAATGCCTGCTCCTTGTGTGGGAGGAGACATAAGACCTAATTTTTTTTTTTTTTTTTCCTTTTTTGGGTAGAAGAGTTTGACTTTATTTTGAGCCTGGAGGAAAAGGAACTAAGTTAACTGAGGCACTGTTGCTGGAATGGATAAGCCATTACTCCAAAAAAGTCAAGCCTTTATAACACAAAAGAAAGTGTGAGAAAACTTGCTTGTTTTGTTCACCTGGGATCATGTACAAAGGTAGTTTGTTACTTTTTTTAAAATAAAATATTTAGTATCAAAGTTGAAAGCTTTTCTTCTAAGACTGCATTGGGTGTGGTAGAATACTCCACTACACATCTCTTCCATCCAGGCTGGCTCCTTCTGCCACGTGGAAGATGCAGGGTACCTTTCCTGCCATCAGCCTCTGCCATCGCTGATACTTACATAGCAAGTAGAAGAATTCAAGGCTGAATCCCTTGTGTTAACACCCACTAAAACCAACTTTTGGTCTTTCTACACCTGCCTTCCTCAGTAGCCCCTTAAGTCCTCTGGGTCCCAAAGGTTTAAACCATGATTGGTTTCAGGATAGATTGTCAGATGGGGAAAATCTGACAATCACTGAAAAGTGAATTCACTTTTCAGCCATCCACTTGTCTAAAACGGCTGGTTAATAAAGTGCTCATCATTGTTCAATAGGAGCTATCCACTGAGAAAGCAGACACTGTGTTGGAGTCAGGGTGGGTGTCTTTCCCTGAGTGTCAGAGGTGGAACAGTGTAAAACAGAAGAGACCACAGAATCTGGTGGACCATGGGCACAATGCCTTCCAAGCCACAGGGGCTTCCTTTAATTAGACATTAAAACAAGTGTTCTTCTTTTAAAATACAGCCATTGGAAAGACAACACATTAAGAAACATGTAAACACTGCAGCTGCTTAATTACAAGTTGCACTGCTTGGTTTAGTACCTGTGCACTCCCAGGCCTGGGGACCTTAAAGGAGAGGAATAGGAGTCTACCCTCACTTTCACAGTTGACAGAGAACAGAGAATAGGGGTAAAGTCAGAAAACTAGATCTGCTTGAGAAACAAAGCAAATTCTGTCTCTTCTAGTTCTCTCAGAAGACAAGTTTAGGATGTTAGGAAAGTTGGAAAATAAATTTGTTGTCAGTTGGGAGGCAGAGGAATTGACAAATGCTTTTAATTAGAATACTAGCAATTAAAAGGAGGCACACCAGAGCCTAATCTCATGCTCTGAAAAAGGCAACACTACAGAACTGGCCTCTCTCATACACTTAAGCTCCAGCCTTGATAATCCAACCGCAGCTGGATGGGTAATTTCTGTTCTCATGCGGATTGTATGTCGCACCTGAACTTGGGTTCTGGCCTTCCCTGGTTCTGTTGTTCCCAACCAGCTTCATGGGTCACTCCTTGTCTTTCCCTCCAGTCTCAACTTTGATTCATGAGCACTGCCCAACCAACGCCCAAGATTGCACTGATTTTTGAGGAAGAGTCTCCATTTTCTACACTAAATGAAAGACAACACAGGAACCAAATCCTCTACTTTCCAAATTACCAAGAATTCAGATCAGCAACTATTGTACTTGTTGGCCAGTGGGGTCTGATTGGTCTTTGTATAAAGGGAAGAGAGGCCAACAGGAGGGTAATTCCTGGTCATTCCCAGATAAGGCAGAAGAGACAGTGAATACCTTACTACTACAGGCCCGAGCACAAAGCAGCAGGGAGAACTGCCTCTTCTCCAGTGTAACAGCATCCACGAGAATTTTCCTTTATGTGTTTTTAAGCAAAAAGTACCAATGGTCCTAAACTTGGGTCAGTGAGCTGGTGAAGATGTAGACATAATTTGGCAAGCAGAATTATTCTGAGGTTGTGGTAATACCTCTGCGGGGGTCCTCATCTCCCTCCCTAAATTTGTAGGTAGAAGAATAAAGGGGTTAGAAACTGGAGTAGGAACAAAATTTCCAGGTGTTTGAAACCAAGCCCCAGTTCCCAGAAACTAAGTGGAGGGCAAGGAGTGATGAGACTCTACTCTTAGGGAGGCAAAGGCCAGGATCCCTATCTGCTTAAAGAGGACAGACCCTCGTGCTTAGGGCTTGTTGGGGCACACAGTAATACTCTAGAACAACCCAGACCTCAGGGTTGCAAAGTGGAGTCACGTGGTGAAGAAAGACAGTTGCCATGCTTTGTTCTTCCTCAGCAGGCCTGGCTCAGCCTCCTGGCCATCCGTGTGTGACACCCCAGGGCTTCTCTGTGCCCAGGTATTTCTCATGGGTGAGGGGACAGTCAACCCTAGGCCCTTCCACAGGTTTCTGCTCCAGGATATTCCTGACAAACCAGAGAAGATGAAGAAGGGAGGTGCCTGGATCCCAGTAGTGACAGGCCAGAGAAGTGGCTTGTGGAAACTTCAAAGCACCACGTCTGAGACTCCCAGAGAGGTAGCTTCCTGATCTTATCTTTCCCCCATTTAGGATGGGACAGGCCCACATCCTGCCACTACCTCAGAGACAGTCAAGGGGAGTGTAAGACGTGACTACCCAGGACCCTGCTGGCAGCTCTGCATCCCAGGGACACACCTCAGATCCTGTATCAGGAAGCCCAGAGAGCCAGGAAATGTGCTCTTGGTCCCATGAGGAAGCCTTAATAGCAGGCTCTTATTCCCCAAGGAGAGACTAGGTTCCTAACTCCACATCAGCTGCAGAATCCCAAGGAGACTGCTTCCCAACCCAAGCCCCTTAGGTTCTTCAGAGAAAAGAATTTAAGTCAGAAACATGATTTGTTTTCAAGGTTGCAAGTAACGGTCAGCTGAGCCAACAGCATCCTCCCCTCCCCCAGCCGCTGGTGTTTGGTAGATGGCAGAGCTGGGCAGGAGCCCAGCAGCTTCTTGGCTGGGGCCTACTGCCTGCCGTTGTTGTCTGACAGCGGGTTGGGGGTCCGCACCTCACTCAGGGAGGCTGTGCCCTCGAAGCGCTGTGAGGCGACAGCTGCTTGGTGGGAGGCGCTCTTCCGCACGATGTCACCCTTCCTCCACAGCACCACTTCCTGCAGGATTGAGGGGGGAGGAAGGGATGCAGTACCTGAGAGGTAAGCTCGGGGATGGGCTTTCCAGAGGCTCTCACCTTGGCTCTGGGGAATCTTGGGCAAGAACCACTTTACTTATTTCACCAAAGCAGCAGCTGTCTATACCACTTGTCTTTGTCTCTGCTGTGGGCCAGAAAGGCAGGGTGCTTATAAGAGGTAGGCCTGAGAAAGCAGACTCTAGGTATCAAGTGGGTACCCTTATTGCTGCTGTGGGATTCTGGGTAACCTAATGTTTCCACCTCTTGGTAAAATACATGGTATAGACCTAATAGCTCTTTCCCTTGTACCATTCTGCTTAATCTGTCAAAATGGAACCTCCATAGGAATGATGGCCTTCTGTTCTGTCCCTAAGGCATCTAGAGGCCTGGAGGAGGCACTCACCTGCTGCTTGAAGTAGCGCCGTTCCTCCTCATCTATCAGCACCAGGTTGAGGTAATAGCGCACAGAGAACTTCTTGTTGATGTCCCTCATGGTGGGTGTGAGCTCATACCCTGCCAGGAACAGCCGGATTGGGATGGATTCTCCTGTAAGGGGTAAGGCAGGAATCAGAGCAAGGGACGTGTTCTACTCTGTCTTATACCAAGTCCCTTTGTATAAGAGAGGAGGTAAGACTCAGCTGAGCAAGTCAAGGCACAAAGCACTAGGCACAGGCATTTGGGATGTTGCACTCTGCTGCCCAACAGTTGCGAAGCAAGAACATGACTCTCTAGTTCTATCCCAGTCTTGTAGCTTTGACCTGTTCTCTCACCATCATGTCAGAAAGCACGAGGAGCAGTTGAGTGAATGGCACAAGGATACTACTGTTAAACATCCTTTTATACATGCAATGTGCCTAGTAACACTGGGTTTTCAAGAGGCAACAACTTTGCCATGTCATCCAGGAGTTGTGATTCCACCTCCCTCCATCCTAGTTAGTATATGCCCTGGAGTATACCCCCACTCTAATATAGATTGGCAGAAGGATCCAGAAAACAAAAATCCTCATTCTGGCCCTGTTCTCTGTTAACCAGTTCATGACTTCTGAATAAGTCTGTTGCTTTCTCTGAACCTAAATGTCCTCATGTGAAAATCAGAGAATCCAACTGCCCAATATTTTAGGTCCCTTCTTCCCTAACATTGTGCCTTTCCTAGTGTAAGAGGAACAAAATTAGGGCAACTGACAAACCTACAATGTAGCCTAAAACTAAATATAAACAATCTTTTAATATCTGCTATTTTATGTTGTCTCTCAATGCCCCATTTCATATGTACAGGAGAAGTAACAGTTGACTGTACTTGCACTACTGGACCAAAAAAATGAAACAACTGAAAAAGTCAGAAGAGCTGGTCCTAACCCCCCAGGGGCTGGGATGGTGACATCTAAGGACATGCTGAGTGTCACCAGTGTTGGGGACTAATTCTGTGATACTCCTCTTTCCACGTGGACAAACTGGGTATACACTGGCTAACATCTTGAAGCCATCAAACACTTCAGTATGAGAAGAGATTGCTACAGAACCAGTGAAGAATGATTGCTATTCTCCAATAATCATCCAGCTTCTCCAAATAACAAAGAGCTTTAAATTCCACTTGTCCCAGATGTAATATCAGATCCAGGGGCTAGGGGAGGACTATTTCCATTGGGCTCTAGTGCTGCCCACAGCCCCTGTAGTGTGGGCTAGCAAATCTAATAGTTTTTAAGCTAGGTGAATGAATTCAGAGTGAATAATTTTACCAGAGCTGAAACTAAGTAATGGAAATAACTACCTTGCATGAATCTCTTGCCCCAAACAGCAAAACATGTCAGGATGTTAATAGGAAAAAGGAGTGAAATATTCAAACTGTTTCTTAAATTAGTACTTTTCAAACTTCTTGGGAAGTATGAAACACGTCTAATCTTGAAATTAAATCTTAAGTCTAAGTCCAATGTATAAACAAGATCAATGTGGAGCTGTTCTGGGTACAGACAGAGTAGGAACCTAAAGTTCCCAAATTTAGCCTTTCTTTTTCTTTCTTCCCTCCCACCCCCTGCAGTGCTGGGGACTGAAGCCAGAGCCTTATTCATAATGTTCTACCACTGAGCTTTACCCTTAGATTCAGCCTTTCTATTCCTCCTTATTGGCACTTACAATGCACACACAATTAGACTAAGAAATCATAGGTTGATAGGACATCTTACCTCAAAATTGCAATCTCAAGTCCTTCTCAAATTCTGAAAGGGGTCTGGGTATGTCAGCTGAGGTCCTGAGCCAGGAAACTCACCTCGCACTGGCGCCCCATCCATGATCTCGTACTTGGCTATTGTGTCGTTCTCATGGTACACGTTAGGGCCTGTGCCTGTTGTTTCTCGTTTAATGATATCTATCTCCATGTGCTTAATTTTGATTCTCACCAGCAGGAAGTATATCTTCCCTACAATGACATCTTTCAAGTGGTATCTGAGGAAGAGAAAGTAGAGGAGGTAAGATGGTGGTGCAATAGCTGCCCCTTTGTTTCAGTGGGGAGCACACTGCTAGGGTTGTGCATGTTGGTTGAAGGTCTAGTTGCAGTGAACACTCACCCATCTTCACACCCTCGCTGCCATGGTGGAATGGTTTCCTAATATGTTCTTTTCCCAAATCTGAGTAACTTCCTCTTCTACAATCTGCTCAAAGGACATATCCCGCATGATACTTCATCTGTTCACAGTTGTTCATCTGCTCTGTCTCCTCAGCTACCTGTAGTACTTGGGGTTTTTATTTGTTTGGGTGGTATTGACAAAGGGCAGACCCATACTGAGGTTTGAAATCAGGGCCTCATACTTGCTAGGTAGGCACTCTCGCTTTTGTGTCAAGCCCCAAGCCTACACTTGTGTTTTTTAAATGTATGTGTTTTTCTCATGTACAACAGGTCAGTTCTACAAACTGTTTGTCCTTTCTGCCTTGTTCTCTACATATAATTAATGTCTTTTGGGAGCAATTCTGTTTACTGTGGGCTGGACAGGCCAGACAAGAGCACTAGTGTGAGATGAATGAGACTCCCTAGGTATCAGTGCCTGCTGCCTGGGCTCTGCTTGCATGGCTTGGGCTCTGTGAGCTATTAGGGATTTAGCCACATTGCCTAACACTTTCTCACCCTTCAGCAGATAATGCTGTAGTCTGTATATGCAAACCCTATACCAGGCATGACAGAAAGCCAGCAAAATCTCAAACCTGAAGCTCAGATGCATGGGACGTGAATACTGGTAGAGATTTCAGAATTTAGCCTGTTCATATGATAGGTGAAGAAAATGAAGTTGAAAGAAAATAGATCATTTGACTAGGATGTAAGAAGTAGCAGAGACAGGAGGTGAACAAGGTTCCAAAGTTCTCAGGCTGGAGTGCTCCCCAACTGTTTCTCAGCACCTTTCTTCTTTATAGTTTATTGGGAAGACTGTAGATAACCTTAGCATACCTGCTGCTAGCCACTACTTTCACCAGATCCTGGGGCATTAGTGGGCAGAACCACACAGAGCCCTAGGACTGTGAAGAGAAAGGGGAAGAAGCCTGTTCCCATGCCAGGCCCAAATCAATCAGCCTCCTTCCAAGCACCCTGACCATTTCACAGGTGGGCCAGGCCAAGCAGAGCTGGTTCTAAGACACACTGAGTTCCATCCAAGAAAAAGAGCTTCCAGGGGGAAGAGAACTTCAAACTATTCCAGGAACTGAGTATATTCCTGGTTTAAAAAATTCAGTTCCCAACGTCTTCAAAGGCAACCATCTAGATCAGTACCCACTACCCCCAGCCTCTGGTTGAGTGAGCCAGGGGGATGGGGACACCACAATGAGAGATTGGTTATTTTTAGCTCTCTGTGAATAGAATATTTGTTTTAGATACTTGATTTCCATACATTTTCAGTAATAGATGATACTCAAAAAATGTTTTCTGAAATTGACAGACTGCTAGAGAATTTTGTGATTTACATACAAGCAGTTAAATATTTTGATGTTTTAACAGTAAACACAGTTTAAAACATATAGTATAACCCCCACAACAAACAAACAACCAAAAAAACCACACAGCTTCCTGACTTTCCAGTTAAAATAAAGTTATTTTAAAACCTTTATAAAAATGAATCAAGTATTCTTTGCTACAGTTCATTGTAGTTCAGGGAAGAAGCAGAAAACCCTTGACAGTATTTGGTTTCCTCACTGATTTCTAATGATGTGGAGAAAACAAATGATAATGGAATTGTGTTCCCTGATTATTCTCATCATAAAAGGAAGTAGCTGTGCCTAGAATTTAAAACAAGAAACCTCATGTTAGTTTGGCTGGACTTTGAAAGGCATCTTAGGGGTTTAACTCTAGCCTACCATCTTAATATAGTTTAGTTTAAGTAAAGTGAAGTTTACCTTTCCTGGTCCATCTATCTGCAAGTAGCCTAGCACATATATCTACTGTATTATTTCTGTGGAATTCCCTCTACAACATGTCACCATGAAGCAGTGGCATCATGGAGCTCTATCACATCAGAATCTGTCTTAACCTCCCTAAATAATTACTTCACAATCTTGGGGTCCAGGACACTTACTTGGATTTATTATACTCAAACTCGATATGCAGGCAGTCCTCAATCCCAACCTCCATCTTGATGGAAGAGTTCAGCTCTGGGTATGTGCTGAGTGTGTGAACTACAATGTCCATCTCTTTGACAACATCATTGAGGCGGCGACTGATGGTGGCTCTGAGGAAATAGCTGTAAGGAGATGGAGCTGTCATGAATGAAAACTTCCAGTCTGCAGATGCTGCCTAGATACAGGTAAAAACTGGTCCACTTTTTGTGATTCTTAACTTGGGGTTTTGTATCCCTTTGAAATTTATGGACCTTTCTCCCAGAAAATAATGCACATAAGCATCTATATACAAAAGTTTGCAACTACAATTCTAGAAAGACCAAAGACCCTCCTGGCAAGATCCTTTTTGGAGTCCATGCCTCTGGGTTAACCCTGCTCTAAGTAAAGGTGCTTTTTCTTCTCTGTACTCTTAACAGCATGTTATTTGTAGGCCTTTTTCATGACTCTTACCACTATCTACCAGCTTTTATTTCTTCACCTAACTCCTGTTTTTTGAACACAGGGACCTGTCCCATACTCATATTTACATTTTTGTTCATTTAACAGTATTTGATCAATAAACATTTTTTAAGTCTCTCATGGTTTTAAGAGGGGAATAGGAAATGGAGAATTAAATCAGCCATTCACTCAGCAAACTTATTGAGCTAAGCACTCTTTTATTCATAGGATGAATAAGATTCAACCTCATGGGATGCTCACAGTCCACAGGGGCTGACAGGCAAATAAACAGGAAAATTAGAACACTGGGAAGTGTTAATTGAGATAGCACTATCTAGTACTGTGGGGAGAAAGGACATTCCAAGAAGAACAAACTTTCATGTAAAGCAACAGAGACTGAGTGTGAATACCAAAGTTGTCTCTGGTTCAACCTGGAGGAGGAGGTTGTGTGGTAGGGAATGTGTTAGAAATAAGAGACATGGCCCCTAAAAGTTTAACAAGTTCAAGCTCTGTAGTCAGCCACTTCAGCACCACCTGCTGCCTGGACATAACACCATGCTAATATCCAACCAGGCAGAAAACACCCCTTTAATTATAACTTCTTCTAAATGATATGTAGATAATCCCTATTGCCTGGTAAGCATAATTGGGGAAAGTTATAAAGCTATGCTGATTATATCAGCTACACATTTAAGGTTACTGTCCTCTGTGTGGCACAGACTGCTTCTTGGCAATCCTTTGTATTTATCTCATTAACTCTGTAACTCTGCCCCAGACATTTGTCCCTATCCCTTTTCTAATTGTTCAGGTCCCAAGTCTGTCCTTCAAGGGAATACGCTACTTTTTACTGTATTAAGAAGAGGAAGGACTTTCAAGTCAAGATTTGTAACTCTCTCCCTTCTCTACTTTGTGCTGTTTTTATTTAGGGCCTAAGAAGTCTGTACTTTTGTCTAACCACTTCCTTCCAACAGCATCCCTCTCTTCAGATCTTCTCTCTTCCATTTGGTACAACCCACTCTCCACCTGGATATTCATTAGAACCACCTGAAAAATCGTGATGTCCAGGTGTATCTGACATTTATTTGCTCTGCTGAGAGACACACCATTTTAAAAAGCTTCCAAAATGCTTCTAATGTGGGAACTTTGGTCCAGGGTCTTGAGCCTTTCTACTTCTCCAGTTTTCCTCAAACGTTCAGTCTCTTTAAAAGCTAAAAGTTCTTCCTTTGAGCATACAAAAAGTTCCAAACACACTAATCCACCAAACCCTCCCTCTGACCTTCGGAGTGCTGGGATTACACTCTACCTACCTACCTATCATAGGCTCTCTTTTCTTTATTTACAAGCAGCTATCATAAGACAAGTCATATACTGACATCTACAGCTTCTACTCCCATTCAGCTCCTGCCCAACAGAAACTGCTATCCTGAGGGAAATACATGGCCTCCCAGTGCCAAAACCAGCAGCCCTCTTATCGAGTTGTGTACCCAACTGACCAACTCTTCCTCCTATCCCCAGTAAGTTCTGGTTCTTCTCTCCCTGCACTGTTTCCCTCCTTAAAAGATGGACCAGTTCTTACTTCTGAGCACATCTGCAGTGTACACACTATTCATTTCTAGGTCCTATGTCTATGAATTTGACTACTCTAGGCACCTCCCTCATATAAATGGAATCACACAGTATTTGTCCTTTCCATCTAATGTAAGTACTTAAGGTTTATCCATGTCTTAGCATATGCAGAATTTCTATCCTTTTTAAGGCTGTAAAGTATTCCAGTGTATATATGTTTTGTTTATCCATTCATTTACTGATGGAAACCTAGGTTGCTTTTACCTTTTAGTTATTGTGAGCACTGATATGAACATGGATGTACAAACACCTATTCCTGACCCTATTTTCAAATCTTTTGGATAGACAACCACAGGTGTGTGTGTGTGTGTGTGTGTGTGAGAGAGAGAGAGAGAGAGAGAGAGAGACAGACAGATAGACAGAGACACAGACAGAGAGAGAGAGAGGTGATGAGGTGATGCAGTGCTGGGGATTTAACCCAGGGGATCACATGTTCTTATGTTTAATTTTTTGAGGAGCCACCATATTATCTCTAACACCTTTCTTTCTGACACAAAGAGAAATCTACTGCGAGAAAAAAAGAAAAGGCATGTTGGTACACGTCTGTAACCCCCAGTACTCAAGAAGTCAAGGCAGGATGATCTAAGGTATGAGGCCAGCCTGGGCTACATAGAAAGCCCCTGGCTTTAAAATAAAAACAGTTCCATAGATAAGCTTAAGTGATGTCCAGATAATCCTCATTGTTATTGCCTTCTCTGAGTGATATGATTAAATATTATCTTTAGTGGAAGTAATGTCTGCAAAGATTTGAAAAGAATAGTCTATGGGGCTGAGGGTGTAGCTCAAGTAATAAGAGCACTTACTTAGCAAGTGTGGGATCCTGGGTTCAATCTCCAGTACCACAAAGGAAAAAAAAAAAGAAGAAAAGAAAGAAAAGTCTACCAACACTCTCCCGGTGGAAGGAGAAAGAAGAAGAGGTATCGGTCTTGCTGCTGTCTACACTTGCCTAAGCCCAGACCTACAGGTGATAAAAACAGTTGATCTTTTGAGATAGTATCAAGACCTGGAGTCAGATGTTCAGTGACGGAATCTGCTTTATTCCAGTGACATCACATCATTCAGGGTTACAGCTAAGTGTGTATAGCTTCTGTGGAATTTGTTTTTTAATCTCAGAGGACTTGGCATCAGAATTTCCAAGACTGGAATAGGAAAAACCCATGTGCTTAAAATGTTCATGGTTTTTTTTTTTTTATTTTATGTTTTTGCAGTGCTGATTGAACCTGGGGCCTTGCACATGCTAGGCAAACAATATACCACTGAGATACATTCTCAGCCCTGTGTCTGTTTTTTTTTTTGTTTTGTTTTGTGGTACTGGGGATTGAACCCAGGGCCTTGTGCAGGCTCAGCAAACACTTAACCACTGAGCTACATCCCCAAGCACTGTCCATGATTTTTTAAGGACCATGTTTTATACTGTGTGACATTTTCTTATCACTCCCAAAACGTGGAGAGTACAGATCTAGAATTAGAGTTCAACTCTATTACCCATTTTTCAAGTGAGAAAGTGCAGTTACAGAGTTCAAGACCACATTGCTGTTGTGTGCAGATCTACATAGGGGGTCAGTACCTCTGGACACCTAACCAGAGGTTCTCTGGGGCCAGCTCAATTATGAAAGCCAATTGCTGAATTTTTAAGAATTTTTCAAACTGGTTGTTAAACACAGCTATTATTTAAAGTTAACTTATATAAACTTACAAGGGTAGTATATAAAACCTCATCGCTTCCGATTTTCTTACACTTTATGATGCTCTCTGCTCATGAGGGAATATACACCGGTGTGACAGTAAAGGTGGTGACTAGACATGTCCTCCTACCTTTGTGTTCAGGGACATCAGGTGGTAACTGGAGACCGGCCATGGTGGGGACACTTATGCCACAGAGAGTGATGAATGCTACATACCAGAGCCTTTCCTCTGAGAGAGCCCATTCTTAAAAACATTTACCAGCACACCACAGCTTGCCACACTCCTTCTCAATATCCATGTAAAGACCCTCAGAAAGGGGGACAGCTTTAGGTTCTCACTTCCTGGTGCAGGTTCTGGGGCACAATAGGGAAGCAGAAGTGACAACTTACCGTAGCTTCACATTCTGCCCTGTGTAGGATTCATACGGCTTCTCTACATGGGTAAACTCAAAGTCAAAGGCCTGCGACTGGGTGATCTCTCCAGGCCGAGCCAAGTCCTTTACCAGGGACACAAACTCATGGTGGTTCCCGCGGTCGTAGTAGAGTTCTGGAGAGAGAGAGAGAGAGAGAGAGAAGCTGCTTCTGTCACATCCAGGCCATATGAGGCCTAGTGAGGGGGCCCCAGGCTGGAGGCACCACTCTTCTGAAGGGCCTCCCCCAAACCAGACCCTTTCTATCTTTGTTTTTGGACTCCCTCTATCTCTGATTTGTGCTCCTTTACTGCATTCCACATACACTGGTCTCCTTCTCTTCATCTTTTCCAAAGACTCCTCCATTTTTTGTTTGTTTGTGAAGGGGCTTCGCTATGTTTCCCAAACTGACCTCCAACTCCTGGGCTCAAGCAACCATTCTTTTCAGTCTCCAAATATATGGGACTATTGGTGTGTACTACTACAGCTAGCTGATTCCTCTGTCTTATATGGTGAGATTCCTGGCACAAGAATCCAATATAATCCTCCTCCAGGACATTGCTCTCATTTAACAATGCAGTAACTGCCCCCCAATAAAAGCAAGTGTAAGGACATGTTGGAAGCAGTCTTGGGCAGCCTCAGTGAACAGAGTTTTAGCACACATCAAAGGAGCCAGTATCAAAAACATTGTCCTTTTATCGTTTCTAATTTTTGAAAAGATATATAAAAATAAATAGAAATACATATATATATTTAATTGTGTCACCTTTATGATAATCTTGCAAGATGGCTTGGTCAGGCCTTACTACCCATTTTTCAGAGAAGGGAAGTGAGGGAGCACATGGTTTTATGACTGGCTTAAAGCCACAGAGCTGGCTGCAAGGACTGAGATTGGAGCAGGCCTCTTCCTGAATTGCACCTATGTTTTGTGACTGATAGCACAACCCACTACATAAGGTTTTGTAAGAAATAGGGGACATAATGTAGGAAAAGCATTTAGAGTAGGACCTAGTAGACAGCATACTCAATAAACAGAATCACTAGGTGCTGCTATCCCTCAGAAAGGCAGGCATGTAGCCCATTTAATGTTAATGTTATTCCCCCATCTAAATCAGTGTTTCTTAAACATCTGCATGCATCAGAAGTCCCTAGAAAGTGGGTAAAACAGATCGCTGGGCCTTACCCCTAGTGATTTTGATTTGGGAATCTGGGATGCGTCCTGAGAATGTGCCTTTCTAATAAGCTTGGGGTGAGAAGCACCTGAGTGATATCTTCAGCCTGGAGCACCCTCACTAGGCCCCATGTGGCCTGGGTATGATAGAGGAGGCTTTGAGAAGCATGGCTCTAAATTCATTCTCTTCATGAAACATCTGTGACATTTCTGCCTTTTTTTTTTTTTTGCAGCACTGGGGTTTGAACTCAGGGCCTCATGCTTGCTAGGCAGGTGCTCTTAGTGCTTGAGCCAATCCACCAGCCTCATTTGTGACATTTCTTTATGATAAGCTCATGTCGCCATTTGTCCTATATTATTTTATGTCAGTTTGTATTCTGTTATTTAAGTTTTGCTACATATATTGTCTTTCTTTTCCATTTTGGACTGAAGGTCCTTTAAAGATAAGGCTCATTACCCCAGCTTCCTGGCACCTATTAGTACCTGGCCCCACAGTGGTGAATGCTTAATTCTGACTATGAGTATTACATGGCTACATGACAGTTCAAGCTGTCACTTGTCAGGTATCCCTGGGTTCAACCTGCAGCAGGAAGATGAACTGGGAAAAAGGAACAGGCAGAGCATACTTACTGCTTTTGCAGTTTACTGCTTGGGAAAAAAGGTCCACAGAGACCAGTCTCTGGGACTACCACCCATAGGGTCTGGTGCTCTGGTGCCCCATCTCTGGGGCATAGGAAGCCATCTCTCTCCTGATGGGGAAGCAAGGAGAGCTGCATTTGTTCTGGGTCCAACCCAGACAACACAAGACCTGAGCCTTGATTAGGATTGAAGTCTTCTTGAGCTTAAGAAACTAGATCTCTTGCCTCCCAAGGGCCAACACAATGTTCAGCTCTGCCCCAGAGAAAGAACCATCCCCAGAAAAAGAAAAATGGTTTTAACTGGTGCTTTTTAGCCTGAGTGAAAAATTTCCCCCATTGCTAGGCCAGTAGCTTCCCCTGACATACCCATTTCATGGGGCCCTTTCCCCCTATTCAGGGGCATTAAACAGAGCAGGCTCTGTCATGAGATATCCAACTTGGGCTGGGATGTTAGCTCAGTGGTAGCACACTTGCCT
This sequence comes from Castor canadensis, assembly GCF_047511655.1. Lineage (NCBI taxonomy): Eukaryota > Metazoa > Chordata > Mammalia > Rodentia > Castoridae > Castor > Castor canadensis. The sequence continues at coordinate 163,123,271 of NC_133387.1, forward strand.
GGCATGAATGAGGAAACAGGCCCTAGGTGTGATCCCAACACCACAAAACAAACAACCTCCCCCCATATATCCAACTCAAGAAGGTGGCAATAATTTAGATAATCCAACATTAGTGATGTTGGTTCCACAGAATTTACAGTGCATTCTGTGGGTTTTCTATGTAGTTACAGTTGATTAGTCTTTTAGTCTTTTATTGCAAACAAACCACCTTCTCTTCCAAACACTAAATGGTGTCAGCAGTGGACAGTATTCTAGGTAGTGAGTGATAATCCACAAATCTACCAAAGGGAGATGACAGTTCCAAACTATGTGGGGGAAAAGTGAGCAATCCAGTAACTGCACTGCCAGTAAAAGCAAGGAATTGCAGGGAGGGGTGGAAACAGAGGCTTGGCCAGCTTCAGCAACTGGGAGTCCTCTGCTTACTCTTGCTACCTGGGTCCTGGTTGATGGTGCTGGCTCCTATAGGAGAACTGAACCCTTAACTTGGGAACCAGTACCTCAGTTCCCAAATACTGGATCTTTGCCCTAGTTCTAGGGTACAGAAGCAAGCAGAGCAAGGCCTCATTGTCCATTAACTGTAAATGGAAAATTCTAGAGTTGAGAGAGATGGGAAGAGGATAGAAAAACACACAAATGTTATGCACAGCTCAAAGGCAACATGAGAAATAAGCAAAACAGGAGGTTCAGAGAGTGCTCAGGCTGCCAGCATTCAAGGATCCTAGCAACAGTGTAGAAGCTCTCTGCCTGCCCCAGCAGGGGACTTGGGCAGGAGATATCCTCTTCTGCCTCGCATCACATTCTCCCTAGTGCTTTTCCTCCTGCAACATTAATAACAGCTCCTTACTAAATGCCATGGAAGAGTGGCCAGTGTGTGGTCTGAGCAAGGCAGGAATGGCCTTTTTTATTTTTAGTTTTATAAGCCATTTGCAATGACTGTAAACATTGCAGGCCAAAGGTGCAGAAATAGTAGCCTTACTTTGCTACTTGCCAGAAAGATTGGTTTCATCTTGCATAAATTAAAAGAGAAAATCTGAGTGTTCAGGCCCTAAAGAGACTATGAACAGCCTCTTATTCCATTCCAAAGAAGCAGCTATAAGTTATCTCTAATTCTTGCCAACTATTAAAGCCCTTAGAGACCACACATTTCATTCTAGAAGTAGGAACTGACTTTTTTTTTAAAAGGTAACTTCTCTGTCACTAGTTTCCTTCTCAGTTCAATAGGAGGAAATAACTTTTGCACTCAGGATGTTTTCATGGTAAAATTTGCCACCAGCAGTCAAGGTGAAATTGCCACTTTGGAAGGAAATTGAGCCAGCTTTGCATCACAGGATCATCCCGTGACTTGCTGCTGGGCTAGGACCACATAAAGCCTAGGCTTCATGTTGGTCTTGGAAGAAATATAAATCAAGGGGATGAGAGCCTTCTTTTCATCTGATTTTCCCAGCCCCTGTTTGCTGGCTGGCAACCTGGTCAAGATTCATGCTTGCAGGTCTCACGCACATCTCCTGGGCCCTGGCAAACCTGTGGGGGCAATCACATCTCTGCATTGCCTATACTCAGCTCAGCTCTGCACAACTACTCTTTAAGCCCTGCTGGCAATTTTTTTTAAGTAGGCCAAAATCAAGCCAGTTAATTTCAGCATAACTATTACTTACTATTTCAAAGGTTAATGAGTTAAAATAGAAAGTCTCTGGAATTTTTTAAAAGTGCAGGCTTGGTTGGTGCTGATGGGCTCATTATAAAATTTTAAAATCCAGATAATATCTATTTGGCCCTGGAGTTACAGGGGTGTTCATGGGCCCAGGCCTGTATCACATCCTCCACTAATGTTCCCCCAAAGGATTCCAGCTGAAAAATGCTCATTTCTTCTTTTCAGTGCTCTCTCTACACAATTGCATCTTTAAAAATGGGGGCCATTAACTGGTGGTGCAACTAGGTCTTAGGTCTTTCTGTCCCATAGGCCTAGCCTGGAAAATTCCCTTACCACACATTTGTTGACATTGTTAGAACAGAGCCATCAGAAAAATCACTCAGTACAGGGAGGATACCAATACATTAAAAAACTTACAGAAAGTAACAAAAACATAATGACTTGAGTGAATAAATAAGATCTTACTACACTCCCACGGGAAAAATTCAAAGTGTAACATCTGAGCAGCTGGTACAGGACCAAAAGGGCCATAGATCTGCAACTCTTCCTTTCTCATATACAGGAGAATTTAGTCTCAACTTGGCATAGGAGTATGGTGAAAAAAAGATGCAAAAGCAGGTGAACTGACATCACTTTAGGGCTTTCTTATCCCAGCTCCCTCAATGAGAATGCTGCTGTGGTGGGTGCCTGGTGTTCATGAGTCATCCAAATTCTTAGTGGCTTTGATTGAAGGCTGCACATAGCTCATCAATGCCTCCTCCACAAGCACACACAGGAAGCCCAGTCACTTAATGGTGACCAGCAGCACAACCTGTTCTCTCCCTTTCTTTCTTTAAAGTAACTCTGGTGGACTATGGATGTAACTCAGTCATAGAGCACTTGCTTGGCATGCATGAGGCCCTGGGCTTGTTTCCTGGTACTGTACAATAATAATGAAACAAAGTAACTGGCTTCTCTACCAGGAGGTAAGAAAAAAATTCCAGAGAATAGTTTCTATAAATTCTTAGATCCAACCAATGTATCCAATTAGTGAGTGTTTATTGTGCACCTTCTGTGTGCCCTTCACTGAGACTAGAGATTGAGCCACTAGACTAATGGTGGACTGAAGGCATTCCCCAATTTCATTTTTGGGAGGGCAGAGCAGGGAAGTCAGACAAGTTTTAAAAAAGTCACATCCTGCTTGAAAAGAGGTGTCAATGGGACCTGAAGAACAGAGGGGAAGAGCTAAGACAGCCTTGGGCAGTTAGGGAAGACCTGATTGATGTGATGTGAAGATTGAGTAAGAGCAGGGTCATACTTTGCAGAAGGATATTATTCATATACAAAGGGAAGATATCAGGATTCTAGAATGTGCTGGAGTTTGAACTTAAGGTCTCAAGCAGAACAGGATATTTTGAGGAAAATACAAGTAGCAAGGATGAAGTTTTGGGAGAGATGAATCTGGAAAGTCCGACAGGGACCAGCTCAGAAGGACATAAACCTTCGCTTCTAACCAGTAGGAAGACAATAAAAGCTTTAAGGAAGAGACTGACAAGGTTAGAATTGCCTTTTAGGAACTCCATTCTTACAGAAGATGACTGGAAGAAGAGGAAAATAAAGACAGGTAGAAGGCTTCACGTCAAAGGGGGCAGCATAGAGAATAAGAACAAGCATAGACAAGACACACATTAAAGACTGTTGGAGGGGACCAGCTGGACACCTGGAACTCTGGGACTGAATGGACCCAGATGATGCAGGCCAAGGTGGAGAAAACAGGAGAAGCAGCAGGGGGGAGAGCAGGGGGCACTGGAGCTGGGGCTGGACTGTGTCTCTGAGGCACCAGTGGGGCATTCAGGTGAACAGACCCAGCAGGCAGCAAGTAAGACAGGTATAAGTAGAAAGTTCCAGTCAAGTCAAAGATGCAGTTTGGGAGACATCAGAACAGATGACACTTAAGTCATGGGTGCAGATGAGATTCCCATGATGAGCTATAGAGTGGGACCAGGAACAGAACTCAGTGACAGTTATTTTTTTATCCCCTACAAAACCCATAGAGTCAGACCTCAGAACCTGATGGAAGTCCCACCCACTTGATACACAGTCAAAGAATGCAATGAAGGAGAAAACCACAGGACCACAACTTTAGCAAAGTTACCCACTAGCCTCGCTCTGGTGCCCTGAGGTCGGTTCATAATGACTGTCTTAGGTATATGACATAATACTTCAAGTCCTGCTTCTTTGGGCAAACCAAGAGGATAAAAAAGAAATCTAACAGCCTAAAGAAAGTTATTTTGTGTTTCCAAATAGGCTGACATAGCTTTTATTATTATTATTTTTGGTGATGAGTGGGGTTGAACTCAGGGCCTTCTGCTTGCTAGACAGGCGCTCTACCACTTGAGACACACCCCTAGTCCTAGTTGGTATACTTTTAATATCAGTCAGTTTTAGGAACACAAACTCTCTTTTATGTTAAACATAACTAGAAAGGTTTTCTTTTCCAAAAGATTTTTGAGACATCTCTCTATTGTAGCCAAGACTTGTCTTGATCCTCTGCCTCAGCTTCCTCAGCGCTAGGATTACAGACATGTGCTACCATTCTTGGCTAGAAAGCTTTTATTAATGTCTCTTTTTTTGGCAGTACTGAGGTTTGAACTCAGGACTTTGCACTTGCTAGGGAAGTGCTCTACCACTTGAGTCATTCCCTTCAGCCCTTTTTGCTTTAGTTATTTTTTCAGATAGGATCTTGCTTTTTGCTGGGGGCCAGCCTGGGACTATGATCCTTCTACGTATGCCTCCTGTGCCACCTGGATTACAGGTGCGTGTATGTGACTTATTTGTTGAGATGGGGGTCTCACTAACTTTTTGCCCAGTCTCCCCCCCAACAAACCAACCTGCCTGGAACCACAGTCCTCCTAATCTCCGCCTCCTAAATAGCTGGGATTACAGGCAAGAGCCACTAGCACCTGGCCTCTATTACCATTTTCTTATGTAATTATGGATAATTTAGAGTGAGGTATATACTTTAAGCATGCAGCTGGGGTGGGCTCTACTTGCAATACAAGGCACGACTGGCCCATGTGGCAGAAGCAAGAGCTTTAAGGCAAAGGGCTGAAACTCGCACTTCCTATAAGAATATATGACAGTAAATCAGTGACTCTCATGAATTTGTGAAATGGACACATCACTACACTGGCTCCTTGTCCTTTTCATAAGGAACCCTCTGTACAGGCATGACCCTGCAACATGCTGAACATAATGACTGGTGATTTTATTATCCTTGCTTTACAATTGAGGAAGCTGATGCTGTAACTTCCCCAAAGACTCATGGCCACCCCAGCCCAGAGTGCTCAGGAGGCCTCAGATACTACAAATGGAAGCAACAAAATATTTTGAGACAATTCAGTAAGGATGATGTCTTGGAACTAAGGAGTTAGAAAGAAGGTAGGGTGGAAGCAGGCACAGCCAACAGTCTCCTCAGAGGGAGACCTTGACACTGTTACTTCTAGAATGGCCCACTGCATATTGTCTGGGTCAGAGAACATTCTGGGATATCTTCCACGTATTGGCAAGGTGTTCCCACTTGAAAGCAATGGAACAGACGCAGACTAAACATGCTTGTCTACATTAGTGTTACGGAGCCAAAGAATCGAAGTAATAATTTTAAAACTCCTACTTAAAATACCAATTCTCAGTAGACAAGTATTTCTCACCTATTTCATATTGTGAGCTTAACATAAACTGCTTTAGACATATCCCATCTACCTTGTGGCTCTTTTTTGGGGGTGATTTTATCCTCAAGAGGACATAAGGCAATATCGTAACATGTGTTTTTTTGTGCTACAGCTGGATGATGCTACTGGTAGTCTAGCTGGTAGAGCCAGAAGTGCTGCTAAACATCTTGTGACAGCAAGCACTATCAAACCCTAAATGTCAACAGCACTGCTGTTGAGAAGCCTGGCCATCTAAACTAGGAGCAGAGGGCAGAAGGCAGGAAACCTACTCTCCAAGCCCTTTTCTGGTGCAGTAACTGGCTTCTCATATTCTCGCTTTCAAATCTAAAGGTCCTGTATGATCAGCCAGTCTTCAGCCTGATTTCATTTTCTTAAACACCAGGAGCAAAATGCTTAAGTCTGAACAGTGGATTGCAGAATCAGGTCATCAGGATGCCTTTTCCCAGGGTTCCTCCTATCTGTGCCTCAGTGTTTCCTACCTCTGTAAAAGGGAGAGAAAAAATGCTTTGTTGAATGTTCAGTACCAGGTACAGGTTATGGATCCTCTGCCAGAGGTGTTTGCAGCCCACAGCGTATTTACTGTGAACCTACTACTGACTTCATGACAAAAAGATTTATTTTAAAAGTATTTTAATAACCCACAAGATTCCAAATAACCTTAGAATTGGAGACAATCCAGTCTTGATGGGCAGCTCTCAAAATATTGTTGTTGCCCTTTGCTGTCTATTTCTAATGATTAAAAGCCATGTTTGAGGACTGTTGTTGAGCATTGAGAAATCTTGATCCATTTACTTGTGGTTTTAGAAATATAATCTCTTTGTCTTTAAGGAAAAAATTAGACGGCCGAAGACTAGCGTTCTAATAACGAAGTCTGAGAAATACAGGGTAGGCAGTCAGATGGAGGCAGAAGATGATGGGTCTTCTTTTTCAAAACACATATATGATAGGTGGTTCAGAGTGGAGGTGAGGTAAGAACGGGTGAGCCCTCTGTCCGACACCACATCTAAGAGAAAAAGGGGGTGGGCCGGGGCTCAGCTTAACTTTGGGTCTGACAGCTGTATATGTCCATTAGATGGGAAAGCCAGTATGGAAGAGCCCCCCCCCACCGCGCCCCGCAACGGACCCACCTGCAGGCTATGGCCAGAACTCCTTACTCTGAATTCCTAGGGGCAAGAGCAAATCTGAGCGTGCAGTGAAGATAGCCAGGGATGCCTAGGGGCCAGGCCAGATGCCCGTCCGACCTCACGGCAGGGCGCTCCCTCCCGCCCTCAGTCCCCACCTCCCTTGCAGTGCGCTGTCACTTTTGGCAGAGAAGAAGGTAACGCGGGCGGAGTCGCCTACGGGCGGGACTTGTGGCTGCACCCCAGGCCGCGGACTGCAGATGACAAGAGATTGTGACAGGCCTGGCGGGAGCTGGGCCCTCAAACACCCCGCTCCCCTGCCCGCCCCCCACTCGGCACCCGCGCTCGCCTGAGCGCTGGGGGAGGGAGATCCCAGGGTCCACTCACCGATCTGCCCAATGAACTCGATCTTGATGCCTTGGTGCTCCAGCCGCTTGTTGGGGTTCTTGAGCGAAAGGCTCACCTTCCCGGAGACAGTCTCCCCGTCGTAGAAGAGAAAATATTTCTCCTTCTTCCCGTCCTCGGTCTTGTGCTCCGCTCGCTTCCTACTCTCTGCATCATTCAGCAGGATTTCCACCTCCACGCTCTGCCCGAAGCCGAAGAAGCTCATCTCACCGCCCGGCCCCTCGGCTCTCGGTAAGGACTGTTCCCTTCCTCCGGGGCGCGGGCGGCCCTAAGGGAAGGAAGGCCAGAGGGCCCGCTGCGGGAGCGCGCTCGTCCGCAACCGGGCTCCGCTGCTGCGCTGGGCGGTGGGCGAGACAGACTGCCTGCTCCACGGGGGAGGGGCAGGGCCGGGGGAGGTGCACCGAGGAGCAGTGCACAGCACCTCGCCGGTCCCAAGTAATCCCGAGCAGCTAGCGAGAACGAGCGGGCGAGTGTCGGCGATGCAATGCTGGGGAGGACAGCAGCTTAGAACGATGCGTGTGTTCCGCTGCCCACCGGGTGGGGTCCAGCGCGGAGCAGCACAGTGAACTGCCTAGCCTCCGGCGGTACAACGTATCGAGGTGCTTCGGCAGCTCCGGGCGGGGGAGGGGGCAGGCGAGATCCAGTCCGGATGCGATGGAGATGCCAAGCGCATGCGCACACCCATTTCTCCCTCTAGCTTCCAGGCCGCCAGGAGACGTGCCCACTGCGCATGTGCACTGCGGGAAGGCGGCCTGTCTCTCCCTTAATTGACATGGCATCCCCGGCCTCTTTCCAGTAGAATTCAGGCCCTGACGTTCCTAAGAGCATAACTATAGATTACTTCTCAAAATGATTTTGGTTAATTTTTCCTTATTGTTTTAGCTCTATAATCTTTGGGTTACACCCAAAGCTTGGATATATACCAAATTCTAGTGCTGTCTGACGTGACACCCCTTGACACGCATGCAAAATGTCGCTTGACAGACAAGAATGATAATTAATTACATTAGTACACTGTTTCAACTTGGGAGATTTTCTCCCAGTCAAGAAAGACGAGGCTGGAATGAAGGTACAAGGCTTTAACTTAGTTCCTGTTCCCCACGTTAACAGGAGAGCTAAAAAGTAAACCTCCGGGAGAAACCTTATTTAGTCTCCAGACTTAACCCCACCCATTCTTTGCGCATGCGGCGAACGATTCAGATGATTGGTTAATAGAATGAAATCGGCCTGCTGTGGTGATTGGTCGGCTGAAAACTCCGTACGTGTGATTGGTCCGCAGGAACGTCTCGGAGCGCGCGCGGGAGCGAGCTTTGAAAGTTGAGCACGGCGGCGACGAGCGGGTCCCTGTGGTGTCATGGTGGCGCTGCCGGACCTTGGGAGCGGCCTGCAGCCCTGGTGCCCATTGGATCTCAGCCTCGGTGAGGAAATGTAATCGCGAGTCTCGTGGAGAAAGGCTTTGATGCTTTTCATCCGCAGCGGTACCTCATTCCGTGCCGGGCAGCGGGGGCGGGGGCAGTTGTCGGCGTTGTTTGGGGTCCGCCGGGCTGTGCCACGCCAGAATCGTGGCCTGCAGGCTTTACCATAGGGGCACCATCCAGTCAAGTAACCGCCAAAAGAAGAGCTAATGTTGGTTATCTCCTTTAGTGTTTGCGCATCTTTTCCCGGCCTGCCCCTTCTTACTCTTTGAAGTCTTCCTGGAAATGTTCTTTCCCATCTCTACTGTGATTTAAAATCGTAGATCTCTTTCCTCAGCTAGACTTAGTTCTTGATACTCATAGGCCTAGGTTCAAGCAGATCTCCCACGCAGACATCGTCTTTTGTCACACGAATGAAACTAATTCTCAAAGCTAGCTAGCTAATGGCACCACCCAAGCCACAGATCTGGGGGTCACGGCTTCTTTCACGCCCGCCGTCTCCCGTGTCCTGGCTCCGAACTCCACTCCTGATGCCCTGGCCAGGCCCATGCCCTCTCGGCCAACCCTGGCAGCTGCTTTTGACGTCAACTGTTCCTTTCCATCCTCTACGCCCTGCAGCACCACTTCTGAAAGTACGGCTTGCAGTGTGTCAGGTCTTTAGGCCTTTAATGTTTCGCATTTGTTTTCTGAATAAGTCACCAGATTCTCGGTTCCCCATTCTCTCCAGCATGCCACTTCTGTTGGTCTTTTGGCTTTACCACATAGCATCCGTATCACTGGGCAAGTTGCTTAATATTGTTAAGCCTCAGTTTCCTAAGCTGTTAAATTGAGGGTTATAATATCTACCTCACAGAGGTTTTCTGAAGATGAACTTAGTGCCTGGCATATAATACTGCCAAATAAATACTGCTAATAATTCTGGCTCTCCCATCTCAAATCATATTATGATTTTTTTCTTTATTTCCAAACACTTTATAGTTTCCCTTTTTGCTTTGTTATCCTGTGCTGTCTGGCTGGGATGTGCTTTTCTGCTTTTCTTTCCCTGGCAAACTCCTTTGTCCTATCCAATTGAGGAGTCAACCCTCCTCCTCTTCTATCCACGCTTCTTCCTCTTCCAGAAATACTCTCTATTCACCGTCTAGTGCTTTACAGTTTACATATTATTATTTTAACACCCACCAGTTGTAAAAATGGTACTAGCTATTACTTATTGAGAGTCTTTTTGTGACTAGTACATTGTTTGGCCTTTTATACACATTACCTTCCACAAGACTCCTGTATTATCAGGGATGACTAGGATGTTAATTGTATGTAAGTGATCAAGTCAGCATACTAGCTTTGTCCTGTGTAACTCAAAACTTAGTGGTCTTTTTTCTATTATGGGCTGCTTCTTACGGTATAGTAAGAGTGGGATAGTGAGATCTTTGCGGACAAGGACCTCTAACATTCATCTTTATATCTCTAGTACTTATAAAGGCTTCCTCATGTACTTTTCCAAAATGTTTGTTGAATAAATAAATGGTATATTTCTTCCTCTTCTAAGTGAAGTAGGTAAAACAAGAGTTACCTACATTTGACAGTTGAGAAAATAGATAATGAGGAATTTGGTTCATGTAGAGAATTAAGTGATTTGACAAAAATCTAAAGCTAAATAAAAGCAGAGTCATTAATAGGATCTAGGTTACCTGTCATCAGATCTTAGTTTTTTTAATTGGGCCTTTACCTATCTCCCATTTTCTAGTAAATATTTCCGATAGGACCCTTCCCTTGTAAAGCTGATAGGTATTATTACCTACATCTTATAGGTGACGTAGTAAAGGCTGAGGAATATTAGAAATGATACGACTAAAGTCTACAGATGATTTTAAGAAGACTATAAAATCTAATCCAAATTAGATTCCATACTTCTGACAGTAGTAAGCTATTGTAAACAGAATCAAAACAGTGACGTACTCTTGTTCCTATAATGTCTAAAATGAGTATTAAAGCATTATTGGAAATCAGAGGGACACAGCTGTATTTTTCAGGCTCCCCCTCACCCTGGTGCAGGTGATCGAATGCAGGGAGCACATTACCACTGAGCTATGTCCACAACCCCTTTAGGTCTTCTTTCAGGAAGCATTTTGCCCTATCTTTGGAAGGTGTGCTATGCAAAGAAGCCACTTGGGCTACAGAGACTCCATCTTCCAGGGTTGAGCTCAAGTGAGAAAAGATGAGGGGCAAATCATATTCTAAGGAGAATGATGTGCATTGCTTTGCATTTGCTGAGTGCATTGTAATGTTGGGAACCATGAAGTAAAGGTGGTGGTCTTCCATCTCTGTTTTTTTCTATATGCGTACCTTGTTCAACTTCTCTAAATCAGTGGTGAACAAATGAAGACTATTAATTCAGACATAATTTGTCTGAGATGGCCACATTTTTTAATAAATCTAGTTTTGATTTTAGGTGTGGGGGAATAAAAATGAAAAAAAAAACAAAACCAAGAAAAATAGCTGGTTAGAAATGTCTGAGGTTTAGCATTAAGCGAGCTTGGCAAGGAGTCCCCTGGAGTACATGGTGAATGCCACCTTGTCAGTGTACACTTCCATTGCTTGTGTTTGTGCCTCTGAGTATTTCTATGAGTCTGGTTTGTCTCTAGTTTAAACTGCTTGGGGGAAAGGGATCTTTGTTTTAACATGCTGCATCATTATTCAAAGGTCCGACAAAGTGCTATGTGCTCAATTTGTATTTATTAACTTGGTTCTGATATTTTCACAAAGGAGCATGTGAAGCCATCATTGATGGGTCTCTTTTCTGTATGGAACTTACGGGGAACCCCGAAAAGCCCAATCATTAATTGTGTTCAAGGGTCATTCCCCTTAAAAGTGTTTTCCTTCTTGATATTTTTAACTGATTAATAGCCATCTGTCAGTTATTTTGTTTTATTTTTTTGGTGGCACTTGAACTCCGGGCCTCATGCTTGCTAAGCAGGTGCTCTTACTACTTGAGCCACTCCACCAGTCCTTGTTATGATTTTCTTTTTTAAAGAGCTTTTCTTAACCTTTACCGTTTTTATACTATACCTGTATTACTGTGTTAAATGTGAGTTGTGACTTTTCTCCTTCAGAATGTACTTGGAGTCTAAAGGTGGTTGGGTTTTTTTACTTGTTTTAGAGCACTTACTAATTTTATTGCATTTTCCCCTAGAATGGGTAGACACAGTATGGGAACTGGACTTCACAGAGACTGAGCCTTTGGATCCTAACATAGAAGCAGAGATCATAGAGACTGGATTGAGTGCATTTACAAAACTCTATGAAAGTCTTTTCCCCTTTGCTACTGAAGAACATGGATCTTTGGAGGTAAGAAAAAAAAAAATTTAAAAATCAAGCTAGGTATTTATAGGAGAAGATAAAAGTCATTATATTCTAAACTAAGCTCTTTTTTTGGTGAGACTGAGGTTTGAACTCAAGGTTTTATGCTTGCAAAACAGATGCTCACAAAGCAGGCACTTCTGATTGTCCTAATAGCTTTCTTCCAAAAGACTCAAGGTACTACTTACTGGTGATTGTTTTCTAAGACCTGAATGTTTTTACAATAGCAAATTAAAGGGAAAGTATACAAGTAAAAACAAGGAAGAAAAACAGAGAAATCAAAAATGAAAAGAATGCTAAGGAAAATACAAATAACAATTCAGGTATACCTTAACTTTAGTAATTATTTAATAACTTTATTGTTAATTATTTAATTATTATTAAGTTGAGAATTGATTAGATGAATTACAAATGAATTTATTCAGAGTTCTTTTAAATATTGAATTCTACCAAGTGAGTTTATTGATTAAATGAATTTCAAGAAAACCAAAGGGCTAGGAAGCAGAATAGGAAATTGTTAGATACTAATCTTGTTGAAGCATTTAAATTAACAGAAAATATTTTATTATTACAGGTTTCACATATGAGGTCAAAACAAATCTCCTAATGAAACATTCCCTCACCACAATGTTAAAGCACTACATTAAGTACCTTGGAAGACAGAGTTAGCATTAAGATGCAAAACGTCTCCCTCAGTCAAGGGCCGTCTTCCCAGAGGCACCTGAGCACTGGTTAAAGCAAGTTCAGGTACACAGTCAGAAAGGGAAGTTCAATGCCTCCATAAGTGTAGGAGGCCTAGAAATGCATTATGAATCACCTGGTAAATAAAACTTCAGAAGAAGTGCAGGTATCATCTAATAGGGCCGTGGAGAAAGGAGTTTGGTAGGATTGAGGCAATTCCAGAAAGAAAGTAGCCAGAGGCACTTGGGTAGAATGTGAATTACCGGAAGTTAGGGTTGTGGGACATCCTAGTAAAGAAACTATACAGTGGGAATATACAGGGAGTGTTGAGAGAATTATGATGGTGTGGTATGAATGTCACACAATTTTTAAAATGGGTGATGGGACACAGGGATGTGGACTGCTCACGCACATCTTTAAGTGAGTTTCACCTATGGAGTTTGGAAAATTTTAATAGGGTGTATATTATCATGAAGTTCTGTCTAAACATGAATATATTAACTCATAATCAACTCTGTGTAGAAGAAGTTATAGTGAGCTATAGACTAAGGATGAATAGATCTGTTTTAGGACAAACGTTCCTGACCATAGACATACTGATGTACACAGACTGTACACAGGAAGATTTCTAAGGAGATAATTGAGGGAAAACTAAAATCTAGGGCAATTTTTTAAGAGCGCATAGGGCTTTGTGAACCAGGAAGGCTTCGTCAGATATGTACGGCATGGTGCAAAGTCCTAAACTGATGAGGTATGAGGAAAGAAAGAAGTTAAGGATCCCCAAGACTTTAAAACTAGGAGATAGGTGACATTAACCACCTTGAGGAGTAAGGGAGAAAGGGCAAGGTCAAGTAGAAAAACTAGGAGTTTCATTGCAGACTTTTAAATGTGAGATTCTGTTTGGAAATCATTGAGAGGTGTGACTGGTGGTTAGAAATTAAGAACTGTAGGCATGGCTCATGTGGTAGAGTGCTTGCCTAGTAAGTGCAAGGCCTTGTGTTCAAACTGCAGAACCACCACAACCAAAAACACACAAAAAACTGTGTGTCAGAAGACCAGGAGAGAGTCTTCTAGTTCAAGGTGTAGGTAGGCAAGATAGAAATGGAATTGTTGAACAGGGCCACAGGAGGAGTGGTGGAATGTGTAGGGAGTGCAGGTCACTGGGGCCATGACTAGATAGCAGTCATGGGATCAGATCTTTCTGAGGACACCCTATAGGCAGAGCCCTGGTGATTACACAGTCCAGCAAGTAGAAGGTGGAGGTATTAGGAGTGAGGATGTGATTTCTGTAAAGGTGGAGGAGATGACTTCTTCCAGAAGTTTCATAGTGGAGCAAAGAAACTGCAGAAGATTCTTTATTTTTGAGACAGCCTTTGCTATGTAGGCAGTACTGACCTCAAACTAGAGATCCTCTTAACCTCAGCCTCCAGAGTGCTGGGATTATGGGTATGTGCCTCCGTAATAGCTCAGAAGCATTTTCAATATTCTGTAAAGTGGAATGATCCATGTAGTGTGGCTCATCTACAGCATTACCTGCCACTGACCCTTTCTTTTCAGAGAAGCAGTAAGAACAGATCTGATTTCTTGAATCTTCTGGGCCTTTCTTTTTAAAAAGATAGTCAAAGTCCAGGTGTGGTGGTGTATGCCAATAATACCAGCCCTTGGTTAGGATTGGGAGCTCTACGTCACCCTGAGCTGCAAGGCAAGACCCTGCCTCAAAAAACAAAGACAAATAAAACAAAACAAAGGTACTCGAGGATGAGCCAAATTTAGTTCCTGCTATGTTTAGTTTATAAAAACAGTGCCTAGCCTCTTCAGGATGCTTAATGGGGACAGTGTGAGACAATGGTAAAATTAATAAAATTGTTGTTTGTGTTCTAGGGATTATTTCCTGTCTTACCTAGTTTACTTCTCCAATCTATTGAGTGAGAAAACTCCCTATGTTCCTGCTCCCACTGCTCTGAATCTGTAGAACATTTAAACTTAAATAAATTGCTCTGGTTTTCTCGCTTCAGAGTATTTGGACCTTCTTCATTGAGAACAATATTTCTCATAGTACACTGGTGGCGTTATTCTACCATTTTGTCCAAGTAGCCCATAAGAAAAATGTCAGTGTGCAGTATCGAGAATATGGCCTTCATGCTGCTGGACTTTACTTTTTGCTACTAGAAATACCGGGTATGTACACATGACCCTTTGTATTCATAGTTCTGCGTCTGTGGATTTAACCAACTATGGATGGAAAAAAATGTTTGAAGAGAAAAATGTTACCAATGTGTAGCTATGTAGTTAGGCCTGTGATGGTTGTGGCTGTACTGAACATGTATACACTTTTTTCTTTGTCATTACCTAAACAATACAGTATAACAGTTACTACATAGCATTTACATTGTGTTAGGTATTGTAAGTAATCTAGAAATGGCCTAAAATAAAAGAAGATATGTGTTCTATGCAGATAGTACACCATTGTACATAGGGACTTGGATGTCCTCTGATTTTGGTTTCTGGGGAGAGGAGAGTCTGGAACCAGTTGCTTACAGATACCTAAGGATGACTGTTTATTTGTCATTTTGTCTTTCTATTTTGTTTTTAATTCTTATGCTTTAATTTTTCACTTAGAAAATGAGGCATGATAACCCATCACCTAGAGTTGTCTAGAGGATTGAATGAGAGCCAGTACATTGCATGTTACAGATGTTTTTAAAGATACCTTTCCCCTTTTTAATGCTGTGTGCGCTTTCTGAAATTATGCAGATAATCTAAGAGGGATCATCTTGGAGGTGGAATGCTTTTCACCTGCAAGAGCTCCACTCCCACCCTCTGTAACCCCAGTATAGAATTCCGATACTGCCCTCTCTTCTCCTGACTTCCTGTTCTCTTGCAAAAACCTGCATGAAGAGCCATTGGGTTAAATCTCTCCCACGTGGGTGTTGAAAAGAACTTTAAGACCATTCTAATCAAGGAAGTATGAGAGCAGCTTGTAATACTTGAAGGAAAGCAATAGAAAATACTCTGGTTTTATACACTTTTCTACTTGTCATTGTTCTTGCCAGAGTGCTTAGGTGGCTGTTCCTCCTGTAGGTAGTGAAGAAGCCTGTTCTCCCAACCCCAAACCCGAGACAAGAGCAAATGACATAGAGATAGAGAACCCAAAATTCCTATGGAAAAGAAAATCAGAGGATTAGTTAGCTTGCTGCTTATCATTGTTTCTGTAAATTCATTTGTAATAAGTGTTATGGACTTATATGATTTGGGAACTGTTTAAAAGACATTTAAGGGTGAACACTGGTTTGCATTGCTGTTAACACTCCCATAATGACTTTTGTAGTAAGTTCCTAAAGTGCTTAGTTGCTAAAGTCCTATAGCATCTAGGTTGTACCTAGGCTTACTTAGAAAAGTGGTTGATGTTTTAGAAATCCAGTTTCACTCCTTTTTTCCCTTGCTAGAGTTTCTGGATTATTGTTGGGATACTGGTGATACTTAATACTTACTCACTGTTTTCAAAATTGTTTTGGCCACTCTGGGTTCCTTATATTTCCGTGTGAGTATTAAGATCTGCGTGTGAATTTCTGCCAAAAAAAAAAAAAAGCTGAGATTTTCACAAGGATTGCATTGAATCTGTTCATCAATCTGAGGAGTATTGTTATCTCTATGCTGTCTTCCAGCCTGAACACAGGATGTCTTTTCATCATTTTAGATCTCCTTTAAATGTATTCTAGTGATGTTTTATAGTTTTCAGTGCTCGCTTCTTATACTTACTTTGTTAAATTTATTCTTCTATTTTCAGTTTTTCGTGTGTAAAGTATGTGAAATGATTTTCAGTTTTTCATTTTTTTGTTTTTTTATTTTTGAGACGTGATCTTGCAGTGTAGCCCAGACTGTCTTGGAACTTGTAATCCTCCTGCCTCCGACTCCCAAGTGCTACACTTACATGCCTGTACCACCAAGCTTGGTGAAATGACTTTCTTAATTTCATTTTTGGGTTGTTAATTGGTAAGGTAGAGAAATACAGTTGATTTATTATTACTGAACTTGTATTCTATAACCTTACTCACTTACTGGTTTTAAAAAGATATTCTGTATATAAGACCGTGTCAACTGCTAACAGACATAGTTCTACTTCTTTGTTTCTTATCGGGACACCTTTTATTTTTCTTGCCTGACTAGAACCTCCAGTACAATGTTAATGGAAGTGGAGAGTGGGCATCCTTGTTTTTTCCTGGACTGTTTGGGGAAAACATCCAGTCTTGTGCCCTTAAGTATGACATTAGCTCTGGGGCTTTTTGTTGTTTTTCAAAGTGGTCTTTAGCAATTCACGATACCTCATTTGTTCAGTGTTTTATTATGAAAGGGTGTTCAATTTTGTCATTTGCTTTTCTGCATCTGTGAGGTAGTCCTGTGATTTTTTTTTTGTTCTGTATTCTAATTATACAGTATATGACATTAATTTTCATATATTAAACCAATTTTGTCTGAATTTGCCCAGGGCTGAATATCAGCTATTACCCATGAGTAGCATAGAGTAATACTTTGTATGATTACAATACTTCTAAATGCTTGAGTTGTTGATTTTTAGTGGCCCAGCATAAGAGTCTGGCTCGTGAATCTTCTATTTGTACTTGAACAGAATGTGTGTTCTGCCTTTATTGGATCTAGTATTCTGTAAATGTCAGGTCATGTTGATTGACCTTTTCTTAAAATTTTTATTTTTATTATCATATGGTTGTACTGGGGGTACATTGTGTCATTTATGAAAGTTCTTACAATATTTCAAATATATCATAGTTGAATTCACCCCTCTAACATTCTCCTTTATCCCCCTTTCCCCATTCCTGGAATAGTTTCAACAGGTCTCGTTTTTCCACTTACATACATGAGTACATGGTATTTCTACCATATTTACCCTCATAGACCCTTTCCTTATATCTTTCCTACTCCTACTGGTACCAACCCCCAGACAGGCCCTGTTTTATCTTCCTGTTCTCCATTTTTGAAAAAAGGCATTTTTGTTTGTATAAGACAGCTGTACAGGGAGTTTCCTAATGACATTTCCATGTATATATGTATTATAACCTGAATTGGTTCATCCCTTCTACTTTTCTCCTTTCTACCTTAGTCCCCTTTTTAAGGTGATTTCAGCAGGTTTAAAAATCCTATATTAATTCTTGTGTAGAAAGTACATCAACCATATTCATCTTCTTAACTTCTTTCCTTTACTCTTCCTTTCCCATTAGTGACCTCCCCTTAGCATAAACTATACCCTTGTTGATATTCTATCAATTTCTGAGATAGGAATATTGAAGTGTCCAAGTGTAATTGTCAATTTATCATTTATTTTAATTCTGCCAGTTTTAACTTAAGGTATTTTGAGAATTTGGTAGATCGAACACGTTTGAGATTGTTATTTCTTCCTGATGGTTTGATCATTTTAGTATAATGCTATGTCCTGTTTGATTATACTCCTTGTCCTGAAGTTTTTGTTGTCTGATAGATGACAAGGTAGTTGCAATGGCTATCTTACAATTCGTTGATGATACAATAAAAAACATTTCCATGCTTTTCTTTTTAATTTATCTATTTTTAAAGAGTTTCTTATATACTACTTATAATTAGGTCATGCTTCCCCCCACCCCCTTTGGTGGTACTGGAGTTGAACTCAGGGCTTCATTCTTGCTAGGCTGGCACTTTGCTGCTTGAGCCCCTACTCCTTTTTGCTCTGGTTATTTTGGAGCTAGGGTCTCACTCTTTGCCCAGGCCAGCCTAGACAGTGATCCTCCTGTTTTATACTTTGCACTGTCTCCAGGATGACAGGCATGTACCACCACACTCAGCTTTTTCCCATTTACATGGAGGGGGTCTCACAAACTTTTTTCCCCTGGACTGCCTTGGAACCATGATCCTCCCAACTCAGACTCCTGAGTAGCTTGTGATGTCAGGCATGAGCCACGGGCACCTAGCTGGGTCCTGCTTTTTACCCATGCTCACAGTTTGCCTTTATGTTGGAATGTGCATATTACTTCATGTAATTATCAGTGTGTTGGGTCTCTGCCATCTTGTTACTTATTTTCTTTGTCCCAACTGCTTTTTGTTCCACTTCCCTCTTCTTTCCAGTATTTCTTTAGCATACCACATTAGCTCCTCTTTTGACTTATTAGCTATATTCCTTTGAATATATGTATGTTTCAAATACCTGCTTTGGGTGTATAATATGAACTTTTAACAGTTTGCCTTTAGAGTTGGCAGAGTGACTCAAAATGGTAGGGCACCTGCCTGTGTAAGTGCAAGGCCCTGAGTTCAACTCCCAGCACCACAAAACAAACAAAAAGCAGTTTATCTTTAGATAATTTACTAATTTATATATATTGCAGCAACCTTAAAATAGAATATTTTCCTTTCTTCCCTCCTTTCTGCAATTATATATTTTGTTTCTACCCTTTCAATCCTTACAATTTGTTAACATTTCTTCTTTAATTGTATTTATAGAATTTTTTTAAATCAAGAAAAAATAAATCTTTGTATTTCAAAAACTTCATTTCATGATTCTCCTGTAGCCTGAAGAACTTTCTAACATTGCTTGCAGTGCAGGCCTGCTGGCCATCAACTCTTGGAGTTTCATTGCATGCGATGGCTTGATTGCACCTTGAGAGTGCTCTCAAGACGTTCACATCATTTCTGATGGAGTGTCTCTGTGACTCTTAACATAATTCCTCCATTTTTTGTCCTTTTCTGAGGGGAGGATTCCGGTGGTTATGTTCTTTATGTTTCAGCAGTTTGATTAGATTGCCTGTACTTTGGTATACTTTCCTTTATGTTTATCGTGGTTGAGTTCATTGAGCTTCTTGGATCTGTGGACTTACAATTTTCAGCAAGTTTGGAAGGTTTTGGGCTGTTATTTTCTCAGGTGTTTTCTTACCTCCGCTTTCTTGTGGGACTGCTATGTTAGATCATGTGATACCGTCACACAGGTTGCTTCTGTGCTTCTGCTGTGTCTCCACGTTCACTCTCTGTTTCTCCAATATCTAATCCACTGTTCCAGGAACTTCCATTTGATTCTTTTTAATTTTCTTTGTTGTTCTAATGTTTTACTTTTAGGTCTTGAGCTTATTTATAATACCTGCTTTAAGCTCGTTCCATTATCTCAGTCATTGCTTATTATTGTTGTTTTTTGTGATGCTGAGGTTTGAACTCAGGGACTCTGAGCCACACTGCCAGTCATTTTTACTTCGGTTCATTTTTCAGATAGGGTCTCACTTTTGCCAGGGTCATCCTTGGACTGCAGTCCTCCTTCCTTTGCCTCCTATGAAGCTGGGATTACAGACGTGTTCCACTGCACCGGCTATTTTTTTTTTTTTTTAAGGTAGCATTTCCCTAACTTTTCTGCCCAGGCTGACTTGGAACCACAATCTTCCCATCTTTGCCTCCCACATAGATGTGTACCACCATGCCTGGCCCATAATTTCATTTTTTTATGGCTGAATAATATTCTGTAGTATATATATACCACATTTTCTTTATCCATTCACTGGATGAAGGACACCTGGGCTGATTCCTTAACTTAGCTATTGTGAATAGTGTGCTATAAACGTGGGTGTGCAGGTTGTTTTTATTGTATGTTGATTTACATTCCTTTGGATATACGCCCAAGATTAGTATAGCAGAATCCTGCAGTAGTTCTGCTTTTATGTTTTTTGCAGAATCTCCATACTGATTTCCATAGTGGCTGCACTAATTTACATTCCCACCAACAGTGTGTAAGTGTTCCTTTTCCCTGAGTCCTTCTTGCGTTTGTTGTTGTTTGTTTCTTTGACATAGCTTTTCTGTCTGGGCTGAAATGGAATCTCAGTATTGTTTTGATTTGCATTTCCTGTATGGCTAAGGATGTTAAATGTTTCTTCATGTATTTCTTCTTTTGAGAATTATCTGTTTAAATCATTTGCCCATTTGTTAATTAAATTATTCTCTCAGTGTTTAAGGTCTTTTTTTTTTTTTTTTTAGCTCTTTATATATTCTGGCTATCAATCGCTTGTCAGATGGATAGCTTGCACAGGTTTTCTCCCATTCAGTAGGTTGTCCAATCTAGTAATTGTTTCTTTTGCTGTGCAGACACTTCTTAATTTGATGCAAACCCTTTCATCAAATCTTGCTCTTATTCCTGAGCCATTGGAGTCCTATTAAGAAAGTCATAGCCTATGCTTAGATCTTCCAGTGGTGGTGATTTCAAGGTTTCAGGTTTTATATTAAGATTTCTGATCCATTTTGAATTGATTTTTGCACAGAGTGAGAGGGATGTAGTTTCATTCTTCTACATGTGGATATCCAGTTTTCTAGTTTGTTGAACAGGCCGACTTTTCTCCAATGTATGTTTTTGGAACCTATGTCAAAACTCAGATGGCTGTAATTGTGTGAACTTACTTCTGGATAGTCTATTCTATTCTTTTGTCCTTGCAGGAAGCTGCTACCTGAGATATGGGTCATTGAGTCAGTTTAGCAGGAAAAGCAGCATTTTATTGTGCCATCACAGACCCAGTGGACTCATGTCCAAAGGCTGAGCCCCGAGAACAAAGGGGTCTCACCTTATACACCCTTGCAAGCAGGTTACAGAGGCAATAAAATTTAAAAAACAAGGCTTAACCCATATATGGTTACATGCAATTCTATAGGCTACTTCAACCTTGTTGTTTAGTGCCCTTCTACCCCTAGTGCTATGTGACCTTCTTCACCTGTGAATTCTTTAGGTTTTATCTCTCTACTATGCCATCCCTTCCTCCCTGCTACTTTATCAGAACCCAGGCCTAGTTTGTTTTCTTCTGAGCCTTCTCTCTGCTACATTATTTCACCCTTGATGCTCGGACCCACCTTGAGTCAAAGAGCATCATCTTGATCTAGGGGTTTGTATTTCCATGGCATCATTACATGTGAGGCTGTTTTCCTTTTTATAGTAGCCTCCATAATAGTCCTGATAGACCACAGTACCGGGGGACCAGGCAGGGCAGTATTAGCATGCTCCTACGATTAGGCCTATTGCTCCTATTCAGAGTTTTGTGGGGTTTTTTGTTTTTTTTTAATTTTTTTATTCATATGTGCATACAATGCTTGGGTCATTTCTCCCCCCTGCCCCCACCCCCTCCCTTACCACCCACTTCGCCCCCTCCCTCTTCCCCCTACCCCCTCGATACCCAGCAGAAACTATTTTGCCCTTATCTCTAATTTTGTTGAAGAGAGAGTATAGGCAATAATAGGAAGGAACAAGGGTTTTTGCTAGTTGAGATAAGGATAGCTATACAGGGAGTTGACTCGCATTGATTTCCTGTGCGTGTGTGTTACCTTCTAGGTCCTATCAAAGTTTTGAATCCACCTAAGGCAGAATACCACCCTCGAAACAGGACATTAAGATCCCTTCTTTTCCAAGTCTGAATGGGGACATGGGCGAGCTTTCTCATTCTGTGATCTCTTCCATGACCTTTCCTTTATCATCAATCTGTAAACGGCAGCTGTTTAGGTTAAATTTTCCATAAACTCTTCCCTTAGAAGCCAACAAATAGTCTAAAGTCAAGCAGTTCTGATAGATGGCATTGCGCATTTTAGTGTTTTCTTTTGCCAGCAAATTGAGAGCTCTTGTGGTTTCATTAGTTACAATTTCAACAATGGCCTGCAGCCTGATGATGCAGTTGAGCATATATATAGGAGTGCAATATCCCCAGGACCTGTCTTCTGCCCAGGTGACAGGACCATAGTACTGGATGATTTCTCTGGAGGCCATTCATCATCTTTTCAATTGCCAATTTGTAAGGCACCCCGTTTTTGTCTACTTAATCTTTCTTCACATATGGGGACTCCCAGTTTCTCACCTTATCTGATGAGAAGGAAGAAGTAGGATGGTCTGATTGAGCCTAGTACACAAGACCCAAACCAGCTTGTAGGTAGCACTGTATAAGCTTATTTCCCACAGATCCAATATAGCCCCCTGGGTGCCCGCCAATCTATGTTTGCAGTAAGATCATCCCACACTTTCTGGAGATGAGAAAAGTTGGCCAGTGGGTGAGGCTGGAGTTCTGAGTGGTTTGGAGCTCCCTACCATTGGGTCTCTTGGGCAGTGTCATTGTAAAACTTCTGTCATAAGTAAGTTAAATCTCCCTCAGGGTGGAGAATTGGCCTCCTGGGTGGGAGATACAGTAATTTCCCATGATGGAAGTTTTTAAGAGCCAGACATCTTTTGTGTGTTTTGGGAAGGCAGTCTCATTAAAGGGCTCCTTGCCCTTTAACTGCTTGGGAAGCAGTATCCTTGCTTCCGAAGGCCAGTGGTCTCCCATGTTGCGCCCCCACCTTGCCCCCGTCGCCAAACATAGCATGAAGTGACATTCAGTGTCTGGGCTATAGACTCAGCCAGTGAGAGGAACAAGTTTTTAACTTTTGTAGAGATGGAAAATCTACTCCTCATTTCCTCATAAAAGGAGTGGAAAACTTGGCATGAGGAAATTTAATGGGCAATGGTTACTACTTTGAGGTGCATCAGAGTCCTAGGGTTAAGGCCTTTTTCATCTATCCTTATACCAATTACATGTCCCCGTGTCCAATCAGATGGCTTAAGTACAGTGAAATTTACAGGATTATAGGCATCAGAAGTGCAGTTTGGGGCAGCTGTCCCCTTGTGAAGGAGGACTGTGTGTTTTGTCCTTTCCCATGTAGCCCATGAAACACAACTCCAATAAGGGCAATAACAAGAACTTACATCATCATATGACCAAGAGTTGTCTCCCCTGCACATATACTTTTCACTGGATGTATAGGCTCTCTCCCAAGTTAGGCCCACAGCCATAGCCTGTACCTCATATCCACCTTGGTCTATGGCCACACATGTATCAAAGAACATTGACACTGGTTTATCAGGGCTAAACACCAGGGTGCAGCTGATGAGCTTCCCAGGGTTGCTGATGCTTTGGTTCTCTAACCATTGCTCCTGGGGGCAGTAAGTGGGATTGAAGCAGATATGCTGATTACCATGGGAGCACACTAGATAGGTGGTATGGTTGTGAGTGCATGACCCAATGACAGAGCCTGCACAAGAACAGTAAATATGGAAAAGCAAAGTCCAGACAACATTTCCTTCCTGAGTAGTATGCATACATAGGTCACAGGGTGAGGGCTCTGGAACCTTGAAGGGAGACCATATCAGTAACAATAAACAGTAATTATACATCCTGCTCAAAAAAGATAGAAGAGAGCTAATAAAAGCCTTTCACTGTGTTTTTTTTGAGGCTATTGTAAATGGAATTGTTTTCATATATTCTTTTTCAGTTTGTTAATTATTAGTGTATAGCAATGCTAATGATTTTTCTATGTTGATTTTATATCCTGCTACCTTGCTATAGCTATTGATGGTGTCTAGGAGCTTCTGAGTAGAGTTTTTTGGGTCTTTAAGGTATAGGATCATGTCATCTGCAAATAAGGATATTTTCACAATTTCTTTACCTATTTGTATTCCTTTTATTCCTTCTTCTTGCCTAATTGCCCTGGCTAGGAATTCCAGTACTATGTTGAATAGGAGTGGAGATAGTGGGCATCCTTGTCTAGTTCCTGATTTTAGAGGGAATGGTTTCAGTTTTTCTCCATTAAGTATAATGCTGGCTGTAGGTTTGTCATATATAGCTTTTATAGTGTTGAGGTACTTTCCTTCTATTCCTAGTTTTCTTAGCGCTTTTATCATGAAATGATGTTGGATCTTATCAAAGGCTTTTTCTGCATCTATTGAGATGATCAAGTGGTTTTTGTCTTTGCTTCTGTTAATGTGGTTTATTACGTTTATTGATTTTCATATGTTGAACCTCCCCTGCATTCCTGGGATAAAGCCTACTTGGTTGTGGTGAATAAACTTTTGATGGGTTGTTGTTAGGTTTGCCATTATTTTGTTGAGGATTTTTGCATGAATGTTCATTAAGGAGATTGGCCTATAGTTCTCCTTTTTGGAGGTGTCTTTGCCTGGTTTTGGGATAAGTGTAATACTGGCTTCATAAAATGTGTTTGGCAGTTTTCCTTCCCTTTCTATTTCGTGGAACAGTTTAAGGAGGGTTGGTATCAGTTCTTCTTTAAAGGTCTGATGGAATTCAGCAGAGAATCCATCATGTCCTGGACTTTTCTTTTTTGGGAGACTCTTGATTGCTGCTTCAATTTCATTTTGTGTTATAGATCTATTCAGGTGATTAATTTCCTCTTGGTTCAGTTTTGGATGATCATATGTATCTAGAAATCTGTCCCTTTCTTTAAGATTTTCAAATTTATTTGAATATAGGTTCTCAAAGTAGTCTCTGATGATTTCCTGAACTTCCATGGTGTTTGTTGTTATCTCCCCTTTTGCATTCCTGATTCTACTGATTCACGTTTTTTTCTCTCCTCATTTTAGTCAGGTTTGCCAGGGTCTGTCAATCTTGTTTATTTTTTCGAAGAACCAACTTTTTGTTTCATTAATTCTTTGTATGGTTTTTTGGTTTCTATTTAGTTGATTTTAGCTCTTATTTTTATTATTTCTCTCCTATTTGTTTTGGACTTTTGCTTCTCGTTTTTCTAGGAGTTTGAGATGTATCATTTGGTTATTGATTTGGGATCTTTTGGTCTTTTTTATATAAACACTCATAGCTATAAACTTTCCTTTCAGGACTGCCTTTGCTGTGTCCCATAGGTTCTGGAGGTTGTGTTTTCATTTTCATTGACTTCCAGGAACTTTTTAATTTCCTCTTTTATTTCATTAATGACCCATTGTTCATTAAGTAATGAGTTATTCAGTTTCCAGCTGTCTGCATGTTTTTTTGTCTTTACTTTTGTTGTTGAGTTCTAGTTTTATTGCATTGTGATCAGATAGTATGCACAGTATAATTTCTATTTTCTTATATTTGCTGAGGCTTGCTTTGTGCCCTAGGATATGATCTATTTTGGAGAAGGTTCCATGGGCTGCTGAGAAGAATGTATATTGTGCAGAAGTTGGATGAAATGTTCTGTAGACATCAAGTAGGTCCATTTGATCTATTGTATATTTTAGATCTTGAATTTCTTTATTGCTTTTTTGTTTGGATGACCTATCTATTGATGATAGTGGGGTGTTAAAGTCTCCCGCAACGACTGTGTTGGATTTAACATATGCTTTTAGGTCTTTCAGGGCATGTTTGATGAAATTGGGTGTGTTGACATTGGGTGCAGGGTTTGTTTACTCAGAGTTCTCCTGTGTGGGAGCTGCTGCTACAAGCTTTCCCCTTTCCAAGCACACTGGGGGAGGTGACCCTGCACCTGTTTTCTCAGTCCAGCATGTTTATTTACAGCTCACCTGGGAGGTGGGTCTTCCCTCCTCTCCTGTGTAGTTTTCCTCCCACTGCTGCTTTTACAAACTTTCCCACTCCTGATTGCTGGATGTGTGCTGCTGTTCCTACCGGCCAGCGTGTTTGTTTACAGCTCACATGGAAAGTGGGTCTTCCCCCCTCTCCTGTGGAGTTTTCCTCCCTCTGCCACTCTCACAAGCTTTCCCGCTCCTGGTTGCTGGGCGTGTGCGGCTGCTCCTGCCTTCTCCAGCCTGGCTTGTTTATTAACAGTTCTGTGAAGGATTCCCCTCCGCCCCCCTTCGGTGCTCAGTGCTCCATACCCTCTTTGCTACATGTCTTTATTGTTCTTATTTCTTATTACTCAGGTTCTCTTTTTTTCTCTGGGTGGGGGTCGGTCTGTCCAGGGGGCTATGCTGATCTGTCCCAGGGTTGGACTGTGGGAGTACCACGTACCGCTTAGCTCACCTTGTGGTCTGCATCTTCCCAAGCCGTCTGGGCACTGGTGTCTGGCGGCAGCCCGGGGGCCCTCCTGGTTTCTCTGTTTAACGTGAAGTGGAGATGCTCTGCACAGGCTGGAGGTGTGGAGCGGTCAAAGTTTTACCTCTTCTCGGTGGGTTTGCCTATGAGGTGTATCTCCAGCATCTCTCCAAGATTTTACTTTAGGAGGCACGCTTTCTGCTTCCTCCCTCTAGCCGCCATCTTGGATTGATGTTCCTACTCTATTTTAGCTGAAACTTTTTATTAGACAGAGGGATTTCATTGTGATATTCCCACACATGTATATAATGTCTAAACCAACTCTTCAATGAACATGACTCAGTTACCTTATTAGTCAAAAACGCCAACAAAAATCACTAGAGAATGCAGGTAAGTATTTATGGGGACTAAGTGTAGAGTTAGGAAACCTAATGGCCAAGAATCATGGCTCAGATGTTGATAAGTGATCATATCCCAGATTGTTGACATTAACAGATGGCTTATGACATACAGTAGGATCCCACCAACCTGTAATCAATGGGGCCCTCCTAACATAACAGGCCCAATCTGACCATCCCAGGCCAAAAATTCCCTCCACCTGACATGTGGAAGGAGTAGGACTAACATTTCCACTCTGTTGAGTCCCGTAAAAACTGGAGGTCTTGACTTCCAGTGTAGTGCTCCTTTTTGAGTTTTTTTTTTTTTCCTTTATCCTACCTGGAGTGTGTACTTTGGCTTTTTTTTTTTTTTTACGTTGCTTTACATAAGTAAATCTGTCTCAACCTTCATATCAGTGCAGCAGTGCTTCCTATGCTCAGCTGCCCCTTGTCTGTGTTTTAATAAACTCTTGTTGTCTTGACAAGTTTATGGATTAACGTATAGCACCAAAATTTCCTGACATTTTTCTTGACAGAACATAAATCATTTTTAAGACAAGTTTTTTGTAAATGTTATAGAGAATAATACAAGATTTTTAAGATAGCCTTGTTGTTATGAGCTTAGGGAATTAAGTTTTAGTTTAACATCAGTACATTAAATTTTGACCTTACAAAACCCTTAGTGTAACTGGGATTTTAGTTAATTTAATAAGTTACATAGCATCTATAAGCTCCATCTTTTTATGACAATTTACTCTGTATCTTTGTAACAACTTATTTTGTATCTTGTGGGGGAGTTTGTCTTTATCCTTTTTTTATTTAAAAGTATTTTTTATCCTTTTATTTTAAAAACCATATCTTTGATACTTTACTTGTTGAAATTAACTCATAAAACCTTCTAACTTAGAACCTTTTATTTGTATGGAAAAAAAAACAGAAAGCAACCTTAAAATTATTTTTGTATAAAAACAATTTATAGAAAGCCCATTTGTTAAATCTCAGATTTTATTTATGACAGAATGAAACAGGCTAAGGTCATTTTTAACTACCCCAATTTTAAGAGTTCTATTGCAGACTGTAGCCTCCACCCTTTTTTTTCCCTCCCTCGTATCTAAACCAGAGTGTTAACCCCTGAATGCCTGCATCCTAGTGAGACCTGAATGTAATAAGTTTGAAAACCTGTTTTTTTAAAAGTAGCAGTAGAACAGAGTAATAATTTTTTTACATTTACTTTATAAGAACCATCCTCAAGATGTTTACATACTTAAATGTAAAAAGCCTAAGCAGTTTATAACAGGTCTTTAAGATAAATACCCTGGTTTTTTTTGTTTGTTTGTTTGTTTCCTTGAGTATCATATTAACCTTACAGCAGCAGTTTAAGAAGCATTTTGAAGATGCTTACACACACAAAAAGTTTTATAAATTAAGCATGCCTGAAAAAATGTCAAATTGAGTGCACATAAGATGAGCTAGAATTCCAGGAGCAAATTAAATTTTTCCCAGTGCTTTAAACAAATTCACACACACACACACACACACTTAGAGTGCACTCTCAAGAAAAGAAAAAAACGTTTAAATTATACCCAGACAACCCAGAGGGCTATCCAGTGGAATGGTGGATGATGCATCTGTTCTCTTGGGAGTTTCCCCCCTTTGGAAATGAATTTTTTGTTATCCATCCCTTAACCTCAGTTGTGACTGTTTCCCAGGAAAAGCTCAACACACTTTTGCATAGCACAGTACTTCTGCCCCACTCCTCAAACCTGAGAGACATGGCTTCACCCCAGAAGGCGGTTACTAACGGTCTCTGGGAGGTGATCAGTCTCCCCTTCTGCCTCCTGAGGCAGGCCTGAATTTGAACCTGGTTTCTTACCAGTCCGATGAGTGGTGATCCCCTCCCCTTGCTGGTTCCTGGACCTTACTGGGTTCCATTGTGCATCCAAGGCTCTCCCCAAATCGCTGGGAGGAGGAATCCGCCTCTGGCTCAAGCTGTCTATTGGCACCTGGTGGGATCTCCTTCCAGCCGTTTGGGGGGACTCACCCTGGTGACAAGGGGGGTGATAACTCACCGTGTCTCTGCAATCCCGTACGAGCCTCCAAGAAATGTTGTGGGAAGTTGCTAGCCAAGATATGAGACATTGAGGCAGTTTAGCAGGAAGCAACGTTTTATTGTGCCAGCACAAACCCAGTAGACTTATGTCCAAAGGCTGAGCCCTGAGAACAAAGGGTTCTTACCTTATATGCCCTTGCAAGCAGGCTACAGAGGCAATAAAATTTAGAAAACAAGGTTTAGAGAATATATGGTCACATGCAGTTCTATAGGCTACTTCAACCTAGTTATTTAGTGCCATTCTACGCTATGTGACCTTCTTCACCTTTGAATTCTTTAGGTTTTATCTCTCTGTTATGCCATCCCTTCCTCCCTGCTACTTTATCAGAACTCAAGCCTACTTTGTTTTCTTCTGATCCTCCTCCCTGCTATAGTGTTGTGTTGTGTTCTATTCTATTCTATTCTGTTCTTCCCCTCTCCCTCCCTGTATTTTGAGATAGGGTCTATCTATGTAGCTCAGGCTGGTCTTGAGCTTGTGATCCTCATGCCTCAGCCTTGAGTGCTAGGATTACAGGTATGCACCACCACACCCAACTTGTTGAGTGATTTTTCTTCTCATCATTTTTTTGGTATTAATTAATGGTATATCCATTAATTTTTTTGTTAATTTTAAAGGCTAGGTTATTGAGTTCTGGATTTTGTGTTTTCCTATAAATAGTGTTGAAGTGTATTTTGACAGACAACTCTTCGTGTATTAACTTGATCCTTTTAAGACTCTTTGCAAAGCTTTGTTAGGGCAGATATAAGGTAGCTGTTACTCTACATCTAGTTCATTGAGTTTCTTTTGAAGTCTTTATTGACAAGGCCTGTCTACTGTGGCTGGTCAGAAGTCAAATGTATCTTAGCCCTCTATGAGTTGTGAAAACAATTCCTCTCCTGGTTTCTTTGCCCACCATGATGTGAACCCCATGTGTGCTTGTTTGACCTTCAGCCCTGTGCAGATATCTGGGGCTCTTTTTCTTAAGTAGCTCCCCCTCTTTCAGTGCTTTCCACATACACTTCACCTACTTCTGCTTTTCTGACTCTGATTTCTCAGTTTAGCAAGACCATTATCACCTGCCTGGATTCACCATTTCTCTGCTGTTCAGAAATTGCCTCTAGATAAAAAATAAAACTGGGGTAATTTCAGTTTTAGCCTCTTTGTTTCTCTTATTTTCATGCTATCAAGTGTCTTTAAATTGTAATTTAGACATTTTTGTTCAGTTTTAGACATATGTTCAGTTTTAGACATTTTGTTCAGCAAGAGGGTAAGTATAAAACCAGTTTCTCTGTCATGGCTAGATAGGGAACTCTTATTATTTCTCATTCAATTCTATTGGTCATCCCTAAGACTGACATTGAAAAATGGCATGTTTTTTACTAAAGGTTAGCCGTTATTCGAAGTTAGTGAAAATTTTGTCTTTTTCTTTTTTAAGTTTTTATCAGTTGTTTAATACACATATTTAATGATACTGAAACCTAACCTGCTCATGCTGGGCATGCTGGTGCCATCTGTAATCCCAGCACTGGGAAGACTGAGGCAGGAGAATGGCCAGTTTGAGGATAGCCTGGGCTACATAGTGAGATTCTGTCTCAAAACAAAATAAAACAAAAACCCCTAATCTGCTTACTCTCTGTTCCTTTTGACTAGGCAGTGTAGCCAATCAAATTTTCCACCCAGTGATGTTTGACAAGTGCATTCAGAGTCTAAAGAAGAGCTGGCCTCAGGAATCTAACTTGAATCGGAAAAGAAAGAAAGAACAGCCCAGGAGCTCTCAGGATAATCCAAGGAGGAACAGGAAAAGAGGAAAGCCACCTCAGAAAGATAACATTGAGGTAAGAAGTGAGTGGAATAATTAAACATATCCACACCAGCAACATATTTTAGTTTTTCCTAGGATTGACTTTATGTGAAATACGGTCTCAGGGCATCATGTTTGTAACCAAAAGGTCCTAAACTATCATCTGCTATCCAGTATGACTTGAAGTTGCATCTTGGGCTTCACATACTATGCTGGGCACATTTTTGCCTTGCCACCTTTCTACCTTCTCAGTCTTCTCTCCCTAGACATGTTCCCCAGTGTGCTCAGCTAGCATGATTGCAGCAGGGTACTTGGTATGCTTGCCATGCTCATTATCCTCCTGTCGTTAAAGAGGGTGGTTGAAGTATCCTGAGGGCTTATGTCCTTAAGAGCATCATAAAATAGCAGAATTTCCAAATTCTTGTGTGGCAGGATGAAAGTTTATTGTGTAATGTAAGTTTACTGACATGGAAACTTTTAAGAAATATGGGAGTTCTCATTGACAAAAAAAAATGCACAGGTAGAACCTACCATGGCAGTCATGTAGTCCAGTGATTTACCACTGTGGTCATGGAGACTAGAACAGTCAAGGGACCTGGTCAAAGTTGCATCATCTTAGCAGTTCAGTACTACTTGAAGTTTAATTGGTTTGGGTAAATTGAAAGCCATGGGACAGAGTGTTAGGCATTATTACACCATCACCTATACATTTTTTTTTTTTTCCTAATCCAGATGGATGACCTTATAGAAGAAGAAGAAGAAGAAGATGAAGAGAATATATATTTTTCTGCCCGGGACCTTTCTCAAATTCGAAATGCCATATTTCACCTTTTGAAGAATTTTTTAAGGCTTCTGTCCAAGTTTTCCCTCAAAGAAAAGCCACAGTGTGTACAAACTTGTATAGAGGTAAGGGAAAATTCCCACAACCTTGGGGTAATTTCACAGGGCATAGACGGTGGTTGAGACCTTTTCTTGGCATCTATTTTCCAGGTCTTTGTTGCATTAACTAATTTCGAGCCAATTCTTCGTGAATTTCATGTTTCACAAGCCAGGTGAGCTGTTAAATCTTTCAGTGCTACAATTTAAATACAGTATAATGATTTTTGCTTCAAGCATAAGTATTGTTTTATTCTAATTGGCATATAAGTAGAATCTATTCATTTAAATATGGTTTGTAGAAACCTGCTGAGTTGGCTCATGCTTGTAGTCCCAGCTACTCAGGAGGCTGATGCAGAAGAATGACTTGAGTACAGAAGTTTAAAGCCAACCTGGGCAATAAAGTGAGACTGTATCTTAAAATAAAGAGAAAAAGAAAGAAAGCACGGAAAGGGAGGGAAGAAAAGAGAAAGAGAGCAAGCAGGCTTATGATGTTACAGAATATTCCTAGTAAAATCATATCCATTAATCAGTGTTTTGCCTTTTCTTCTTTAGAAATCTTAATGAAGCCAAATACATACCAGAACTGTCCTACCATGGATTGTACTTGCTGTGCTCCCCACTTCACGGAGAAGGAAATAAGGTAAGGGAGAAGAGGATCTAATTTCCTCTTAGTTGCATTGAAAGCAGGCAGACCACACAGTGAAAGTGGAAAGCATTTGTAGGCCCCATTCATCCAAGATTTTAGTTAACTTCAGTCAGCCTTGGGTAAGAAGTAAGAGTATAGTACAATAACATATTTTGAGAGAGATCACATTCACGTAACTTTTATATATAGTATGCTGTTGTGATTGTTCTATTTTATTGTTAGTTACTGTTTCTAATTTATAAAGTAAACTTTATCTTAGGTCTTAGAGGATAGTTAGGGTTCTGCACATCTGTGTTCAAATTCTGATCCCCCTTACTGTGTGTGCTTGTAGGCCCAACCTTGGGAAAAAATCCTAGAGTTCAGTTCTGAACAAAAAGGATACAAAGTCTGGCCTTTCTCCTAGATTTGCCTCAGGATTAAATGAAAATATGTTGCCAGGTGCTGAATGCAATGCCTGTTGTTTGAAAGTATTCAATATTTTATAATTTATCATATCCTTATTACTTCTGTGTGTTCAAAATGTGGATGTGATATAATTCAAAGAAATGTTTCTTATTTTCACTCTCTCCCCTTTTATTTATTTGTTTTTGGTGGTATTTGGTACTGAATTCAGGGCCTTGTGCTAGGAAGGCACTCTATAACTTGAGCCACACCTCCAGCCTTTTTGTGTTGGTTGTTTTTGGGATAGACTCTCACTTTATGTCCAGGCCAGCCTTGAAAGTAATCCTCCTATTTATGTCTCTCCTGCATAGCTGGGATGACACATGTGTACTATCACTCCCAGCTGCTGGTCGAGATGGGGTCTTGAGAACTTCTTTGCCTGGTCTGGCCCTGAACTATGATCCTCCCAATCCCCACCTCCTGAGCAGTTTAGGGACCCCCTTTTTTCTTTTAACATTTTAAAAGATTAAACAAGTCCACCGTATCTCTGAAGATGTCCTTTTTAAAAAAGAATGTGAATGCTTGACTTGATATTAAGCAACCTTGGTTTGAACCAGATCTTTAACTACTTGATTTTGGACAACTCGTCTTTGGAGTATATTATATGTAAAGTGAAATTGTGCATGGTCCGCTTACTTACAGAGCTGTTGAGGTTTAAAATTAAATATAGTGACATCTAGTTCCATATTGGAGGTGCTTGATCCCTACTGCCTGCTTGGTTTTCAGTGAGGGTTTTATTTACCAGGTGAATAATTC
The DNA here is from genome assembly GCF_047511655.1 of Castor canadensis. NCBI lineage: Eukaryota > Metazoa > Chordata > Mammalia > Rodentia > Castoridae > Castor > Castor canadensis. The sequence goes on from NC_133387.1 coordinate 163,156,379, forward strand.
CATGAGCTAACACACTGGAAAATGCGTTGTGAACTTCAGATAAAATATAAGCTTATGGTACCATTCATACCCCAGCCCCACTTTTAGAAGAAGGGAATATTATTAGACATTCCTAGCAGTCTTGGAGGGGATACTGGGGTTTGAACTCTGGACTTCATGCTTGCTAGGCAGGTGATCAGCATTCTTTACTCTTTATGAATGACAGTTCTCCACTTGTCCTAAATTCTGAGTTGTAAAATGCAGAGAGTGGGGAGAGAAATTAGATGGCATTTTTATAGTTCTTTATAAGCAGATCTTTCACATTATTTGCACTTGTTTTAAATAAATATAATAAAGATACACTGTGCATGTATTGAATACCTGCAAGACTACTACCATATCCCTAATGTTCAGCCAGAAATTCTGTTCGCCGACCTATCTTCAGATGTCTTGAAATGATTTACTAGTGTGCATCACTATCCTTGAGCCCCGTGGATTCTGTGTCGTAGCTTAAATTGACTTTCCTTTTCTCTTCCAGGTTATTGGTTGTATTTTCCATCGAATGCTGAATGTAATACTGATGGTAGAAGTGGGGGAAAGGTCCCACTGTGCCCCCCTAACTATTACTTCACAAGTCATCAGACATAGGAACCAGGCAGTCCAGTTTATCAGGTGAAGCACATAAATTTTGACTTTTTATTCTTTATCACTTTCTTCAGTCAGCTAGGCCCTGCACTAACCAAAATTTCTGACACCTATGGCATCAGAATATTGGTCCTGTGGGTCCAAATAAAGCACTTCATAGCCAATCTGGTTCTTCATGGTTAGAAGCCACTATGCTGGGGCATTGTTAAACACACAGAGAATCTGCAGTTCTCCAGCCACATCCAGCCTCCAGCTTGAGTCCATCCACCTGTGTGGTCAAGCTGGCCAAAAGATAGTTGCCTCTGTCATTGTCTGCTCAGGTATTCGCTTCTTCAGCAGTGAAAGGAGTTTCTTTTGTTTCTCTTTTTTTGTATCTTTTTACTTTTGTTTTTTCCTTCTTACTTTTCTATCCATCCACACACAAAATACTTCCTGAAGGATAAAAAAGCAAATGCTTTTACTTCCTTAGCAATAAATAATTAATTGACTACTTTTTCTGCCACTAATTACTGAGCTCCACTTTAAAAGTCCTGTATTAGCTTTATTGGGAAAAGTATGTTTGCTGTGCCCTCAGCTTTTCTTTCTTTCCTTTACTGACTATTTGGCATGTGGTGCCGAGGTGCAGAGGAGAGGTGAGTATGTATATGTGAGTGTGTGGATACCCGCAGTATGCAGTGTGGCTGGAGACATGGCGTGTGGATGATGTTATCTGGTCACTGAGCAGGTTTTTCTGGCTAAAGAATATTCTAAACATTAAACAGCTAAGATGTTTTAGTGGAAATGTATGGTTTTCCCACGAAAGCTCATCATGTTGCCAGTTGCAAAATATTCATTTAATGGGACAAATAAACATTGCTAAAAATGGATCAAGTTGTTACAGCATATTCTTCCTGGGTTAGTTTGGAGAAGTAATGTTCCAAATGAGTTTAAGTACCAGCATTTCACTGAGCTGCCACGAGGTGGTACTGTGTCTCAGTCTGTTCCTGTATTTACCCTAAAAGAGTATATTCTACATCTTAATATGAAATTTAATAAATAGTGAAAAGAGCCATATGAAGATTGCATTTTTGTTTTTCCCTGATGACCCAGTATGTCAGTGACAGTTCTAAAACTGCATAAGAAGTGTTTTTTGGGTTTTTTTTCCCACTGTGACACAGTATATCTTTATCCTTTATTTTACTGAAACAGCTATTGAAATATGGGGGTAGATTGGTTTTAACATTTAACATTTCTAAAATATAAGAGCAGTGGTTTTTGAGCACAGAGTTAAGGGAAATTACTGTTTTGCTGTAATACTAGGTGTATTGTAAACAGTGAATATGTATTTTTCCTTTAAATAGCTCACTTGTGGATGAACTAAAAGAAAGTATATTCCCAGTCCTGCGTATTTTACTGCAGCATATCTGCGTCAAGGTATCGTTTGCTTTAACATGAACGAAGATAAGTGTATATATGTATTTGTTCTTGGGAATGAGTGTGTATTATTACTAAAAGTAGTTATAGTTAATACTAGATGTTTTCCTAAATAAAGTGTTGGGTTTTTTGTTTTTTTATGACAGGGTCTGTCTATATTACAGTACAGGTTGACCTCAAACTTATAATCCTGTTTTAGCATCCTGAGCGCTGGTATGATAGGAGAGTAACCTGCCTAATTAACAAAGTTTGCTGTTATAGCTCAGGCTGGTATTGAACTCATTTTGTTGCTCAGATTGTCTTTAAATTTACAATTATCCTGCTTCAGCCTCCCCTGGGATTGCAGACGAGTGGCACTGTGCCCAGCTGATAAATGGTTGTTAATTTGAACCCTATGGACCCTAAAGATTTCCTAAACACTGGCAATGTATGCTAGATATGTATGTGCATTTTTCTCGATGAGAGCTTATAGTTTAGTTTTCTTTTTTGTGTCTGTGTGTGGTACTGGGGATTAAATTCATGGCCTCCCACTTTCTAGGCAAGCACTATACCACTTGAACCACACCTCAGTCCTTTTGTTTTTAGTTTTTATTTGTTTTCCAAATAGAGTCTCCTGCTAACTTTTCCCCAGCTGGCTTGGAACTGTAATTCTTTGGAGTAGCTGAGATTACAGATGTGAACCACCATGCCCAACTATAGTTTATTTTTTAGAGGGATCTGAAACCTAAAATGTGTTAGCCATTTACCTGACACTTAAAGATCATTGAACTAGTAGTGCTCACTATTTTTACCTTGTATTATAGCATGGGTCTCAGATGTCCTGCAGGTGGTTATTGGCTAGAAAGCTTCTCTTCTTTTGTGTTTCAGGTGATAGATAAAGCGGAGTATCGCACCATGGCAGCCCAATCCCTGGTCCAGCTGCTGAGTAAACTTCCTTGTGGAGAGTATGCCACATTCATTGCCTGGCTTTACAAATACTCACGAAGTTCCAAGGTAGGAGATGTACTTCCTCATATCCTGGGTCCTAGCTCTGTAAACCACTGTGGACAGCCAGATCCGAATGCAGAAGGCTTTTTTTTTTTGCTTCTTACTCCTGCCTGATGGCCATTCTTATGATTTTGCCTTACCAGATCCCACACCGAGTTTTCACCCTGGATGTTGCATTAGCTCTTTTAGAGCTGCCTGAAAGAGAAGTGGACGACACTGCCTCCCTGGAGCTCCAGAAGTTCCTCAAGCATAAGTTCTTGGTGCAAGAAATTATGTTTGACCGTTGTCTGGACAAGGCACCCACTGTCCGCAGCAAGGCATTGTCCAGCTTTGCACACTGTCTGGAGCTATCTGTTAGCAACGCATCTGATAGTATACTGGAGCTCCTCATTAACAGTAAGTGAGGGGCTCATGGTGCAGCTCGGTGGAAGGAGAGGCCCTGGGCTCCTCACCCAGCACCATCAAAAAAAAAAAAGGGAAAAAAAAGATGTGGTATGGATTGACTTTTACCCTCATAAGCTATTTTCAGCATATCTCATTGTCAAATGACTTTTTTGTCTTTGGTGTTGAGGATGAAACCCAAGACCTGTGCATGCAAGCATATGCTCTACCACCGAGGTCCACCCCAGCTTCAAATCCCTTTTTAAACAGGGAAGCCTACAAACTTGAATGGCCTTTGTAAAGAAAGGCAAGAGCATCATTGATTGTCTGCACTTTAATCTGTCTGCTTTGTCTTTAGGCCTCATTATCTTGATTCTGATTCCTCTGGTTATTTACTTGGGATTTATTTTTTTTACTCTTATTTGTCTGCTTGTTTTTAGGTCCTTTAGTTTCAAGATTAGAGAGTGACCCTGGTACCTTACTGAGAAATTCATCAGGTAATGAGTCAGTGTATTTTCCCATATTAAATAATTGGCTTTTAAAAGACTTGCTGAGTATTTGAAATCTTTTTCTACCTCTGTATTTACCTGTTTTATGGTTCATTTCTTTATCAGAGAAGTCCAAATTTATTTCAATAATAATGTAACTTAATCAAGTAATGTGCTTGTTCTATTAAAAGTGTAACAAATTTTTACCGTACTGAGTGCCTTTTATTTTTTTAATAGCTTTTTCTTATCGGAAGCGGACACTTACCCCTTCTGAACCATCTGGGGAGATCAACACATACAGCAGTGGTGAAATAGCTGGATCTGGGGGTATGACAGATTTTATCACTATCAGATGAGTAACAGTATTGGATTTTAGATAGGCATGAGAGGACTCCAGTAACCTAGTTTGGTTTTTCCTCCTGATTCATTAACCCTTAAGAATTGAAGCTTTTTTTCCTTAAAGGTGAAGTTAATGGCTACTGTATCCTTTATTGATATCCTGCACTATATTTCAATTTAAGGCAAAGAATACAGTGTATCCAAGTTATCATGTATTGAACCTCAGTGTACCTGTAACACTGACTAGAATACTGATAGGTATTTTCTTCTTTTCCTTTTTTTTTTGGTATTGCTAGGAGTTGAACTCGGGGCCTTGCACTTATAGGCAAGTGCTTTTCTACTTGAGCCACATCCCCAGTCCTCCTTTTGCTTTTTTGAGACAGGGTTTCTTTTGCTATATAGCTGAGGCTGGACTCAAACTTCTAATCCTCTTGCCTCCACTTCTCAAATACTGGGATTGTTTTATTTTCATATGAATGTTAATTGTTTGAATTAAAACAGTTACTAGGGAAGGTTCAGTAGAGATTAACTTTATATTTAGAGTAAAGCCATCACAAAAAAAAATTGCAGGAGACAATACCTAATTTTGTTCTTTGCCATATTTTTATTCAAGCCATCACAGGATCCACTTAGCAAGTTACTGTGCTATGAAAATTATTGTGCAAGTTTTCGTTTGGTGGAAGTTTTGATTCTTATTGCATATATACCTAGGAGTGGAAGTGCTGGGCTACTGGTAACTGTTCAGTGTTTCCCTAGTGACTGCTCCACTTTACGATCCCGCAGCTGTGCATGGCAATTTCTATTCTCCATAGTCTTACCAACACTTGTTATAGCTGCCCTTTTTTTTAACCATCCAAGTGGGCAGAAGACTTATCTCGCTGTGGTTCTGATTTACTTTTCCCTAGAGACTAATGATGTTGAGCACATTTTCCAGGTGTATTAACCATTTGTGTGTCTTTAGAGAAATGTCTGTCCAAGCCCTTTGCTTACTTTTTAACTGTCGGCTTTTTAGTTTCAGTTGTGAAAGTTCTTTATGTATTCTAAATATGATTTAAAAAAGCCTTTTTCCCATTTTGTGGGTTCTTTTTTTTTTTTCTTTTATTATTCATATGTGCACACAAGGCTTGGGTCATTTCTCCCCCCTGCCCCCACCCCCTCCCTTACCACCCACTCCGCCCCCTCCCCCTCCCTCCCACCCCCCCAATACCCAGCAGAAACTATTTTGCCCTTATTTCTAATTTTTTTTTTATTATTCATATGTGCATACAAGGCTTGGTTCATTTCTCCCCCCTGCCCCCACCCACTCCATAACCACCCACTCCACCCCCTCCCTCTCCCCCCCACTCCCTCAATACCCAGCAGAAACTATTTTGCCCTTATTCCTAATTTTGTTGTAGAGAGAATATAAGCAATAATAGGAAGGAACAAGGGGTTTTGCTGGTTGAGATAAGGATTGCTATACAGGGCATTGACTCACATTGATTTCCTGTGCATGGGTGTTACCTTCTAGGTTAATTCTTTTTTTTTTTTTTTTTTTTTTTTTTTTTTCCTATTTTTCTTTTTTTCTTTTTTTTTTTTTTTCTTTTATTATTCATATGTGCATACAAGGCTTGGTTCATTTCTCCCCCCTGCCCCCACCCCCTCCCTTACCACCCACTCCACCCCCTCCCGCTCCCCCCCTCAATACCCAGCAGAAACTATTTTGCCCTTATCTCTAATTTTGTTGTAGAGAGAGTATAAGCAATAATAGGAAGGAACAAGGGGTTTTGCTGGTTGAGATAAGGATAGCTATACAGGGCATTGACTCACATTGATTTCCTGTGTGTGGGTGTTACCTTCTAGGTTAATTCTTTTTGATCTAACCTTTTCTCTAGTTCCTGGTCCCCTTTTCCTATTGGCCTCAGTTGCTTTAAGGTATCTGCTTTAGTTTCTCTGTGTTAAGGGCAACAAATGCTAGCTAGTTTTTTAGGTGTCTTACCTATCCTCACCCCTCCCTTGTGTGCTCTCGCTTTTATCATGTGCTCATAGTCCAATCCCCTTGTTGTGTTTGCCCTTGATCTAATGTCCACATATGAGGGAGAACATACGATTTTTGGTCTTTTGAGCCAGGCTAACCTCACTCAGAATGATGTTCTCCAATTCCATCCATTTACCAGCGAATGATAACATTTCGTTCTTCTTCATGGCTGCATAAAATTCCATTGTGTATAGATACCACATTTTCTTAATCCATTCGTCAGTGCTGGGACATCTTGGCTGTTTCCATAACTTGGCTATTGTGAATAGTGCCGCAATAAACATGGATGTGCAGGTGCCTCTGGAGTAACAGTCTTTTGGGTATATCCCCAAGAGTGGTATTGCTGGATCAAATGGTAGATCGATGTCCATCTTTTTAAGTAGCCTCCAAATTTTTTTCCAGAGTGGTTGTACTAGTCTACATTCCCACCAACAGTGTAAAAGGGTTCCTTTTTCCCCACATCCTCGCCAACACCTGTTGTTGGTGGTGTTGCTGATGATGGCTATTCTAACAGGGGTGAGGTGGAATCTTAGTGTGGTTTTAATTTGCATTTCCTTTATTGCTAGAGATGGTGAGCATTTTTTCATGTGTTTTCTGGCCATTTGAATTTCTTCTTTTGAGAAAGTTCTGTTTAGTTCACATGCCCATTTCTTTATTGGTTCATTAGTTTTGGGAGAATTTAGTTTTTTAAGTTCCCTGTATATTCTGGTTATCAGTCCTTTGTCTGATGTATAATTGGCAAATATTTTCTCCCACTCTGTGGGTGTTCTCTTCAGTTTAGAGACCATTTCTTTTGATGAACAGAAGCTTTTTAGTTTTATGAGGTCCCATTTATCTATGCTATCTCTTAGTTGCTGTGCTGCTGGGGTTTCATTGAGAAAGTTCTTACCTATACCTACTAACTCCAGAGTATTTCCTACTCCTTCTTGTATCAACTTAAGAGTTTGGGGTCTGATATTAAGATCCTTGATCCACTTTGAGTTAATCTTGGTATAGGGTGATATACATGGATCTAGTTTCAGTTTTTTGCAGACTGCTAACCAGTTTTCCCAGCAGTTTTTGTTGAAGAGGCTGCTATTTCTCCATCGTATATTTTTAGCTCCTTTGTCAAAGATAAGTTGCTCATAGTTGTGTGGCTTCATATCTGGATCCTCTATTCTGTTCCACTGGTCTTCATGTCTGTTTTTGTGCCAGTACCATGCTGTTTTTATTGTTATTGCTTTGTAATATAGTTTGAAGTCAGGTATTGTGATACCTCCTGCATTGTTCTTTTGACTGAGTATTGCCTTGGCTATTCGTGGCCTCTTGTGTTTCCATATAAATTTCACAGTAGATTTTTCAATCTCTTTAATGAATGTCATTGGAATTTTGATGGGAATTGCATTAAACATGTAGATTACTTTGGGGAGTATCGACATTTTTACTATGTTGATTCTACCAATCCATGAGCATGGGAGATCTCTCCACTTTCTATAGTCTTCCTCAATCTCTTTCTTCAGAAGTGTATAGTTTTCCTTGTAGAGGTCTTTCACATCTTTTGTTAGGTTTACACCTAGGTATTTGATTTTTTTTGAGGCTATTGTAAATGGAATTGTTTTCATACATTCTTTTTCCGTTTGCTCATTGTTAGTGTATAGAAATGCTAATGATTTTTCTATGTTGATTTTATATCCTGCTACTTTGCTGTAGCTATTGATGATGTCTAGAAGCTTCTGAGTAGAGTTTTTTGGGTCTTTAAGGTATAGGATCATGTCGTCTGCAAATAGGGATATTTTGACAGTTTCTTTACCTATTTGTATTCCTTTTATTCCTTCTTCTTGCCTAATTGCTCTGGCTAGGAATTCCAGTACTATGTTGAATAGGAGTGGAGATAGTGGGCATCCTTGTCTGGTTCCTGATTTTAGAGGGAACGGTTTTAATTTTTCTCCGTTAAGTATAATGCTGGCTGTAGGTTTGTCATATATAGCTTTTATAATGTTGAGGAACTTTCCTTCTATTCCTAGTTTTCTTAGAGCTTTTATCATGAAATGATGTTGGATATTATCAAAGGCTTTTTCTGCGTCTATTGAGATGATCAAGTGGTTTTTGTCTTTGCTTCTGTTAATGTGGTTTATTACGTTTATTGATTTTCGTATGTTGAACCACCCCTGCATCCCTGGGATGAAGCCTACCTGGTCGTGGTGGATAATCTTTTTGATGTGTTGCTGAATTCGGTTTGCCATTATTTTGTTGAGGATTTTTGCATCAATGTTCATTAAGGAGATTGGCCTATAGTTCTCCTTTTTGGAGGTGTCTTTGCCTGGTTTTGGGATAAGTGTAATAGTGGCTTCATAAAATGTGTTTGGCAGTTTTCCTTCCCTTTCTATTTCATGGAACAGTTTAAGGAGGGTTGGTATCAGTTCTTCTTTAAAGGTCTGATAGAATTCAGCAGAGAATCCATCAGGTCCTGGACTTTTCTTTTTGGGGAGACTCTTGATTGCTGCTTCAATTTCATTTTGTGTTATAGGTCTATTCAGGTGATTAATTTCCTCTTGGTTCAGTTTTGGATGATCATCTGTATCTAGAAATCTGTCCATTTCTTTAAGATTTTCAAATTTATTTGAATATAGGTTCTCAAAGTAGTCTCTGATGATTTCCTGGATTTCCATGGTGTTTGTTGTTATCTCCCCTTTTGCATTCCTGATTCTACTAATTTGGGTTTTTTCTCTCCTCATTTTAGTCAGGTTTGCCAGGGGTCTATCGATCTTGTTTATTTTTTCAAAGAACCAACTTTTTGTTTCATTAATTCTTTGTATGGTTTTTTTGGTTTCTATTTCGTTGATTTCAGCTCTTATTTTTATTATTTCTCTCCTTCTATTTGTTTTGGGATTTGCTTGTTCTTGTTTTTCTAGGAGTTTGAGATGTATCATTAGGTCATTGATTTGGGATCTTTCAATCTTTTTAATATATGCACTCATGGCTATAAACTTTCCTCTCAAGACTGCCTTAGCTGTGTCCCATAGGTTCCGGTAGGTTGTGTTTTCATTTTCATTGACTTCTAGGAACTTTTTAATTTCCTCTTTTATTGCATCGATGATCCATTCTTCATTAAGTAATGAGTTATTTAGTTTCCAGCTGTTTGCATGTTTTTTGTCTTTACTTTTGTTGTTGAGTTCTACTTTTACTGCATTGTGGTCAGATAGTATGCACGGTATTATTTCTATTTTCTTATATTTGCTGAGGCTTGCTTTGTGCCCTAGGATATGATCTATTTTGGAGAAGGTTCCATGGGCTGCTGAGAAGAATGTATATTGTGTAGAGGTTGGATGAAATGTTCTATAGACATCTACTAGGTCCACTTGATCTATTGCATATTTTAGATCTTGGATTTCTTTATTGAGTTTTTGTTTGGATGACCTATCTATTGATGATAATGGAGTGTTAAAGTCTCCCACAACCACTGTGTTGGCGTTTATATATGCTTTTAGGTCTTTTAGGGTATGTTTGATGAAATTGGGTGCGTTGACATTGGGTGCGTACAGATTGATGATTATTATTTCCTTTTGGTCTATTTCCCCTTTTATTAGTATGGAATGTCCTTCTTTGTCTCGTTTGATCAATGTAGGTTTGAAGTCTACTTTGTCAGAGATAAGTATTGCTACTCCTGCTTGTTTTCGGGGGCCATTAGCTTGGTAAATCTTCTTCCAGCCTTTCATCCTAAGCATATGCTTATTTCTGTCGGTGAGATGAGTCTCCTGTAAGCAACAAATTGTTGGATCTTCTTTTTTAATCCATTTTGTCAAACGGTGTCTTTTGATGGGTGAATTAAGTCCATTGACATTAAGTGTTAGTACTGATAGGTATGTGGTGATTCCTGCCATTTAGTTATCTTAGTTGTTTGAAGGTTTGATTGTGTGTACCTAACTTGATGTTACTCTCTACTGTCTTGCTTTTTCTTATCCTGTGGTTTGGTGCTGCCTGCCTTTTCATGGTTAAGTTGGGTGTCACTTTCTGTGTGCAGGATCCCTTGCAGAATCTTTTGTAATGGTGGCTTTGTGGTCACATATTGTTTTAGTTTCTGCTTATCATGGAAGACTTTTATTGCTCCATCTATTTTGAATGATAGCTTTGCTGGGTAGAGTATCCTGGGGTTGAAGTTATTTTCATTCAGTGCCCGGAAGATCTCACCCCACGCTCTTCTTGCTTTTAATGTTTCTGTTGAGAAGTCTGCTGTGATTTTGATGGGTTTACCTTTGTATGTTACTTGTTTTTTCTCTCTTGCAGCCTTCAATATTCTTTCCTTAGTTTCTGAACTTGTTGTTTTAATGATGATATGTCGTGGAGTAGTTCTATTTTGATCTGGTCTGTTTGGTGTCCTGGAGGCCTCTTGCATTTGTATGGGAATATCTTTCTCTAGATTTGGGAAATTTTCCGTTATTATTTTGTTGAATATATTACGCATTCCCTTCGCTTGCACCTCTTCTCCTTCTTCGATGCCCATGATTCTCAAGTTTGGTCTTTTGATGGAGTCGGTGAGTTCTTGCATTTTCTTTTCACAGGTCTTGAGTTGTTTAATTAATAGTTCTTCGGTTTTTCCTTTAATTACCATTTCATCTTCAAGTTCTGAGATTCTGTCTTCTGTTTGTTCTATTCTGCTGGATTGGCTTTCCGTTTTGTTTTGCAGTTCTGTTTCGTTCTTTTTTCTGAGGTTTTCCATATCCTGGCTGTTTTCTTCTTTATTGTTGTCTATTTTTGTCCTGAGTTCATTTATCCATTTATTCATTGTGTTCTCTCTTTCACTTTGGTGTTTATACAGTGCTTCTATAGTTTCCTTTATTTCTTCTTTTGCTTTTTCAAATTCTCTATTTTTATTGTCTTGGAATTTCTTGAGTGTCTCCTGTACATTTTGGTTGACCCTATCCAGTATCATCTCTATAAAATTCTCATTGAGTACTTGTAGTATGTCTTCTTTTAAATTATTCTTGTAGGCTTCATTGGGTCCTTTGGCATAGTTTATCTTCATTTTGTTGGAGTCTGGCTCTGAGTTTCTGTTCTCTTCATTCCCCTCTGGTTCCTGTACTAATTTTTTGCTGTGGGGAAACTGGTTTCCTTGTTTTTTCTGTCTTCCTGTCATTGTCCTTGGTGTTGTTACTGTCCCTGTACTGTGTGTAATTAAGTATTTTCTAGCTTGTAATAATAACAATGGTAATATTGAGAACGGAAGAGTGAGCTGAGATGGAAAGCAAGAAGTTAAAGAAAAGGGGAAAACAAATATACAGACAAGAGGGAGAAAGCAGAACAAGGTATCAGACAAGAGAGTTTCAAAGGTATAAACAGGGAGTGTTAGTGTACTAATCGACAGTAAGCTGAACAGACAATAGAGAGACAGAGAGAGGATTGAAAATCAAAGATAAAAAAAATAAAAAATAAGTATATGAAAGTAATATCTATTTATAAAAATGAATTAAAATAAAATGGAAAATAGGAAATTAAAAAAAAAAAAACTTCCAAGTTTATATGCAATGCAATTTCAGTCTTAATAATTTGGATGTCCGTCTTAATCTCCAGTCCTGGAGTTGGTGCCTCAGATGTTGTTCTGTAGTTGTCTCATCAAAGGGGATGCATAAAGTAGAACAAAACTACACTCACACACACACAGAAGAAAAAATAAAAAAAAAGCCCCACCAAGTGTCCCCAGTTCAAATGCAATAGTTTCAGTAAGTTTTTCGGCTTGCAGGTGTAATTCGGTTGTTCTCTCATCAAAGGTAGGGAGAAAAAGAAAAAAAAGCGTCTGGAGGCAGTTCTGAGAGTGGTATCTGCAACTGTGGCTTGCCTGCCTGCTGCTCTCAGCCTGTAGCTGGCGGCGTTATTTATGCAGATCTCTGGGGTGAGCTTAGCACTCACCTGGTCCCACAGGCTTTGTTTGCTCAGAGTTCTCCTGTGCGGGGGAGGGGGGCCTCTGCTACAGGCTTTTCCCTTTCCAAGCACTGGGAAAGGCGACACTGCCCCGCGTTGTCAGGCCTGCGTGTTTATTTACAGTTCACGTGGGAAGTGGGTCTTCCCTCCTCTCACAAGCGTCCCCGCTCCTGGTTGCTGGCGCGCCCCGCTCCCGCCAGAGCCTCTCCGGCCCGCCCGGCTCGTTTATTTCCAGTCCCGGGAAGGATTCCCTTCCCCCAATCTTCAGCGCTCAGGGCGCCCCACCCTCTTTCCAGCGTGTCTTAACTGTTCTTATTGCTTAGTACTCAGTTTCTCTTTTTTCTCCGGGTGGAGGTCAGTCTGTCCAGGGGGCTATGCTGCTCTGGCCCAGGCTTGTCTGTGGGGGAACCGCGGTACCGCGAAGCTCACCTGGTCCGCGTCTTCCCAAGCCGTATGGGCGCCGGCCACTGGCGGCCCCGGGGGCCTCCTCGGTTCTCCGTTTAACGTGAAGTGGAGATTCTCTGCGCCGGCTGGAAATGTGGAGGGGTCAAAGTTATGCCTTTTCTCGGTGATTATGCCTGCAAAGTGTGTCTCCAGCGTCTCTCCAAGATTTCACTATAGGAGGCTCGCTTTCTGCTTCCTCCCTCTAGCCGCCATCTTGGAATCTCCGGTTAATTCTTTTTGATCTAACCTTTTCTCTAGTTCCTGGTCCCCTTTTCCTATTGGCCTCAGTAGCTTTTAGGGTATCTGCTTTAGTTTCTCTGCGTTAAGGACAACAAATGCTACCTAATTTTTTAGGTGTCTTACCTATCCTCATCCCTCCCTTGTGTGCTCTCGCTTTTATCATGTGCTCAAAGTCCAATCCCCTTGTTATGTTTGCCCTTGATCTAATGTCCACATATGAGGGAGAACATATGATTTTTGGTCTTTTAGGCCAGGCTAAACTCACTCAGAAGGATGTTCTCCAATTCCATCCATTTACCAGCAAATGATAACATTTGGTTCTTCTTCATGGCTGCATAAAATTCCATTGTGTATAGATACCACATTTTCTTAATCCATTCGTCAGTGGTGGGGCATCTTGGCTGTTTCCATAACTTGGCTATTGTGAATAGTGCCGCAATAAACATGGGTGTGCAGGTGCCTCTGGAGTAACCTGTATCACAGTCTTTTGGGTATATCCCCAAGAGTGGTATTGCTGGATCAAATGGTAGATCAATGTCTACCTTTTTAAGTAGCCTCCAAATTTTTTTCCAGAGTGGTTGTACTAGTTTACATTCCCACCAACAGTGTAAGAGGGTTCCTTTTTCCCCGCATCCTCGCCAACACCTGTTGTTGGTGGTGTTGCTGATGATGGCTATTCTAACAGGGGTGAGGTGGACTCTTAGTGTGGTTTTAATTTGCATTTCCTTTATTGCTAGAGATGGTGAGCATTTTTTCATGTGTTTTTTGGCCATTTGAATTTTTTCTTTTGAGAAAGTTCTGTTTAGTTCACTTGCCCATTTCTTTATTGGTTCATTAGTTTTGGGAGAATTTAGTTTTTTAAGTTCCCTATATATTCTGGTTATCGGTCCTTTGTCTGATGTATAGTTGGCAAATATTTTCTCCCACTCTGTGGGTGTTCTCTTCAGTTTAGAGACCATTTCTTTTGATGAACAGAAGCTTTTTAGCTTTATGAGGTCCCATTTATCTATGCTATCTCTTAGTTGCTGTGCTGCTGGGGTTTCGTTGAGAAAGTTCTTACCTATACCTACTAACTCCAGAGTACTTCCTACTCTTTCTTGTATCAACTTTAGAGTTTGTGGTCTGATATTAAGATCCTTGATCCATTTTGAGTTAATCTTGGTATAGGGTGATATACATGGATCTAGTTTCAGTTTTTTGCAGACTGCTAACCAGTTTTCCCACAGTTTTTGTTGAAGGGGCTGCTATTTCTCCATCGTATGTTTTTAGCTCCTTTGTCAAAGACGAGTTGCTTATAGTTGTGTGGCTTCATATCTGGGTCCTCTGTTCTGTGCCACTGGTCTTCATGTCTGTTTTTGTGCCAGTACCATGCTGTTTTTATTGTTATTGCTTTGTAATATAGTTTGAAGTCAGGTATTGTGATACCTCCTGCATTGTTCTTTTGACTGAGTATTGCCTTGGCTATTTGTGGCCTCTTGTGTTTCCATATGAATTTAACAGTAGATTTTTCAATCTCTTTAATGAATGTCATTGGAATTTTGATGGGAATTGCACTAAACATGTAGATTACTTTTGGGAGTATCGACATTTTTACTATGTTGGTTCTACCAATCCATGAGCATGGGAGATCTCTCCACTTTCTATAGTCTTCCTCAATCTCTTTCTTCAGAAGTGTATAGTTTTCCTTGTAGAGGTCTTTCACATCTTTTGTTAGGTTTACACCTAGGTATTTGATTTTTTTTGAGGCTATTGTAAATGGAATTGTTTTCATACATTCTTTTTCAGTTTGCTCATTGTTAGTGTATAGAAATGCTAATGATTTTTCTAAGTTGATTTTATATCCTACCTTGCTATAGCTATTGATGATGTCTAGAAGCTTCTGAGTAGAGATTTTTGGGTCTTTAATGTATAAGATCATATTGTCTGCAAATAGGGATATTTTGACAGTTTCTTTACCTATTTGTATTCCTTTTATTCCTTCTTCTTGCCTAATTGCTCTGGCTAGGAATTCCAGTACTATCTTGAATAGGAGTGGAGATAGTGGGCATCCTTGTCTGGTTCCTGATTTTAGAGGGAATGGTTTCAGTTTTTCTCCGTTAAGTATAATGCTGGCTGTAGGTTTGTCATATATAGCTTTTATAATGTTGAGGTACTTTCCTTCTATTCCTAGTTTTCTTAGCGCTTTTATCATGAAATGATGTTGGATCTTATCAAAGGCTTTTTCTGCATCTATTGAGATGATCCAGTGCTATTTGCTTTGGTTCTATTAATGTGGTTTATTACATTTATTGATTTTCATATGTTGAACCACCCCTGCATCCCTGGGATGAACCTACTTGGTCGTGGTGAATAATCTTTTTGATGTATTGTTGAATTTAGTTTGCCATTATTTTGTTGAGGATTTTTGCATGAATGTTCATTAAGGAGATTGGCCTATTGTTGTCCTTTTTGGAGGTGTTTTTGCCTGGTTTTGGGATAACTGTAATACTGGCTTCATAAAATGTGTTTGGCAGTTTTCCTTCCCTTTCTATTTCGTGGAACAGTTTAAGGAGGGTTGGTATCAGTTCTTCTTTAAAGGTCTGATGGAATTCAGCAGAGAATCCATCAGGTCCTGGACTTTTCTTTTTGGGGAGACTGTTGATTGCTGCTTCAATTTCATTTTGTGTTATAGGTCTATTCAGGTGATTAATTTCCTCTTGGTTCAATTTTGGATGATCATATGTATCTAGAAATCTGTCCATTTCTTTAAGATTTTCAAATTTATTTGAATATAGGTTCTCAAATAGTCTCTGATGATTTCCTGGACTTCCATGGTGTTTGTTGTTATCTCCCCTTTTACATTCCTGATTCTACTAATTTGGGTTTTTTCTCTCCTCATTTTTAATATATGCACTCATGGCTATAAACTCTCCTCTCAGGACTGTCTTAGCTGTGTCCCATAGGTTCCGGTAGGTTGTGTTTTCATTTTCATTGACTTCCAGGAACTTTATAATTTCCTCTTTTATTTCATTGATGATCCATTCTTCATTAAGTAATGAATTATTTAGTTTCCAGCTGTTTGCATGTTTTTTGTCTTTACTTTTGTTGTTGAGTTCTACTTTTACTGCATTGTGATCAGATAGTATGCACGGTATAATTTCTTTTTTCTTATATTTGCTGAGACTTCCTTTGTGCCCTAGGATATGATCTATTTTGGAGAAGGTTCCATGGGCTGCTGAGAAGAATGTATATTGTGTAGAGGTTGGATGAAATGTTCTGTAGACATCAACTAGGTCCACTTGATCTATTGCATATTTTAGATCTTGGATTTCTTTATTGATTTTTTGTTTAGATGACCTATCTATTGATGATAATGGAGTGTTAAAGTCTCCCACAACCACTGTGTTAGCGTTTATATATGCTTTTAGGTCTTTCAGGGTATGTTTGATGAAATTGGGTGCGTTGACATAGGGTGCATACAGATTGATGGTTATTATTTCCTTTTGGTCTATTTCCCCTTTTATTAGCATGGAATGTCCTTCTTTATCTCGTTTGATCGATGTAGGTTTGAAGTCTACTTTGTCAGAGATAAGTATTGCTACTCCTGCTTGTTTTCGGGGGCCATTGGCTTGGTAAATCTTCTTCCAGCTTTTTATCTTAAGCCTATGCTTATTTCTGTCGGTGAGATGAGTCTCCTGTAAGCAACAAATTGTTGGATCTTCCTTTTTAATCCATTTCATCAAGCGGTGCCTTTTGATGGGTGAATTAATTCCGTTAACATTAAGCGTTAGTACTGATAGGTGTCTGGTGATTCCTGTCATTTAGTTGTCTTAGTTGTTTGAAGGTTTGATTGTGTATACCTAAGTTGAGGTTACTCTCTACTGTCTTGCTTTTTCTTTTCCTGTGATTTGGTGCTGCCTGTCTTTTCATGGTTAAGTTGGGTTTCACTTTCTGTGTGCAGAATCCCTTGCAGAATCTTTTGTAGTGGTGGCTTTGTGGTCACATATTGTTTTAGTTTCTGCTTATCATGGAAGACTTTTATTGCTCCATCTATTTTGAATGATAGTTTTGCTGGGTAGAGTATCCTAGGGTTGAAGTTATTTTAATCAATGCCCGGAAGATCTCACCCCACGCTCTTCTTGCTTTTAATGTTTCTGTTGAGAAGTCTGCTGTGATTTTGATGGGTTTACCTTTGTATGTTACTTGTTTTTTCTCTCTTACAGCCTTCAATATTCTTTCCTTAGTTTCTGAACTTGTTGTTTTAATGATGATATGTTGTGGGGTAGTTCTATTTTGATCTGGTCTGTTTGATGTCCTGGAGCCTCTTGCATCTGTATGGGAATATCTTTCTCTAGATTTGGGAAATTTTCCGTTATTATTTTGTTGAATATATTACGCATTCCCTTTGCTTGCACCTCTTCTCCTTCTTCGATGCCTATGATTCTCATGTTTGGCCTTTTGATGGAGTCGGTGAGTTCTTGCATTTTCTTTTCACAGGTCTTGAGTTGTTTAATTAATAGTTCTTTGGTTTTTCCTTTCATCACCATTTCATCTTCAAGTTCTGAGATTCTGTCTTCTATTTGTTCTGTTCTGCTGGATTAGCCTTCTGTTTTGTTTTGCAGTTCTGTTTCATTCTTTTTTCTGAGGTTTTCCATATCCTGGCTGGTTTCCTCTTTAATGTTGTCTATTTTTGTCCTGAGTTCATTTATCTGTTTATTCATCGTATTGTCTGTTTCACTTTGGTGTTTATACAGTGCTTCTATGGTTTCCTTTATTTCTTCTTTTGCTTTTTCAAATTCTCTATTTTTGTTGTCTTGGAATTTCTTGAGTGTCTCCTGTACATTTTGGTTGACCCTATCCAGTATCATCTCTATAAAATTCTCATTGAGTACCTGTGTATGTCTTCTTAAATTATTCTTGCGGGCTTCATTTGGTCCTTTGGCATACTTTATCTTCAGTTTGTTGGAGTCTGGATCTGAGTTTCTGTTTTCTTCATTCCCCTCTGGTCCCTGTACTAATTTTTTGCTGTGGGGAAACTGGTTTCCCTGTTTTTTTTGTCTTCCCATCATTGTCTTTGGTGTTGTTACTGTCCCTGTACTGTGTGCAATTAAGAATTTTCTAGCTTGTAGTAATAACAATGGTAATATTTAGAATGGAAGTGTGAGCTGAGATGGAAAGCAAGAAGTTAAAGAAAAGGGGAAAACAAATACACAGACAAGAGGAAGAAAGCAGAACAAGGTTTCGGACAAGAAAGTTTCAAAGGTATAAACAGGGAGTATTAGTGTACTAATTGACAGTAAGCTGAACAGACATTAGAGACACAGAGAGAGGATTGAAAATCAAAAATAAAAAAATAGATAAGAATAAAAATAAAAAATAAGTAAATGAAAGAAATATCTATATATAGAAATGAATTAAAATAAAATGGAAAATAGAAAATTGAAAAAAAAAAACACCAAAAAACCTCCAAGTTCAAATGCAATGAAGTTTCAGTCTTAATAATTTGGGTGTCCGTCTCAGTCTCCAATCCTGGAGATGGTGCCTCAGATGTTGTTCTGTAGTTGTCTCATCAAAAGGGATGCATAAAGTAAAAAACTACACACACATACAGAAAAAAAAAAAAACCCACCAAGTGTCCCAAGTTCAAATGCAATACAGTTTCAGTAAGTTTTTCCACTTGCAGGTGTAATTCGGTTGTTCTCTCATCAAAGGTAGGGAGAAAAAGAAAAAAAAAAGAGTCTGGAGACAGTTCTGAGAATGGTATCTGCAGCTGTGACTTGCCTGCCCGCTGCTGTCAGCCTGCTGTTGCTGGAGGTGTTGTTTATGCAGATCTCTGAGTTGAGCTTAGCACTCACCTGGCCCTGCAGGCTTTGTTTGTTCAGAGTTCTCCTGTGCGGGAGCCTCTGCTACAGACTTTCTCCTTTCCAAGCACTGGGAAAGGTGACACTGCACCTGCGTTGTCAGGCCTGCATGTTTATTTACAGTTCATGTGGGAGGTGGGTGTTCCCCCCTCTCCTGTGGAGTTTTCCTTCCACTGCCACTTTCACAAGCTTTCCTGCTCCTGATTATTGGGTGGTGCTGCTGCTCCTGCCAGCCGCCATGTTTGTTTACAATTCACATGGGAAGTGGGTCTTCCCTCCTCTCCTGTGGAGTTTTCCTCCCTCCACCACTCTCACTAGCTTTCCTGCTCCTGGTTGCTGGGCGTGCGCCCCGCCCCCGCTCCCGCCAGAGCCTCCCTGGCCCGCCCAGCTTGTTTATTTACAGTCCTGGGAAGGATTCCCTTCCCCCAATCTTGGCGCTCTGTGCGCCCCACCCTCTTTCCTGCGTGTCTTATTTGTTCTTATTGCTTATTACTCAGTTTCTCTTTTTTCCCCCGAGAGGAGGTCAGTCTGGCCAGGGGGCTGTGCTGCTTTGGGCCAGGCTTGTCTGTGGGAGTACTGTGGTACCGCAAAGCTCACCTGGTCCAAGTCTTCCCAAGCCGTCTGGGCGCTGGCGACTGGCAGCCCGGGGGCCCTCTTGGTTTCTCCGTTTAATGTGAAGTGGAGATTCTCTGCGCAGGCTGGAGGTGTGGAGGGGTCAAAGTTACGCCTTTTCTCAGTGATTATGCCTGCAAAGTGTGTCTCTAGCGTCTCTCCAATAGTTCACTATAGGAGGCTCGCTTTCTGCTTCCTCCCTCTAGCCGCCATCTTGGAATCCCTCTTTTGTGGGTTCTTTTCACTTTTCTTCATGGTATTCCTTGAGGTACAAAATATTTTAATTTTGAAGTCCATTTTATTTTAATTTTTTTTCTTATGCTTTTGGTGTCACAGCTAAGAAACTATTGCCTAATATAGGTCACACATATTTATCTTGTTTTCTCTCTTTTCTTAAAAACTTTTTATTAGCATCTATCAATTGTACAAGATAATCAGTCTCATTACACTTTCACACATGCATACAATATTCTTACATCCTGTTTACCCTCCTCTTACCCTCTCTTATTCTTCCTTCTACCTCCCCCTGACCCTCTTCCTCTTTCCTGACAGTCCACCTTCTGCTTTCATGTCTTTTGTTTGGTTGGTTGGTTCCAGATTCTACATATTAGAAAAAACGTGATACTCGTCTTCCTGAATCTAGATTATGTCACATAACATGGTAATCTCCAGTTCTATCTGTTTTCCTGCAAACATCATTTTGTTCTTTTTCATGGCTGAATAATATTCCCGTGTGTGTGTGTTCCATTTATCTGTACATGGGCACCTAGACTGATTCAGTATCTCTGTTGTATGCTGGCTTTGATTCTTTTGGGGATATATCCTGGAGTGGTATAGCTGGATAGTATGGTAGGTGTATTTTTAGTTTTTTGAGTAGTCTCCAATACGGGTTTCCGTGGTATTTCCATTAGTGCATGGCTGCACTAATTTACTAAAAATCCAACACTGTATAAGGGTTCCTTTTCCTGTATTCTGGCCAGCAGTTCTGAGTTCTTTCTCTCTCCTTCTCTCTCTCTCTCTCTCTTTCTCTCAAACAGGGTCACATAATCCAGACTGCCCTTAAACTTGTGATCCTCCTTCTGCCTCCTTAGTGCTGGGATTACAGATGTGTACCACCGTGCAGACCCTGGTTGTTTGTTCTTGATAATGTGCTTTCTGACTGAGGTGAGCTGGAATCTACATGTAGTTTTGATTTGCATCTGCCTGATGGCTAAACAGGATGAACTTTTAAAAAAAAATTTACTTTTTTTTTAAGGTCGAATCTTTTGCTTTTGCCCAAGGCTGTCCTTGGACTGTGATCCTCATGCCTATGCTGTCTGCACAGCTGATATTACCACACAGATTACTTGCCAAGATGGGTATTGATAACTTTTTGCACAGGCTTACCTCAGGTTACGGGCGTGAACCACCATACCTTTATTGGCTGTTAGCCATTTGTACTGTTTTTGAAAACCGTTTGTCTATTTATTGAATGGATTATGTATTTTTAGAGCTTTTAAATTTTTCAGTTCTTTATACATTCCAGGTATTAATTCCCTGTTGATGAATAGCTAGCAAATATTTTCTTCATTCAATAGGCTGTCTCTTTACTCTGTTAATTGTTTCTTGTGTTGTGCAGAAAATTTTTAACTTGATACAATCCCATTTGTCAGTTCTTGCTGTTATTTTCTGAGCTATTGAAGTCCTTTTCAGAAAGTCCAGTTGCCTGTGCCTGTATCTTGAAGTGTTTCCCCTGTGTTTTCCTCTTGTAGTTTCAAAGACTTAGGTCTTACATTAAAGTTTTTGATCCATTTTGTTTGACTTTTGTACAAGGTGAGAGATAGGAATCAAGTTTCAGTTTTCTACATGTGGATATCCACTTTTTCCAGCACCATTTGTTGAAGAGGCTATCTTTTCTCCAAAGGTGCTTTTGGCACCTTTGTTGAGAATCAGATGGTTGAAGCTGCAAGAGTTTATTTCTGGGTCCTCTGTTCTATTCCATTAGTCTACATGTCTGTTTTTGTGCCAGTACCATGCGTTTTAGGATTGTTTTTTCTAGTTTTGTGAAGAATGTCATTGGAATTTTGATGAGGAATCCATTAAGTAGGTGGGTAGCTTTTGGTAATGTGGCCATTTTAACAATACTAATTCTGATGATCCATGAACATGGATGGTTTTTCCATCTTTTGGTAGATTGTAGTGTTTTGTAGTTTTCATTATAGAAGTTTTTCACTTCCTAGTTAAGTTTATTTCTAAGTAATTTATTCTTTTTGAGGCTATTGTGAATGGGATTGTTTTCATGACTTCTTTCTCAGTGGGTTCCTTGTTGGTGTATGAAAAACCTACTTATTTCTGTATGTTGATTTTGTTTCCTATTACTTTGCTGAATTTGTTTATCTGGTCTAAAAGCCTTTTGGTGGGCTCTTTAGAGTCTTCTAAATATAGGATCATATCATCTACAAATCGGGATAGTTTGACTTCTTTCTTCCTTACTTGTATCCCTTTTTATTTTCTTCTCTTGCCTTACTGCTCTGGCTAAAATTTCAAGTACTATATTGAACAAGAGCAAAGAGAGGGGACATCCTTTCTTGTTCCTGATTTTAGAAATGTTTTCAGTTTTTCCCCATTCAGATATAATATTGACTATTCGTCTGTTGTGTATGCCTTTATTATGCTGAGGTATGTTCCTTTTATACGTAGTTTCTTCTGGGCTTTTATCTTGAAGGACTGTTGAATTTTGTCAAATGATTTTTGGGAATCTATTGAGATTATCATGTGATTTTTTTTCTTTGATTTTATTTATGGTTCTGTATTAAGTTTATTGATTTATATACCATGATGTCTGATCTTTTTAAATGTATTGTTAAATTCAGTTTGCAAGGATTCTGTTAAAGATTTTTGCATTTGTTTACCAAGGATATTGTCTATAGTTTACTTTCTTTTTGGGTAGGTCTTCATCTGGGTAATATAGCTTCATAGGGTGAGTTTAGTGCTATTCCTGCTCTTTCTGTTTTATGGAATAGTTTGAGGAGCACTGGTGTTTTTCTTTAAAGGTTTTGAGAAACTCAGTAATGAATCTATCTAGTCCTAGGCTTTTCTTTGTTGGGAAGCTTTTTATTACTCCATCAATCCCATTACTTATTATTCATCTGTTTATCCAGGTGCTTTTCTTAAAGGTTATTTAGTGCATTGTTTAACTATGCAGTCCAAACTTTCTCCTGATTCTGGGCTTGGTTTTGATTCTCATACCACCTGTCCCTGTGCTAGCCTGCCTCACCCTCAATACTGTTTTGTCAAGCTAATGTCAATTTTCATGCTAGTACTACCCTGTATTGTTTACTATGGAACTGTAGTGTCAGAGAGGGAAATTAGTTTTCCTTCAACCCTCATGACTTCTTGTTGGGATAAACCCCTACATAACAAGGGCAGATTAAAAACCCACATTTATTAGCAGGTGCAGTGCATGTTATGGGAGAGAATCCATATTGGAAAGTAACTCAAAGCAGTGCCTTTAACTCCCATGTATCTAGCATCTTCAGTGAAGATCAATAAATTTGTGAAAAATGATGGGGAGAGGAAGCAATTTTAGGCTTGCAGGGATGGCCAGGGATCTATTTCAGTCTTCTATATGTGGGTATCGAGCTTTCCAAGCACCATTTGTTGTAGAGGCTGCCTTTTCTCTACCATATGTTTTGGACTTTTTTGTCAAAAATCAGTTAGCTGAGCCAGGTGTTGATGGTTCACGCCTATAATCCTAGCTACTTGGGAGCCAGATATCAGGAGGATCAAGGTTCGAGGCCAGCCCAGACTCCCCGCAAAAAAAAAAAAAAAAAAAATTAAGACCCTGTCTCAAAGATACCCAACACAAAAAGAGGTGGCAGAGTGACTCATTTAGTAGAGTACCTGACTAGCAGACCCTGAGTTCAAACCCCAGTATTGAGAAAAAAAAAAAAAGTCTGTTGGCTATAGCTCCATGAACTTTTGTCTGGACCTTCTTTCCCTTTGGTTTTGTCTTGTGCCAACATCATGCTATTTTTATTGCTATGGCTCTGTAGTGTAGTGTGAAGTCAGGTATTGTGATAGCTCCAGCATTGTTGCATCTTGTTGCTCACAGTTGGTTGGGCTATTTGAGATCTTTTGTGCTTCCATATAAACTTTAGGATTGATTTTTCTATCTCTGTCATTGGAATTTTGATAGGGATTGCATTGAACGTGTAGATTACTTTTGGTAGTATAGCCATTTTCACAATATTGATTCTGCTGATCCATGGGCATGGAAGGTCTTTCCATCCATCTTCTGATGGCTTCAATTTCTTTCTTCAGTGATTTATAGTTTTCATTCAAAAGGTCTTTCATTTCATTAAATTTGTTCCTACATATTTTTGAGGCTATTATAAATGGGATTATTTTCCTGATTTCTTTCTCAGTCTGTTCATTGTTGGTATGTGAAAAGCTATTGTATTTTGTATATTGATTTTGTATCCTGCTACTTTGCCAAAGTGTTTATGACTTCTAACAGTTTTTGATGGCGTTTTCAGGGTCTTTTAGGACATGATAAGGTCATGTCATCTGCAAATAGGGATAGTTTGACTTCTTCCTTCCTTGTTTGAATCCCTTTAATTTCTTGCTCCTATCTTATTCCTCTGGATAGGAATTCCAAAACTATATTGAATAAGAGTGGAGAAAGTAGACACCCTGGTCTCATTCCTGAGTTTAACAGAAATGGTTTCAGTTTTTCTCCACTTAGTATAATGTTGGTAGAGGTTTGTCACACATAACCTTTATTATGTTGAGGACCATTCCTTCTATTCCTAGTTTCTTTAGTGTTTTTAATCATGAAAGGATGTTGAATTTTGTCAGAGGCTGTTTCTGCATTTATTGAGATGATCATTTGATTTTTGTCCTTGCTTCTGTTTATATGTATATTATATTTATAGGTTTGCTATATTGAGCCACCCTTGTATTCTTGGAATGAAACTAACTTGATCATGGTATATGATCTTTTTGATGTGTTGTTGATTTTGGTTTGCCAGTATTTTGCTAAGAATTTTTGCATCTATATTCCTTAAAGATTGGCCTGTAATTCTCTTTTTTTGTTACTTCCTTGTTGGGTTTTGGGATGAGTGTAATACTTCATAGAATGAGTGTATTAATGTTCCTTGTCTTTCTATTTCATGGAAAAGTTTAAGGAGTGTGATATTAGTTCTTCTTTGAAGCTCTGATAGAATCAGCTGTGTATCCACCAGGTCCTGGGGTTTTCTTTGTTGGGAGACTCTTTATTTGTGCTTTAATGTCATTGCCTGTTAGAGATCTCTTTAGGTGGTTTATATCCTCTTAGTTCAGTTTTGGTTGGTTAAATGCATCTAGCAATTTAATCCATTTCATCTAGATTTTCCAGTTTACTAGAATATAAGTTTTCAAAGTATTCCCTATTGATCTTCTGGATTTCATTGGTATTTGTGGTGATGTCCACAAATACCAATTTTATTAATTTTATTAATTTGGATCTTTTCCCTCATCTGTCTAATCAGATTGGCTAAGGGTTTATTGATTCATTAATCTTTTTTGAAGAACCAACTTTTTGTTTTGTTCGTTCTTTGTCTAGTTTTTTTGGTCTCAATTTTGTTGATTTTATCTCTGATGTTTGTTAGTTTGGGGTTTAGCTTGTTCTTATTTTTCTAAAAACTTAAGGTGCATCATTAGGTTATTTATTTGTGATCTTTTTTTAATGTAGGTACTCATAGCTATAAAATTTCCCCTTAGCACAGTCTTTGCTCTCACACAGGTTCTGGTAGGTTGTGTTTTCATTTTCATTAGATTCTAGGAAGTTTTGTATTTTCATTAGATTCTAGGAAGTTTTGTATCCTAAAATATACAAAAAAGTTCCATGGGCTGCTGAGAAGAATGTATATTGTGCAGTAAATACTGGATAAAATACTCTGTTGTAGATGTCTATTAATTCTGTTGCATCTATCCTGATGTTTCTTTGTTGATTTTTTTTCGTCTGAATGACCTATATATTGTTGACAGTGGGATATTGAAGTCTTCCGCTATCACTATGTTGAGGTCTATCTGTTGGTTTGCTGTTCTGAAAGCCTTCTGTATCTGCATGTCTCTCCCTTCCATGAGATTTGGGAAGTTTTCAACTTTTATGTTATTGAATAAGTTATCTATGCCTTTAGTTTATGTTTCTTCTTCTATACCCATGATTCGTAGATTTGGTCTTTTGATGGTGTCCCAAATGTCTTGCATGTTCCATTCATATTTTCTTAGTATTTTTTCATGGTCATTAATTGATTGATCTAATTCATCTAGTTTGTCTTCTGTTCCTGATACACTATTTAGCTGCAGGTATTTTTTTTCAGGATGATCTTAATCATCAGTGTGAAGAGTTTTCCTTTATTTAATTTATTTATTTATTTTGGTGGGGCTGGAGTTTAGGAAATTTCTTTCTATTCCAAGTTTGTTGAACATTTTTATCATAAAATAAAAATGCTTTTTTGAATTTGAGATGTTTGTGTGGTCTTGTCTTTATTTTGATACTATGATATTTCTGTTGATTGATTTTCACATATAGAATATATATTTCATTCCTGGGATATTCCAAACATGGTGTAAACCCCTTTTTGCATTTTGCTGGATTTGATTTGTTAGTATTTTTTTGAGAATTTTGGTCTTTGTACTCAAGGAATATTGGTTTGTTGTTGATTTTGTTTTTTGTTTTTGTTTTTTGAGATGTCTGTCTTTTTTTGCTGTCTTGGTAATTCTGGCCTAATACTATGAGGTGGAAAGTGTATTCTTCTCTTCTACTTTCTGAAAGAATTTGTGAAACATTTGTGTTCTACATTTGGTACAATTCTCCAGTAAAATGGTCCTTAGTATTTGTGTGTATGGTGTGAAGTTTTTTATGACCATTTCATACTCCTTACCTGTTAAAAGTTTATTTATTTTTCTCTCTTTTTGAGTCATCTTTGTAGTTTGCATATTTCTAGAAATTTGTCCATTTCATGTAGGCTATTTAATTTGTTGGCATAAAATTGTTCCTAGTATTCCATTTTAAAGGTGGTAATAATGTCCCATCGTTCATTCCTGATTTTAGCAATTTGAATCTCATTTTTCTTGTCAATGTAACTAAAGGTTTCAATATTTGGTTTCATTGATTTTTTTTTTAATATTGTTTTTCATTCTCTATTTTACTTTTTAAGATGCCTTTTTATATAAAGGCAATTCCTAAGGTGTGGTTAGAGGGCCCTGAGGGATTGCCTCCTTCAGGGATTCTCAAAGTGAATACTGTGTTCATAATGATCTCAAGGCTTCCTTTACTTTCCATACCCTGATTTTTCTCACAAGTACAAATTGGAGTTTTTCTAAGGTTACATGATAAATGAAGTCATGATAGAAACAGGTGAGAATCCAGTTGTCTTTTACTATGCCAGGTATTGGAATTTATAAAAATGCAAAACAGTGCCCCTCTTTTCAGCATTTTTTTTGTTTTGGAAAATATAGTTATTTTTCATAAATATGCTAGTTATAGTATCAGGTCTTATTTTTAAAATAGTTATTAAATGTTTTTATAATTCTCAGTTTAAATTGGTAATTAATATTAAAAGCTATAATCTACATTTTTCAAAAAACTTTGGAGTCCTTAGTAATTCAAATGTGTAAAAAAGTGTGGAAAGTTTAAAGCTACTGCTGTATATCATCACATCTCTAAAACAACTCTCTGGGTTAGCTATTTCTGTTTGTAGCTAAACAAAATACAAGAGCTAAATAATTCATTCAGAAATTTAGAGGTAGTAGGTAGGGTTTAAAGTCATATTTTTAATATCTTCAAATTTGTGCTTTTTATACTGAATACCTAACTATTCCAATTTTCTTTTAAAACACCTTTTTATGCTTTGATTTCTTAGGATTTAAAACAAGCTAATTAGTGAGTTGTTAAAGGGAGTGTATTTTCTCAGTATTGTGTGGTGAAATGTCATATACCGTCTTCTTCAAGACTATGATTCTTTGGTATTCCCTCAGCAGAGAGATGTGTCATGGCAATGCTGAGGAAGAGAATCAAGGATGAGAAAACTAATGTCAGGAAGTCTGCACTCCAGGTAAGAACTTTTTCAGCATGTTTTAAAATACACTCTTTTTAAGTACTAAGATTTGGAAATGCAAGGGAATATTTTTAACCCAAGGCTATATTCATTATTTAGCTTACTTTTTCATAGTTGACCCTGGTCCTATTACATATAAATTATATAGATGAGCTGAAGAATTACCTGTTTTCAAGCTTTCCTACTGGGTTGCTATGATTTTAAGAATCACAATTTTTTATACATAATTTGTTTTGTTTAGAGTAGGGGACCATGGATGAATTTCTGTAGGTTTGTGGAATTGGTTGTAAATATTTGCTTATGTAAAATATTAAATTTTCTCTAGAGAGGCCTTAGCTTTCATCATATTCTAAAGGGTAGAATGCCTTAGGGAGGAGAGATGGGTTCATGCCCCACAAAATGTTAAGAATCACAAATTTGAAGTATCCCCTTGTCTACTTTTGATCTTTCTGTGTTTATGCCATATAGTCACCATTTGATGTTGCATATTTGCCTTTTAGGTGTTAGTGAGTATTTTGAAACACTGTGACATCTTGGGCATGGAGGAGGATCTGTTGATTCTGCAGGACCACTGCCGGGACCCTGCAGTATCTGTCCGGAAGCAGGCCCTACAGTCTCTTACTGAACTGCTTATGGTGAGAGGCGAGGCATTCTGTGTCTAATGCATGATACATTACATTGTAAGTAATCCTGAGGCTGGGGTGTAGCTCAGTGGTAGAACATGTGCTTTGCTTACACAAGGTCCCTGAGTTCATTCCCAGCACCAGTAACAACAACAACAATAATAATCTGCATAATAATTACCTGTTGCTAAATGGTAAGTTGACCATTAGAACCTTTAGGAAGTCTAAACACCTAAGAGAAAAAGGAGAGATATCTTTCAGTTACATATGGTTATTATGGTTCCTATTAAATAAAATTAGTAACTAATGTTAAACAATGCTAATGTTGTTTCTTGATTTCATCCTAAATCTTAGATAGAAAAAGAATTCTTAAAATTAACTTGGCTAAGCTGGAGGCCTAGATTAATTTTTGTCAGTTAAGATATATATATATATAGAGAGAGAGAGGGAGAGAGAGATGATGATGATGATGACTTTGCCAAACCTATACTATATATAATTTACTTCTTCCAATTAATTAGCTGTTGAAGACTTTTAAAAGCAAGTTTATTTCTTTATTTCATGAGAGAAGGCATTAAGCAGTATGTATTTTGACTTTTCCTGTCAGCATTTATTCTAACTTCTCTTTGGGATAAATATTATTTGCTCTGAGTTTTGAATTACCAAAAAGCACAGAATACTAATAATAAAATAATGGCTTTAATGTAGAAGTTTAAAGTTTCAATATTTACGATAAGCTGGAGGTTGAACTTTGTTTTTGCATTTCTTTTGAATGTTGATTTTGCTTTTCACTTTATACTATATTTGCAATCATGGTGATTTTTTTTTTTTTTTTAGGTGCTGGGGATTGCACCCAGGGTTTCAAGCATTCAAAGTGCACACTTTACAAATGAGCTATGTCCCTAAGTCCAGAGATGTGATTATATTTAACATGTCTCTCAAAACAGTGATTACAACTTCACTTGCTTGTATTTAGACTTCTAGTAGTGTCAGACTTTCTAATAAATTTTCAACCTTCAGGCACAGCCTAAATGTGTCCCGATCCAAAAAGCCTGGCTGACAGGGGTCATCCCAGTGGTGATGGACTGCGAGAACACTGTGCAGGAGAAGGCCCTGGAGTGCCTGGACCAGCTCCTATTACAGAACATTAAGCATCACAGCAAATTTCATGGAGAGGATGGCAGCCAGGTGCTTGCCTGGGCTCTTCTTGCTCTCCTTACCACAGAAAACCAGGAACTGAGGTATGTTAACTGTGTGGCTGAGGTTTCTCATGGAAGGCCAAATGCTTTTTAGTAATAAAATTTCCAGCTTTCAAAATTACTTTGTATATGTGAAGACATAGTCTTCGTCTCTCTTTTTCTTGAGTTAACTTCACATCTCTTGGTTACTGTTTTTGTAGTACCTTCAATGACTTCCTTTGCTTTCCTCTGACTGCTTCCCAGTTTTAGGTTGTAGTTGAAAATGCTGATGGTTATGACAGCTAGCACTACCTTTCTCCACTGCTAATTAGTATGAAAGGTGACTTCTTCATTTCTTTTCAAGTTAACCATTTTGTAAATTTTAGTGGACTGGTATTTAATAACATTGAGTTTTTTTTTTCCATTTGATAACATTTATTGAGTACATACTAGGTTCTGTGAACATTGGAGTTAGCAGTTAGGATCTGTGATGATAAATTTAAACTGTACTACAGTAATTTTGCAGTTTAGTTTGTGTTTGAGCAATCTTGGTGATCGTGTATTTACTTCCTAATGCTAATCTTAAAAAATACTGAAAAATCTATATTGATCAGATAATATCCTCTGTACATAATATAAGGAATAGAGGAAAAGCCCAAAAAAGAACACTAGAAGAATGAAAATGCTACTTTTATTATATTATTTATTTATTACTATGTTTATTATTGAGTTACAAAATGCATGCAATGTGATACTTAGAAGGAAATGTATAATGTTAAGTTTATGTTAGAAAAGGAAAAGGACTGAAAATTAATGATCTAAAAGCAGTTTAAAAGGTAACTAAATAAACTACTAAAATTAAAAGCAGGTATGAGGCTGAGAATGTCAGTGGTACAGCACTTGCCTAGCATGCACAAGGCCCTGGTTTCTATCCCCAGCACCCACAAAACCAAAGCAAGCCAAGAAACAGCAACAAAAGAACAAATATAATCTGAATTGATTAACAAGGAAATACAAAAGATGGTATCTACCGAGATTTGCAAAGAGAAATGTGAAGGAGCAGCTAAGCAATGAAATGTCATTTCAGTGAGTGTCAATGAAACGGCTGGTGCAGCGACAGCCATATGGACTCATAAGATGTTCAGTAATACTTCTGTAAAGGGCACAGTTCTCTGGATTTTTTTAATTTAAAGTTTCAGTTGATATAATACCCCATATTTGTTCGTAGGTCTGCCATAACAAAATACCATGGGCTAGGTGACTTAAGTAATGGAAATTTATTTCTCACAGTTCTGGATGCTGAATGTCTCAACATCGAGGTTCCAACAGCTTTGGTTTCTCTTGAGGCCTCTATGGCCTGCAGATAGCCGCCTTGCTATCACAGGGTATTTTCTCTGTGCGTGCTTGTCCTTGGTGTCAGATTTGATTCGAGTGCACCAAATGGCCTAATTTTAACGTCAGCAATTCATAGGCCCTGTCTGCAATTACAGTCATATTCTGTGGTTGTAGGGGTTAGGGCTTCAACCTATGAATTTTAAAGAGCACAATTCAGCCCATAACATACTACTAAGGCGAAAGTGTTAACATCTTCAACAGTAAGCCCAAGGAATCACATTACCGTATGCCTTGTTATAGTACCTCAGCGAATACTTGTCTGAATAATGATTATTAACAGCTACTGTGGTCCATCCAAAGCTCGTGCTGAAATACAGTGGCCAATGTAAGAGTATCAGAAAGGTGGGACCTTTAAGAGGTGATTAGGCCATCTGGGCCCACCTTCATGAATGGATTAGTTCATTACAAAAAGAGCTACAAGAGTGGGGTCTCTCTGTAGTATCTATGTGAGGAATACACCATGTGAGTATCCAGTACTTCCTTCTCCAGAGGATGCAGCCTGCAAGGCACTACCTTAGAAGCAGACAATGGCCTCAGCAGCACCGAACCTTATACTTCCCAGCCTCCAGAATCACGAACAGTAGATTGCTGTTCTGTATACACTACCCAGTTTCACATATTATGTTATAGTGCATAAAAACCATAGATAATACCATAAATAAAATTATAACACAGAGGACAAATTGGAAAGGCCATAGCATATGATAGATAAAGGATGATGTCGTATATTTACTAATAACTCTTATAAGCCAGTAAAGATGAACTCCTTAATAGAGGAGGGCTAGAGATGTAGCTCAAGTGGTAGAGCACTGCCTAGCAATCACAGGGCCCTGTGTTCAAACCCCAATACCACCAAAGAAAACAAAAGAAGATTACATGAAAAATCAGTTCACAAAAGTTGAAACAGAAATGAGCAATAAGTGTAAAAGAAAATATTAAATCTGATTTTAAACTTTAACCAGAGTTCAAATTAAAACAATAAATTTCATTATGTCAAAATGTGAGATTTGACAATTTACACACTAGCCAAGTGTTTTTATTTGAGAAAAAGAACTTTTTTTATATACTTGATTAGAGTATAAACTGTCAAAACCTGTCTAGAGGACAATCTAACAATGTATACATCAAGAAAAGACTCCACAATTACCATCCCAAGAATGTATCCCTTGCCTGCATCCCCCATCCCTCCTGGGCAGGCTCTTTTCCATCAGTCCATCTTCCCATCTGTCCAGAGTGACATCTCTACATGCATGATTTCTTCAAGAGAGCATCATGAGATGTTCCCTGTCACATCACTCACTCCTACCATTGCTTCATATTTATCTCTTATTTCCCCATGAGAATAATGTGTCCTGGCAACTACAGCTGTCTCCCCATGCCCTCCTGCCTTCTTATATACCCATTCCTTCGAGTATGGTGTTCTCTCTCCCTGAAATGCCCTGCCAGCCTTCCCTGCTTTATTAGTTTTATCTGTCCTTTGAAATTTTCTTTACTTCCTCTGTAAGTCTCGCCTGACTTCTCTGGCTTGAATTACTACATTTCAGAAGTCTGAAACACATTTTTACATCCAAAATTGAGGTGCACCTTACATTGCAGGAGCAACACATCTCCTCCACAAAGTTCATTTTCATTTTTAGATAGAGGAAAACATCTGTAGATATTTGAGGTCAGTGGTGAGAGGCAGAGAAACTATTGTGGATGATTGAATATGGTGATGTTTAATGAAGATAGTTTCTGGATAAAAACAGTATGTGAAAGCAAGGGAGGGAACCTCTGAGATGAAAGGGAATAGGGAAGGAGAAGTGCAAAACAGGAAATTTGGACACTAGAGCTTACTAGCCTTCCATTCCTCAGAAAAGTAGCCATCGGAATCACTTGCATAAGAGCCATGAGTTCATGCCTGTAATCCTAGCTACTGTGAAGGTGGAGATAGGAAGATCACAGTTTGAGGCCATCCAAGGCCAAAAACATCAGCACAACCCCATCTCAACAAACATGCTGGGGTCCTAGACTGGCTTTGTAGTTCCATGGTAGAGAGCTTGCCTAACATGCTCAAAGCTCAGTCCACAAACAAATAAAAGAATTTAAAAGGGTCCTGAGATGAAAAAGGTGTGAGAACCACTAAGTTCTAGGAATCAGTTTTGAAAAGGAAAAGCATTATTGAAAACAGTAAGGTTGGTGGAAGAAAGCGTTCTATAAACATTTATAGATAGATGTTGTGTTAAGACCTTTAATCAAGTATTAGTAGAATATCAAAAAATGTTCACACAGAAAAAGAACTTTGTAGAATAGGTGACCTTGCAGTTGACTCTTGAAAGCTGATAAGGAATAAAAATTAAAAAAAAAAAAAGCTGATAAGGAGGGAAAGAAAGAACAGCACACAGAGGGAACAGCCCTGGATGCATAAGGCAGTGTGCACTGTACCAGCTCCCAAGGGTGTCGGTGCGCTGGGGTAACAGTGCATGTGAATCTGGGCCCCAGATGAGATTGGAGTGTTGCGCTACAGCACAGCATGCCAAGAAGTTTGGCTTTGTATCAAAAGCAGGGCAACGGTGGGAGGCTGCTAAGGAACTTAACAGAGAGAAGGGATACCAGATTTTATGTTTTGAGGAGTATATACTTGTGTTTGGTGGGTGACCAAGAAGACAGAACTGGATTGTAAGAACACAGGCCCCTGGTGAGGTGATTGAAGTCAAAGAGAAGGCAGAGACAGTAGAGATGGAGAAAGGGAGGTATCTTCAGGCTGCTTAAGAGTGAAGAAGAGGCTCAAGTGGTGAGTGCCTGCTTAGCAAGTGTGAAGCCATGAATTCAAACCCAGTAGCCACCCCTTCCCCCCAAAATGTGGAGGAAATAGAAGAGGAGATTGTTAGTTTATATTCTGCTGGATAAACATACTTTGAGGAACTCATTTTCCTGGCCCTGCTCTAAGTGCTGGAGATTTGCAGGCTAGTGGAAATTTCACAAAATAAAGTCAGTTTTAGGTGAGGAGGGATAAAGGAGAATGATGGAGGGGTGAATTCAACTATGAAATATTGCAGTAACTTTTATAAATTTCACAATGTACTCCCAGCACAACAATTAAAAAAAAAAAAGTCAGTTTTAGGAGACAGGTATTTGGTGATTATTATTTTTGCATCTCTTCCTCTTCCCTCTCCCTCCTCCTTTGTTCTCCTCCTCCTTCTCTTCCTCCTCCTCCTCTGTTAGTATTCCCAAATCCCCAAGGTTGGATATTTTATAAAGAAAAGTGGTTTATTTACCTTGCACTTTTGGAGGCTGGAAGTCCAAGACCAGGCAGCCCTACCAGTTCAGTTTCTGGTGAGGGCCTCCTAGTGGTTGGCAACATAGTTGTGGGAGCTCTTGCAGAAAAGATCTCACAGGGAAAACGGAAATCAAAGAGATTCAGGATCCAGGCTTGCGCTTTAAAACTTGCTCTCATAAGAACTCACTCTAAGAAACCATTAATCCCTTCTGACGGAGGGAGATGCCCCCATGACTTCATTGCCTTATACTAGGCCCCATCTCTCAGGGTTCCACTGTCTTTAGCACCACCACACTGGGGATCTGTTTTCCTCACACAAACCTTGGGGCACATTCAAACCATGGCAGCTATCTTGCCAGAAGTGGTGGCATGACCTAAATGTTGGGGAATGCATACTAATCAACCAGGCAGCCGTAACAGTGAGGGGTACCAGACTGGAGCTAATAGTGCAGAGACTTAGAGGTCTGAAGGCTCCACAAGTCTAAGGAAAATGACTTTCACAGCCATTGCCTGAGGCATGGTCAGACAAGGGGAGCGAGGGCGAACAAGAGATGGAAGTCCGGTTTTGAATGTGTGCTTGCTATGCTTGTTCACATCTGAATGGGGAGCTCTTGGCTTGTGGGTAGAGAAGAGGTTCAAAAGCAGCAGTTGAAGTGATTAGAAAAGAGATTAGAGAAGGAAGATGAAACAGACCCAGAAGATAGACTAGAGTCTACAACGCTAGCAGAGGCCAAATACAATGGGGGCTGAAGACTACCTGTTGGTTTTAATCTTGGGTCTGTGGTACTTTTGATTAGTGTTTGTTGAACCTAATTCTGATTAGATGGGGTCGGCTGTGATTGACAGTGGACTGACGAAGGATGAGGTGAGAAGCTCCATGGCAACTGCTCTGTTGACATGGAGGGGTATAACTAGTCAGAAAGAGCCGAATTCTAGACATTCTGTTGCCTTTGTAGTAAGCATTAGTTAACATTTTATGTGATTCTTTTAAAATAAATTTTAAAATATTTGATGATTGCATTTATCTTATGTTTGGATATAAGTCACATATAAATCATTTTATGGATAACTGACAAAACCCTTGACATTTGTGGATAAATTTTAAATCAGTAGCTTATTTATTACTAAAACTATTATTTATGTATGCATATTTATATGTACCATGTAAATTGTAAATAATGCACACATAAATGTAAAATTTGTGTACACAAGTGTACTATGATAATGGATGTCTTTGTCATAGTAGCTATGATAAAATATCATAGCTTTGAGCATATGCATGCTTTGAGAATTTCCTTTTAAAAAATTTAACGAGAAAATCTAGTTAGTCTTTGTGCATGTGTATGCTCCCAAAAATCTAAGAAGAATTAATTGGGTGTAGAAATGTACTGTTGTCTTCACTTAGATATATAACATGGCATGGCCTCATGAGCCATGTGATCTCATTCAGTGCTGTGGAAAGAAAGAAAGAAAGGATGTCTTAAAAACGCCAGAAACATAAAATGAGCATAGTACAGTAGAGGCATTTTGAGTTTTATTTTTAAAGGTTTAAACACCTGCTCTTGTATTAAGAGGTTATGGCAAATTTCAGCATGTTTCCTCACGCTGTGTTTAAATGCTAGCTTGTCCTTTCTGTGCATTCCTCACCCTGAAAGAGGACAGTGATTCTACTGGTACTTTGATTCTGTAGGCTCTGATGGCCCTTTTATGGTAGCCTATCCTACACGTTTGTGTGAAGTGTTTTTTTGGTTTGGTTTGGTTTGTGTTTTTTTTGGTGGTACTGGAGTTCGAACTCAGGACCTCTCATGACTGCTAGGCAGGCAGTTTACCACTTGAGTAATGCCCTTTCTACTTTAGTTATTTTTCAGGTAGGGTCTTGCATTTTTGGCCTGGACCACCATCCTCCTACTTATATCTCCTGCCTAGCTGTGATGACAGGCATACACCACCACACCCAGCTTTTTATTGGTTGAGATGGGGGTCTCACTAACTTTTTGGTGGGCTGACCTCTAACCTGGATCCTCTCAATTCTGACTCCTGTGTAGCTGGGATTGCAGGCGTGCCCCACTGCACTTGGCCATAAAATTTTTTTTTTTTGCTTTAAAGAATAAACATTTTGTAGAGGGGTAATAAAGACAACTTATTTTAGAAGAAAAATTAGGAAAATACCTCATTTGGTTTCAGTTATACCACCAGCTAGACTTTGCATGGATGCTTTATGTGCCAGTGGAATCCTGGAGCTGCAGAAATTCATACCCTCTCAGCGAGGAGCTGATCTGAATAGTTTTCTATATTTATGGTTACAGTTCCACTTTCTTTTCTTTTTTTTTTCTAGTC
The DNA here is from genome assembly GCF_047511655.1 of Castor canadensis. NCBI lineage: Eukaryota > Metazoa > Chordata > Mammalia > Rodentia > Castoridae > Castor > Castor canadensis. The sequence goes on from NC_133387.1 coordinate 163,192,535, forward strand.
GCTATTTAAATAAGGCATTTCATATTTGGTCCAAGAAAGATAAATTCTCATCCACTTTTATAAACAATGTGATATCTCACACTGGCCTGGAACATTCTTCACCCGCCTGGATGCTGCTGTCCAAAATTGCTTGCTCCTCACCAAAGCTGGACTACACCAAAATAATGCAGTCCTGGGAGAAAACCAGCAGGTTTGCATGCTTATACATTGCACAATGACAGTTCTTGTCTTAAGGAAGTGGGTTATTTCATAGCTATTTGTGTACAGAGATCTTTTCTTTAAATCCTGGCATAAAAACAAACATAACAATAAGAATCACTTTAAGCAGTCAGCTTATCCTTTGTCCAAATTCATTAAGCACCTTAGTGTTCCTACAGCTTGTCAGTTAAACCTCACTACCTACTCTCCAGTAGTATCAGTCCCGAAGAAAAGGCATTTTGTAGGTAGTGGAATGTTAAATTTGGTCCTATCTTAGTATTTCTCCTTCCTTTTCTCTAGTGAACAGAATCCCAATTCAAACACCTTAGGACACATGCTGTGTGTCATTGGGCATATTGCAAAGCATCTTCCTAAGAGTACCCGGGACAAGGTGACTGGTGAGTGTCTTTTAGAGAACCCTTCCTCAAAAGCCATTGCTGGTCACTTCAGATTTTTATATTTATGTGTATTTTTAAGCAGCCAAACTTTAAGGGTTTTGACTTTCTTCTTAGATGTTGTCAAGTGCAAGCTGAATGGATTTCACTGGTCTCTAGAGTTAATCAGTTCAGCTGTGGATACTTTGCAAATGCTCTGTAGAGCATCTGCAAGGACGCCTACAGAAGAACAGGTATGGCAGCACACTGTCCTTTGTATGTTTCTAATTTGTACTTGGACATGCTACTCTTTGATTTGACGTTTGAGTTGTTCTCTATAAGTAGAAGCCATGTAAGGATGTATATAGCCCCTGGTAGCTACTGCTGCATGTACCTAACACTTGATATTCTGCAAGATTTGGCCACTGAAGATGTGGTTCTCACAGATGTCCTCAGCTTGGCTCTAGGTACAGGTGTCTCAGTAAGGTTTCCTGTTGATTACCATTCCTGGTAAAGAATTCTGAAAAAAAATTTTTTTGATAAGTTGTAACCTAGTCCCTCATTCCAAAAACATTTAATCATTTTTTACTTAATCACGGAGTTTCCTGCAGACCAGATGGTTTTGGTCTTTTGATAAATCATTATGTTGGTTGATACCTGTCCTATTACTATGTGTTTACCTTACTCAAATATCTCTTACTGGTATCATATCTCCAAAGTTTAGCTTTTTTTAAATTTTTTTTAATGAATACATAGTCACAAATCCAAATCAGTGACTTATGTGAGGCAGAGAGTTACTTTGACCTTCTTAAAAGTATTCATGTCAATATTTGTAATAAATCTTTTACCTCTGTGTCTTCTGTTTTTATCATGAGATATACTCCTAGACAGTGGTAATCATAATGAAAAATTTTAAGGCCAGGGGGGTATTTAATTATGATTAAATAGAAATCACAAGTTAATTTAAGTAATTGCTGGAATATATTTAAATTTTCCAGAATAAAAAAAAATGATTTCTTCATTTTACTGCCTAGCTACCTTCCCTCTTCTTTTACTTGTGTAAACTTCAAGAAAGTCCTCTGATATATTCCATTTTTTATTTGTAATAACAAATCTAATAGAACAACATAGTGTAGCTTTTTTGCTTATAACTTAAGACATGTCAGAATTCACTTTAAAAAAAGCTTGCTGTTTTTTTCTGTAAATGATGTCTAGTGTTTTCTTGGTGTCTGCCTTTCAGCACTTATGTTAGCAAAGAAGATATACTTGCATTATTATTTTCTAACCTTTTGTCTCAAGACCCAAGAAATCGTATGCAAGCTTTTAAATAAGCTTTTGAAGGAGCATATTTGGAAGTCATCAAACAATGAGAAAAAATAGCTGGCACTGTGTTGAGTCTAGTAAAAATAAGGAAAGAATGATGTAGGGAAAATTGGGGAATTCTGTGGACAGATTTTGAAACTGATCCTGCAAGGGTCAGTGGCGCACAGCAGAAGTGGGACTTGAACAAAGGTCCCTCGTGCCTTCCCAGTGTTCTTGTCACCAGCTCTAGCTGGAAAAGGAATTCTCTCTGTGGTGGGCTGTCAGGGCCATCATTCACTGCCTGCTATGCCATAGGCATTAGCACAGTAAGTTGTGTTGTTATTAGATAGAATTGTCTTCAGATTTAGAAACCAAGAGCTAGAAGGAAGGTAAAACTTATGACTGTTAGAAAAATGACCGACACTGCCTCCCTGAGTGGTAGACAGTGGAATTTTGTGGTGTTATTAATCCATATGAATTGTTTGTTTTCCCTAAACACACTTCTCTTTTTGTTTTCTCTGTAAATGAACATTCTGTATTTTACTGAGAACAAGAAATTATCCAAAGAATAGATGATCAAGATATAGTTTAACAGCAGCACATGTGTAAGGCTTAGGCCCTGGGCGTTTTTGTCATCTGTAAGTTCGGTATGAGTTACCTTCCTGGCTGTTGTTAAAATCTGGTTGAGAGCTTGGACCGTTTTGATAGAAGTCGTATCTAGAATAAGAGGGGTAATCCTGCTCTTTGTCATGGAAATCTAAGTTGATGTGTTCCATAATTGAATTTCAGTGACAACTTTGAAGAACTATTGATAACATATAATTTATTTAGAGGAGAAAAATTGGATGAAGGGGTTACAAAACAAGTTGTGAAAGGCCAGCTGAAAGGCCTGATATAGGATTTAGCATGGAAAAAGGGAGTGTTATGTAGGACAGGCTGCCTAGCCAAGTTCACATCTATGAAGGACTTGCAGATAGAAGAATTGAATTTGTTTTGCTGTGCTCTGAGGTCCCAGCTACACTGAAATTTCAAAGAGACAAATTTTGGCCAATTGAAGAAAAGCCTTAGTACGGTATGGGTAAAGTGAAAGGCTTTCCTCTGCACATGTCCCCAGTCATTACAGGTGCTCACAAGAAGCTGTGTGTGGAGCAAATCCCAGGATTTGATGGCCTTGAAGGCTTTCCCAGACTGATTCTGAGAATTACTGTTCAGACCTTCCAAGTTCTAGTTTTGAGGGTTCTGATAAGCCATCATCCTCATCAGGATGAAACCCATGGGTGTCAGGAGCTGAGCAATCTGCATTGTACAGCCTATTAAAATCTTAGGTACAATTGTTCTTTTCTAAGTAATAAAGACAATGGTTTTTAAACATTCTAGGCCAAGTCAGACTACAAAGAATTTTGTTTTTAATAGTAGTTTTCCAACAGTTGCAAACATTGATTGGAGGCCATGTTGTGCTAGTGCCACTTAGCACCAGACAGTGGCTAAAACAGTCTTTTCCTAAGGCACCTACAGTATATGGAGGAGACACATGAACAGATCATTTCAAAGTAATGCAGTTATCTCCAAAATACAAGTGCATCAGATGACATGGAATTCTTGGGGAAAGGCACTCAGCTCACCCTTGGTATTTTGGTCTAGAGACAGTGAGGCTCAAGAGTTCTGTGCTATGGGTGTGCTTTGATGACACCTAGGTGCAGTAAGATGTGTGTGTTAGCTTTGACCCCTGGAATTTACAGTCAAAGACACTGCAACTTGCCCCTAATGAGTAAACTTTAGAAGAATTGCAACTGTATTTATCTATGTCTATTCAAATAATTTTTCATAGTATCTAATTTATTACCTGCATGTGCCAGAATTATAACTTTTTCCTCTTTTGCTGTAGGGCACTGCTTTTAAAGATATCAGATAAATTAGGGAGGTAGGTCTTCCTAAATATTTGCCTTTGCTCTTACAGAACTGTAGAAAGAAAGAGGATATGTACAGATCTATACACTGTTGTTTGAACATTTCACTTAGCCAGTTCTCATGGCCACGTTGCTAAGTTTGTGTGGTTTTGGACAAACCATGGGGAAAAGGAAAACTGCTCAGTGTAGTGGCGGACGTTTCATGCAGTGGAAGATCCTAGAGGTTCTGAGGACATGGGCTTGGTGGGTCAGCTGGAGCTGTGTGGGATGCTGCAGAGTTGACCTATGACTTGCCGCAGGAGCTGCTGCAGCAGGTGTGTGGGGATGTGCTGTCCACCTGTGTGCACCACCTGTCCAGCATTGTTCTGAAGGAGGAGGGAAAAGGGAACATGGACAAAGACCTGTTGGTAAGCAGCTGCTTTGTCTAGCCATTCTTTTCTTTTCATATCAGTGGGGTTTTCTTAGGGTCATTTTGCAATGTACACTTCAGATACTATTAACAAGGAAAGAGCCTGCATAGCCTAGAGCTTACTGTCTTTTTAAAAGACGATTTAAAATTAGTAATATGTCTATTCATCCATTTTTGTCTTATGTGCTACTATTTGGGGGGGAAAACTTGATGGAATACTTTATCCAGTTAGATCTTACGAGAAACCTGATTCCCTCAAGAGAAATACAGTATGTGTGGTAAGCTTGGCAGAGTCCATCTTAGAAATGATATGGTAAGACTATGTAACTGGAGAATAGGGCTGAGCAGTTGTAATGTAAGGAGAGATTTGGGCCAGACCTGGTGGCTCACTCCTGTAATCCGAACTACTTGGAAGGTGGAGATTGGGAGGATAATGCTTTAAGGCCCGCCCAGGCAAAAAAGTTTGCAAGACTCCATCTGCACCAATAAAAGCTGAGTGTTATGGTACATGCCTGTCAATCCAGCTACATGGGAAGCATAAATAGGAAGATTGCAGTCCAGGCTGGCCTGGGCATAAATGCAAGACCTTAGTCAAAAAATACATAAAGCAAAAAGTGTGACTCAAGTGGTAGAGGACCAGCTTGACAAATGCAATACCTTGTGTTCAAACCTCAGTATGGTGAAAAAAAAAAAAGCGGGGGGAGGAGATCTGACAATCCAAAACACAAATGATCTTGGAAGAGCCAGGTTATCTTACATGGAGTTCCTGCTTTGAAACAGTGCAATGGAAGAGAGACTCCTGTGAACCAGTCCACGTGTGAATCTGGTGGACTATTGACAAAATGTGTTAGGGAAATTCTGATCCTAACATCTGACACTGCAATAAAGGGAACAGCAAGCTGTTTTTTCATGCCCTTCAGTATGGGCTCTATTTAACCAGAACTGGCTATTTTTCTCAGTTCTTTTCTGTACTCAGTTCCTGCTTTGCCAGCTTAGCTCTCATTGTTAGTGACAAAGACAAGTTTAGACTAGTAAAACAGAAGGCTGCTGTGCCTGAGGCACTGGGCACACATTCAGTAATAAATAGTCTCACTATGGGAATATGAATGTGTCAGGTACGGGGACTATAACATGTAGGGAAGACTTGGCCCAGGATTTCAAAGGGTCTTGTTTTTCTTAATTGTGTGAGAGAATCACTGTGCACACTAAGAAAAATGCTTGTCAAGCCAGGTGTGGTGGTACATGCCTGTAATCCCAGCATTCAAAAGCCTGAGGCAGGAGAATCATGAGTTCTAGGCCAGCCTGGGCTAAATAGTGAAATCATATCTCAAGAAAACAAATACATAAAATCCACAGTAGTGATGGCTGTAAGGAAGCAGGTCCACATGTATGTTCTGGGTAGGTATCTCCATAGTAAACCAATCTGGAAGACCATTTGGAAATCTGTTTTAAAATAAAATAGGTTTCATGCTCCTTAACCCTGGATTTTACTGCTAGAGAACTAGGACACAGTGTCCTAGTTCTAAATGCGAAGGTATTTACCAGAGCTGATGTGAGCATAGCAATGTGTTAGGAATAATACAAGTGTCTACTAACTCTGAAACAGTGAGCAAAATGATGAAGACGTGCCTAGGTTTTTGGGGAGCAGTACCTGGGATTGAACTCAGGGCTTTGCACTTAGGTAGGCAGGTGGTCTATCACTTGAGCCACTCCACTAGCCCAGACATCCTTAGTCTTTAGATGGCATAGTTATTATTAAACACATTTGTTGTGTATATTGAACTGGCATGAAAGGATGCCTGGTATTCAGAGTAGTAGTTGTAACCTTCAAAGTATATAAGAAAAGCAAAGATAGCTGGGTGCCAGTGGCTCATGCCTATAATCCTACCCATTTGGGAGTTGAGATCTGGAGGATTGTGGTTCGAGCCCAGCCTGGGCACATAGTTCTTGAGACCCCCATCTCCAAAAATAACCAGAGTAAAAATGAACTGGAAGTATTGGCACAAGTGGTAGAGCACCTACCTTGCAAGTGTGAAGCCCTGAGTTGAAACCCCAGTCCCACCAAAAAAACAAAAAGAAAAAGAAAAAAAAAAAACAGAGAAGATGAAACTGTGTGATTATAGAAATAGTATAAAAAGAAAGTTACATGCAATAATAATGCTATCTTGAGCCAGGTGTGGTAGGTAGTACATGTCTGTAATCCCAGCACTCAGGAAGTAGAGGCAGAAGGATCACAAGTTTGAGGCCAGCTTGGACTACATAGCTAGAACCTATCTTAAGTAACAAGAACAACAACAGTATTTTCCAGTGATGGTATTATAAGAAGATGGTTCTATGCCCTAGTTTACCCAGGATTATTCTAGTTTACACCTTTTGTCACAACATAATTATAATAGCACCCCATTTACTCACAGAAGCTTTTGGATTTAGATAATAAAATTGTATGGTCACCCTAATTTTGTATGAGTTTCACTAAGTAGCTACAGAATTTTTATAATAGCTATTTATTTTTCTGAAACAAAATAGTAATTTTTTGTAGTTTGGGAGGAAAAAAATATTCCATTGACATGTTGTTACTCTAGAGTTTAATTTTCTTTTGCCTTATTTTTACTGAAAAACCAATTCTCTTTGCAGGTGAAGTACATTTTCACTTTAGGAGATGTAGCTCAGCTGTGTCCAGCCAGAGTTGAGAAGCGAGTGTTCCTGCTAATTCAGTCCATTCTGGTTTCTGCTGATGTGGATCGCTGTAAGGCCCCGAAGTCACGCTGCATGTGCTGTCTTAAGGCTGCGTAGACTACTGAGGCACTGTCAGTAAACCCTTTCCTCTTCCCTGCAGTACCATCATCTCAAGGTACCAGTGATGGTCCAAGCACTCAGCTGCCCTCCCAGAACAGAGGTTCTGTAATGCCTTCCGAGATTAGAGCACATGCCATCATCACCCTAGGTAAGGATGCCATGTGGGGAATGTGGCATGTGCTGTGTGCCGTGTGCCATGTGCTCTAGTTCTGATGGGACCTGCCAGCTCTGTAGAAGTGGCAGTGCTCACAGTGAGAGCCTCGGGGCCGTAGTTACCAAGACTGTGAGGCTCAGAATGCCATAGGAAGCAGCTTTTGTTTTCTAGTAGAATTATGTTAATTTATAACAATTAAACCTGTTCTATATATTTTTTTCTTTTAAATTCACAATGTAGCACCATGAAGTATGTTTATTAAGAAATGTACTCTAAAAGGACTGATAACCAGAATATATAGGGAACTTAAAAAACTAAATTCTCCCAAAACTAATGAACCAATTAAGAAATGGGCATGTGAACTAAACAGAACTTTCTCAAAAGAAGAAATTCAAATGGCCAGAAAACACATGAAAAAATGCTCACCATCTCTAGCAATAAAGGAAATGCAAATTAAAACCACACCTCACCCCTGTTAGAATAGCCATCATTAGCAACACCACCAACAACAGGTGTTGGCGAGGATGCGGGGAAAAAGGAACCCTCTTACACTGTTGGTGGGAATGTAAACTAGTACAACCACTCTGGAAAAAAATTTGGAGGCTACTTAAAAAGCTAGACATCGATCTACCATTTGATCCAGCAATACCACTCTTGGGGATATACCCAAAAGACTGTGACACAGGTTACTCCAGAGGCACCTGCACATCCATGTTTATTGCGGCACTATTCACAATAGCCAAGTTATGGAAACAGCCAAGATGCCCCACCACTGATGAATGGATTAAGAAAATGTGGTATCTATACACAGTGGAATTTTATGCAGCCATGAAGAAGAACGAAATGTTATCATTCGCTGGTAAATGGATGGAATTGGAGAACATCATTCTGAGTGAGGTTAGCCTGGCCCAAAAGACCAAAAATCGTATGTTCTCCCCCATATGTGGACATTAGATCAAGGGCAAACACAACAAGGGGATTGGACTTTGAGCACATGATAAAAGCGAGAGCACACAAGGGAGGGGTGAGGATAGGTAAGACCCCTAAAAAATAATTAGCTAGCATTTGTTGCCCTTAACGCAGAGAAACTAAAGCAGATACCTTAAAAGCAACTGAGGCCAATAGAAAAAGGGGACCAGGAACTAGAGAAAAGGTGAGATCAAAAAGAATTAACCTAGAAGGTAACACCCATGCACAGGAAATCAATGTGAGTCAATGCCCTGTATAGCTATCCTTATCTCAACCAGCAAAAACCCTTGTTCCTTCCTATTATTGCTTATACTCTCTCTACAACAAAATTAGAAATAAGGGCAAAATAGTTTCTGCCGGGTATTGAGGGGGGTGGGGGGAGAGGGAGGGGGCGGAGTGGGTGATAAGGAAGGGGGTAGGGGCAGGGGGGAGAAATGATCCAAGCCTTGTATGCACATATGAATAATAAAACAATAAAAAAAATTAAAAAAAAAAAAAAAAGAAATGTACTCCAGACACTACTGAGTTCTGGGAATGGAAATTGAAGTTGAATTCTTACAGGGATGGTTCATTTAATGCTTTCCAGACCTGGCAGGTGTGCTATAAGCACATTTGTCCATGAACTGAAATTGTTAATTTTGAAAACGCTGACCTCTGTACTGTAAATTTTTTCTTTAGTGTAATTGTGTACTTTATGGTAGATAGGAGTTATGAATGTTTTTTGTCACGTGGTTATTTTTAAAATGTCTAAGAACTGCAAATGAGAGCAAAACATTCCCCAGGCCACAAAACATGCAAACAAAATTCAGCAACTCTAACTGTGAACAAGAAATAAAATAAATGAGATGACATTTGCTCCTGCTTACCTAGAACATATTTCAAATTCATTAGAAGGTATATATAAAAATATGTATAGTGAAAAGTGAAGTGAATCATCTGTAAGGTTTTATTGGTCATTTTCCGGTAAATAAATACAAAATTCAAATGCTAACTTTAAAAAGGAGATAATTTTATTAATGTAAAGGAACATTCCACAGCATGTATCTGATGAAACTTTAAGGTATTTGGAACTTCCTACTATTTAAGATGGGTTTGTCCATCTTTCATTTTTTATTACTTGTAATTATGGGCATGGTGTTTTAATTTTCAATAAAACCCAGAGAATCGAATCCAAGCATCTTCCTCTCTTCTGGGACAGGGAAGTTGTGTTTACAGAATGAGGACCTTGCGAAGAAGAGCATCCCGGCCCTTGTGCGAGAGCTCGAGGTGTGTGAAGATGTGGCCGTCCGCAACAATGTCATCATTGTGATGTGCGATCTTTGTATCCGCTACACTGTCATGGTGGACAAGTATATCCCAAACATCTCCATTTGTCTGAAGGACTCAGACCCATTTATCCGAAAGCAGACACTCATCTTGCTTACCAACCTCTTACAGGTGCGTGAGAATTAGTCTATCCTTTTCCACTCTACCGCTACTTCTGATTTCAGGGAAGATTCAGTTAGTATAGGAAATGGGCTTACTTTGTAGTAGAATCCAAAAATAATTAGTCTCATCTCTGGTTTAGAATATCACTCTTCTAATGTTCAGTACAGCCTTTTAAACAGATCCTTTGGGGTGTTGACATCCCTTTAAGCAATATAAGTTGCACTTTGGCACAGATAAACACCATACAGAGAAAAGCACGTCAAGTAGACAAATGGTTTGAGTTCTAATTCTGTCATTCTTGACTTTAACAAGTCCATGTTTCTCAGACTTAACTTCTCCTTTTGTAAAATGAGGATCGTATTCATCCTGGGCTGTCTCAGTTTTGCTGTCAGGGTCCAGTGAGGTATTTCAGTATGTGAAAGAACGTAGTGAACTGCAGAGCTCTACAGAGTACACTGAGAACATGTGATTGGCCTGTAGTGAGGAGGAAATAATCTGATTTCTAAAAACGACATTCACTAAGTTGTCTATTCTCATATGTTCATTTGTTCTTCTCACACGTTGTGTACCTAACAGAAACACCAATGCCTCCATCTCATTAAAACCATGTGATTTGAGTCTTTTTCCTACTACATTAGAAGGTTTGATAACATTCTGCCCACATATTCCTCCACATGCTTTCAAGATGGTTGGGAAGTGAGTGCTACCAAACTGAGCTCCTGTGTCCTAAACAGACCAAGAGCCAGGAGGTGTGAGGGTATGCAAAGCAAAGTGGACACGTGGCTGTGTGACTGGATGTGTTTAAGGTTTGCCAACTAAAACTCATCCCTCAGTGTGCTGGTTTCTCTTTGTATAGGAAGAGTTTGTGAAATGGAAGGGCTCGCTGTTCTTTCGATTTGTCAGCACTCTGATAGACTCACACCCAGACATTGCCAGGTAGGTCTTTCCCTCTAATCTCAGACAACTGAACAACTTATCTGATTTCTGGTGTACATGAGATTTCTTTTCTTTCAGACTGGCCCGAGGCTGAATTACTTGAGATTTATTGAGCTTTTGATAGTTGGCAGAAAAATGAGTAGATTTTCAAAATACTAAACTATATAACAAATCTTTGTTTTATTTTCAAGTTAAAAGCAAAACATCACCAGATTCATCATTAAATAATTTTAGCATTGACCACATCTGTCATTGTTTATTCTACCTGAAAGCATAACAAAGAACAGTCCCTGTCTTTGTCATGTCAAACTGTACAAGATAGAAACCCTTAATTGTTGACTTAACCACGTTGACTTCTAGCCAACAAAATGTTAGTTTTTATAAAGAGTTCTGACTTTCTTTTAAGTGCAGAAATTAATTGTAAAGAAGTTCTTTCCTTACCTCTGCTCTCCTCCCCTCCCTTCCCCTTCTCTGCCCTTCTCTTTCCTTCTTGCAGTACTGGAGATTGAACTCAGAGCCTTGCACATGCTAGTCTACTTGAGCTACACCCCAAGCGCTTCTGTTTTTATTTTGCTTTTGAAACAGGTCCTATTTGGGCAAGGAGGCAGGATTGTGAGTTTGAGGTTAACCCAGGCTGTCTTTGCCTCAAACTCACAATCCTGCCTCCTTGCCCAAATAGCTGGGATTACAGGTATGCACCACCATGCCTTGTCCCTTATATCATTTTTTAAAGCTTTGTTTTCAAGGGATTAAGAAGTGACCTGGAGAGTTTATTTCCTATGAATAATTTTCAAAGTGATTGTGCAGTTGGAAACTAGAATGTTGAATGTCATAGAAAAGCTACCACAGTGGGCAAAAGGTCTTTGTAGAGTTCATTAACTATAAATAGCTTAAAATAATGGGTCCCTCTGGTTCTGAATATGGTCTCCAGTAATGTAGTCTGAGTTCCATGGAAGAATTTCTGCTTAGTTTTCTCTGGGTATAATTTTCCAAAGAAGAATATTTCATATAACAAAGTGTGGTAGACGGTTAACATTCTAATCCTAATTAGTACTGTCTAGAGCCAGAAATAAATATCTAGGCTGTCAGTTTTTCTTTCTGTTTGTTTAATTGGGAAAGGGAGGCATTAGCTGTGCCACTCCCTCCTACTTCTCCTCTGTTTCCGGACATTGACCAGTGGCTGTGCTCTGCACAGTAAGTAGTAGCCCAGGACCAGGCATAATTTGAAGTTTTTGGAATGCTTTCAGATGATGAGCCAGAGATGGAAGGTGAACTGTTTAACCTGTGTTTCCTCATTTCCCCCCACTTTTGTTAGCTCCTGTGTGAACATATTAAAAAGACACAATATGTTTAACCCAATTTAAACACTACACAATATATACATGTGTTGAAGCATTACACAGTTCCCCATAAATATACAATTTTTATGTATTGGTCAAAAAAAATTTTTTTTTGGCGGCACTGGGATTTGAACTCAGGGCCTCACACTTGCATGGCAGGTACTCTTACCGCTTGAGCCGCTCCTCCAGCCCTTGGTTAAAAAATTTTTAATAAAAAATTTAAAAGAGTATCTTTAAAGAAAATCATTGATTAGTACATAAAATGTATGTAGAAGCCATGAACATAGAGCATCAATCAGAAAGAAATGAGGACGGATAACAAGAGACTTTACTATGTAAGATTATTAGCACCTCTTCTAGCATTTTAACACTCTCTTAAATCTTTCAATTCTATCTCTGCATTCTAGGCTTGTTTAAACCATGGTTCAAATGTGAACCAGGGTTTTCCACTTTGAAAAGCCGGTGACTACGTGTGTTAACTATAATTTTAAGTTAATCTGTTTCCCAATTTTTAGGCCAAAGACCAGGCCTGTCTGTTTATGTCAAGTATATTAATTTTTCCCATATGTAGCTGCCAGTGCAACTTTACAGAGACTAGAGTAGCAGTCTATTGAATTTACTTTTGGTTCTGCTAGATTTCCTGAAGACTCTGGCATGGGCATTTATTTATTTATTTTTAACACCACTGGGGCTCTAACCCAGGGCCTTGTACATGCTAGGTAAACTACCACTGAGGTACATTCTAACCCTGTGTAGCAATTTTAATTGGTCATATAAATTCAAAATTTGCGGCTACAAAATCATATGACACATTTCCTCCTCTGCCCACTAGGTGGTGGCCTTGTAGTCCAGTGATACCCAAGAAACAAGCAGAGTGTACCTGGGCCATTGCTGCAAGTGCAAGAAGGCCAGGACTAGAAGAGTTCAAGGCTAGAAAGTGACGAATACAAAGTACCATTGAGAAAGAAGAGGGAGACAAGACAAAGATGGCTTGTTTTGAGAGAAAAAGGAAGTGCTCAGCTACCTAGAGAACTCAGTGAAGTTGCAGAGCAAGTAGGATAGGTGGGACAGTTGAACAGCTAGGAGGATAGCCAGTGTGCTCTGATGTCCTGTGTAGTGATGTAGCACAGGACATGACAGTGGTGTGGTGACACAGAGTGCAGTGTCGGGTCACTGGAGGCAATGCAGTTGGGAAAATGGAAGGTTAGGGTGGCAAATGAGCTCCTATATATGAGCACCGAAGACACTCTTGAGTCATGTTGGAATCTAGAATGGAGAGGAACCGGCCAGATCAGGACTAGGAGTCCAGTGACAGTGAGCTTCTGAATTGAGTTTCTGAATGCCATTTAACTTGGGAAGAAACCTGAAAGAAGTAAGATTTTTGTTTTCTACTAAAGCCAAAATGAAAATGAACATCATTACCACATTGGGTTCTTTGAATCCTGAGTTTCAATTCCTAGTAAGAGAATAATAATTTTCTTTTATGAGGTTACTATCACTCAAATTTTCTTGGTCTTAACTTTGTTTTCCATGTGACACAATTAATGAATGTTGCTCCACATCTCTAGACAGTATCCCTGAGTTGATGATGTGATTATGTCTGGTCCTTAGTACTTGTCCCAAGGGATGTGGAGAGGCTGGGGAAGGCTGTTGACTGAGTCCTTACCTTGCTAAAAGCTTTCTGTGTAGCCATCGAAGTTTCTCTTCCAGGTACCTGGACAGTGTGCGGCCTCCTGATGCTAAAGGAATGTGATAGGAAGTATTACTTTGGAAAGTTAATTTAACTTTCAGTAGACTAACAAGAAACAAAATAGTCCCTCCTCTCTAGTTTATCAAACTCAAGCAGGTAGGAGTCTTTCCAGTCAAGACTGCCACTTGCCCTTTTAAAAAGTCCCAGTAGATAACAGCAAGATTAGACCTGGACGCTGGGCTGTGCCTATAACTTCTGGCATCTCATGCTGGAAAACTCTGTGACTCAGATTTCAGCCTTGAGCACAGGAATCTTGGGATAGTTTATGTTACTGTTGAATTTAGTTGTATAGTTTCCACGAGGACACGGACTCTACAGTATCCTGCCTGTCACTTACCTCTCCTGGTCTGGATTTGTGGCCAGGACTTTGAGAAGATTAGCATTTGGCTTCAACTTAAAGATTAGAGCAGCCCCTCTTCTTGCAGAAAAATTATTAGATTCTGTTTTTACATTTCCACGTATATGAATTCAGATCTAAGGAGAAAGTTCAGGTAGAGGTGGAAAATACTAGACCATAGTAGAATAGCCATATGAAAGATCACAGTAGGGCTAGTGAAGTGGCTCAAGCGATAGGAGCATCTGCCTAGCAAGCCTGAGGCCCTGAGTTCAAATCCAGTGCTGCAAAAAATATATATACTAAATTTTTTTTTAGGAGCTAAATTCTATTTTGGTGTACTGGGGTTTGAACTTAAGGCCTTATGGTTGCTAGGAAGTTGCTCTACCATTTCAACCATGCTCCTAATCAGAAGCTAAATTCTTATTGTTTCTTTGGGGAATGCTTTTTGTTTACTTAATGCTTTTCCCATTCTGGTCACAGATTATTTGCCAAAGTAACTTGTTTAGAAAGAACTTCATCTGATGATGCGCAGTTTATCATACACACACACACACACACACACACACACACACAGGGCTACTTGGGAAGCAGAGATGGGGAGAATTGTGGTTTAAGGCCAGCCCAGGCCACAAGTTCATGAGACCCCATCTCAGCCAATAAAAGCTGGATGTGGTGGTGTGCACCTGTCATCCCAACTACATGGGAGGCGTAAATTGGATGGGTCCAGGCTGGCCCAGGCATAAAATGAGACCCTATCTCAAAAATAACCAAAGCAAAAGGACTGAGAATGTGGATCAATTAGTTAAGAGTGCCTGCCTAGCCAGCTCATGGTCCCAAGTTCAACCCTCAATACCAAAAAAGAAAGGTTTGGGGCCTATGTGGAAGGATAGTGCCCAGGGTTTGCTGGTGATTCCAAAACTCAGTGAGGGCCAGTCATCCTGTGGAGGGTACTTGTCTTACTGGCCCAAACTATAAAGTTCTTATTGTTAAATCTCCACTCTGGAAAAAAAAATTTTAGGCATTAAAATTGGCTTTTGTTTATTATTGTGGACATCACTTTGATGTTGGAGTATGAGGGCCAGGTATTCAGGTGACCACTGTCATTGCGTAAACATTAAGGGCCACTGGCATCTGCTTGAAGTGGTTTGGAAAGGTTGGTAGGTTGTTTTTCCCATCAGAAGTGTAGTGGAAGGTAGTACCTGTTAGAATTTTGAGAGGAAACTGATAGAAAAGCATTTGCACTGACCTTGGCTTCAAAAAGGAAGCATTGAGCAGGGACAGACAAGACAAGTAGAATTTCTTCTGTGCCTTGATGTGAGGAAGCTGTTTATTGGGATAGATTTAGAATCCTTTGTTTACTGTTCTTTTCTAAGTTTTGCTGTTTGGAATAGCAAGTGGGTCTCCTGCTTTTGTCTCTTCCCTTTTTGCAGCTTTGGGGAGTTTTGCCTGGCACACCTGCTACTGAAAAGGAACCCTGTCATGTTCTTCCAGCACTTCATTGAGTGTATATTCCACTTCAACAACTATGAGAAGCATGAGAAGTATAACAAATTTCCCCAGTCAGAGAGGTCAGTGGAGCAGCTGATGTGGTCTCTGTCTCTTGGTAAGAGTTGGGCTGAGGCTTGAAAGGTGCTGGCTGCTTCAGACACAGAGGTAGGAGATGTTGGGGTGTTTTGTATGCAGAGCATGGACACTGACCCTCACCTGGGTATTTATTGTGGTGATGCTTACTTTCCATGGCAGGACAATGTAAGGAGATTCAGTTGTGAGGATAGAGTGTAATCTCTTCAGTGTCCTTTGGCACTCAGTCTTTAGGATACTGTTACAATGCTGTACAAACCATTGTCACCTGTGCTCACATAATGTGGTAAGACTGTCCCACTGTGCCACAGAGAGAAACGGCTGTTTTCACTGAAGGGAAAGGCAAACAAGGAGAGGCGAATGAAGATCTACAAGTTTCTTCTAGAGCACTTTACAGATGAGCAGCGATTTAATATCACTTCGAAAATCTGCCTTAGTATTTTGGGTAGGTATGGCGTGTTTGGGGTAAATGTGTGTTTAAAAATGAAATGCTGTGTTGATGGCAGCAGCATAGAGTAGGTGGGATGTGATACTACAGGAAGATCTATCTTCTGTCCTTTAGCATCACAGCCATGCCCTGTGCAGAGCCCCCTTGCAGGCCCCTGTCACAGTCCTGGGTGTCTCACAGCCCTGTGGATTTCCTTCCCCTCTTGGCTGAGGTGTTTCTCAGAAACTGGTCTCCTGTGCTCTCCTTCAGCCTGCTTTGCCGATGGCATTCTACCCCTGGACATGGAAGCTAGTGAATTACTCTCAGACACGTTTGCAGTCCTCAGCTCAAAGGAGATCAAACTTTTGGCAATGAGAGCTAAACCATACAAGGATCTCCTTATGGAAGAAGATGACATGGCTTTGGCAAATGTGGTCATGCAGGAAGCCCAGATAAAGCTCATCTCACAGGTGTGTATGCCAGTTCTCCGTCAGTGGACCTGCCGCAGCACTGTGCTTTCCCACAGTTATGGAGGTATACTTGGATTGTGGGGGGTCATTCTTACCAGTGGTTTAACTCTTGCCCAGGTGGTGGTGAGCCTAAGCATGCTTCTGCTTGCCTACCTGGATGAACCATGGTGCCTCAGCCTTACTCTCAAAACTGAATTTAATCTCTTCTTCCTGCTGCTGCTTCTATTTTATTCCAATTAGCACAAAGATCCCTTTTGGATAATTTGTGCTACAGCAAAACAGAGGTCTGGCATACTAGCCATGTGCTTTCTTTGACCAGAAATACCGGATTTGCAATCAAGTGACTGGGAAAGGGCCTCATCGCCATCATTCTCAGCAGGTCCAGTGTTACTGTGCCTAGTGTGGATGGCTGGTTTGTACTTCCCACCTGAACCTGAAGGGTTTTGATCCCAAAGACTGATCACATCCAGTTTGCCCTGACATCCTGAGCATTTTAGTTCACATTACTTTTTTCATTTCCACTGGTTCTGACTTTTTTAAAGTCCTATGCCATTTCCAACAGTTCCCATAACACCCTTCTGTCTCTAGATTCCTCTCTTGCAGGCCATGCACCAACTTGTTACAGAACAGGTTTTTTGTTTTGTTTTTGAGATAGCATCTCGCCATAGCCCAGGCTGGACTGGAACTCACTATGTAGCACAGGCTGGCCTCAAACTCATAATTCTCCTGCTTCAGCTTTCTGAGTGCTGGGATTTCAGGCAAGCACCACCATGCCCAGCTCAGAGCAATCCTTTTTAGGTACAAACGCGATCATCTTATTCTCTTTAAAATAAACTAGAGGCAGATTGACTGCAAGGGGCAACAGGGAACATACTGGGGTGATGGATTGTAGGTAATTTTTGGTATTGGTTATTCAGCAAATTCTTCCATCAAAGCTAATGGGACTATTCTCTTAAGATGGGTAAATTTATTGTGTGAATGTTATGCCTTTAAAGAGTATGTTGGTGGTGTCCTGCCATATTCTGAATAAAACCCATTTTCCTCTAAGACATACAAGCTTAATATGCCTGTCCCCACCCTGGCCCTTTCTTTCCTTCCTCTTTGCCTCTCATTGCACTGGTCCTCAGAGCTGAGATGTGCTGTGTACTCTCCCACTCCACTTTAACACTGGTTCTTCTGTCTGCAGCACCCTCTCTGCCCACCCTCCCTGATACCCACGCATCCTAAGTGCACATTCCAGTCTACCTGCTTCTTCCTGGGTATTCCTCCTCCATACATAAGTGCCTTAACCCCTACCACTTGCCACGTCATGCACTTACCACAACACACACACACTGCTCCAGAAGCAACTTGAGAGCAGGAGTTCTTGACTTCATTTCTGTATCCCCAGAGGTTAATGTTGTGTCTGGGATAAAGAGGTCTTGGTAATTAATGCTTGTTGAATGAATGCATTGAGGCCACCTTTTATGACTGTTCCTAAACTTATCATCTGCTCATGTTTCTGTTTATTAAATTGCTTATTTTTCTGCCTGATAAGACTCTTTAGAAATGAGTGGTGGATAAGCAAGAATGATATTATTAAATTTGAGGAAAAAAGTACTTTTCAGGGTCAGAAAGATAAATCTGACATATGCATACGATAATGAATTATTTTTAATTCTGAGAGGTTTATTACAAAATATCTGAGTTACTGATAATTTAATTTTTTTCTTTGAAATAGTGTGTCTCATTATGTAGCTCAGGCTGGCTTCAAACACTCAATCCTTCCATCTCAGCTTCCCAAGTGCTGGGATTATAGGTGTGCACTACCTCATCTGGCTTGTAGCACTTTTAAAATGTGTGCAAAGTTGAAGTACATATGAAAAGAGACACACATACAAAGATGCATACACACACACACATATAGAGCTGGCCATCTTTATCTTAGCCACTTTTAAGCCATTGTCATTTCACCTACACTATTATAAAATGCCTCTTTGGATAGCAAGAGTGAGTGAGTTTTCACTGCAAAGGGGAGGATATTTCACAGAAGGACTGAATGTGAAGCCAGAGCCAAGGGTCCATGAGGAGATGTGTGTAGACTGGGAGCTTTTTGTTAAGTAATCCAATATATTTCTTACTCCTTTTTCTCATTTAGGATGTATGAGTAGTATTTATCCACATCCTACTGAGTTTTCCAGTGATGCTTACAAAATCTTGAGAAGAAAATCTGTATGTCCTATACACTCCGAGTATCATAATCAAAATTCAGAAAGAAACTTTTATGTGTGCTAGATTGGCTATACCAACAGAACTGGATCAAGGAAAAGCTTTTGCCTTTCAGAAGTTTGTACATCTAAACCATGCTTTTGTTTGCATTTCTACAGGTTCAAAAGAGGAACTTCATAGAAAATATTATTCCAATTATCATCTCCCTGAAGACGGTGCTGGAGAAGAATAAGATCCCAGCTTTGCGGGAACTCATGAACTATCTCCGGGTAAATGAGCTTGCGTTTTTAGATTGTGTCGCTCTACCCCCACCTCCACCCCATCCCCCATCCCAAACTCATTACTCAGGGTCTTCTACCAGTGTAGATAGACAGTGAGTGATAAGAACTCAGAAACTGTAATATTTACTTACAGGGGTTTAATTATAGGTACACCTGTTAGGCTGCCCTATAACTGCTGAGGAGAAGGCAGGGATTTTTACCAGAGGTACCGCTGAAGTTGCCCCTTCCCTTTCTTGGGCAGCTATTTGTGAAGCCTGACTCATATTACCTAGCATATTGTGTGTGTGTGTGTCTGAGTCTTTGTGTTTCTGTCTCTTCTTGGGATGAGGCTTCATATCAAAGACTTTCTCTGCCAAGTCAAGGACAAACTCATCATTACACTCCATCCTCTTAAAGGATGAAGTGAAATGTGGTCATCATGTTACTAGTGGGATGGTTGCCTTTCACACTTTCTGTTTGAGATGGATGTGGTCAGGAAGTCAAGACCCTGACGCAGCTACCATCCCAGGGCTACAGTTACTGTTCATGAATCAGGAGGCCAGGAGAAGGCTCAGTCTCAGTGACACCGGGAAATGTTTGCTTGCAGAGCAGGCCTAAGCAAGGCCTCAGACCTTTGACAGAATCTCTCAAAAGGGAATGATACAAGATTTCCTTTCCCTTAGAAGAGTTATTTCTCTGTTCACATTATATATTTTTCCCTCCAAAAAGGCTGCAAAAAATTGCACTGAATATAATTTTTCAAATAGCTTGTACCCTAAGGAAGATCAGGTAGGAAAGATGAGCTCAATGTATGGAAAAACATGAAAACTTGCAATTATTCTTAGATTTTTATTGTCCAAACTGTGTTAAACCTCAGAGTGGGGAAAAATGAAAATGGTTAGATCCTAAAACACATAAGCACTTGCGCAACTAGCATTGCTTCTGTGTGTGAGCGTGCAACCGAGGATGCCAGGTGCTGTGCTCAGCAGTGGAGTGACTTACCTGCAGAGCCCCATGGTGGTGGCTGTTGTCACCAATGGACTTCCTTCTCTGTGTAGGGGCTTTCCTCCTACTGGGAACTGCAGCATATCTTTTTCCTCTCTAACACTGTCAGATAAAAGTCTCTTTCTCTTAGCCAAGAGACCTTGTTTCTGGTAGCCCTCCTTAAGACCTGAGAATGTTCTTGGCCAAATGTGATGAAGGGTTTTCTGTAAAATCTTCAGAAGACAAAAATATGGGATTAGGGCTTATTTATGATCCCCTGGGCACCAGTGGGGCTAATGTAAACAGACAGCAGCTTCTAGGTTAGGCTGCCTCCTAGGATCTGCTACAGGGGCCTGTCTGAGGCAAGGACCATGTCTTTCTTCTACAGGGAACCTGGCAGATAGACAGGAAACTTCTTGAGGGATCAGAACTGTTAGTTAAAACCTTATATCATGGTCACCTGTTTGTATGGTTGGTACTTTCTTGGGAAAAAATGCCATTATTCTAAGCACTTGTTTATGTAATAGGAATATTCTGTAGTCTGATCTCAGAAATACAAATCTCACTGTTCCTATTATTTATCAAGTTGCTTGGAGAGTTATTTCCTTTTTTCCTTCTTTCTTTATCCCTCCCTTTCTCTCTCTTTCTCCATTTCTCCCTTCTTTGATTCTTTGATAGGTTCTTGCTATGTAACCCAGGCTGGCACAGAACTTGTGTTCCACCTGCCTCTGCCTAAGTGCTGGCATTGCAGGTATATACCTCCATGTTCAGTGAGGACTTACTTCTTTATTCAAGAAACACTGAAGAATGTCTCTGGCTCTGTTTCAGGAGGTGATGCAGGACTACCGAGATGAAATCAAGGACTTTTTTGCAGTTGATAAACAACTGGCATCTGAACTGGAGTACGACATAAAGAAGTACAATGAACAGCTGGCCCAGGAGCAAGAGCTGGCAAAGCAGGCTGATGTGAACAGAGCAGCTGACAGTGGTGATAGTACTCAAGCCATTCAGGTAGGGGAGGCCCGCCTTAGGCTGACCAACTGTCCAGTCTGCTCTCTGCTGTCAGTTTTCCCAGCATTCTTCAAAATCCACAAGTAGTCAGAGGTCACTCAGAGTTGGGTCTTAGACTTGCAGCTTGCTGGCCCATACCATTCATCAGTTACATGTGCTAGACACTGGCAGTTCAAGGCCTTCCTTTCCACGGTCCCTGTCATGGGGTATTGCCTGGATAGTTCGGTAGTAGTTGGGAGAAATGTATGAGTACCCAGAGGCACACTGGCAGAGGGCAGCTGGTCTTTAATTACAGTGGCCACCCACTACTCGGCCTGCCTGCTGTTTTAGTTTGTCATGGTTTTTCTCATAGCTGCCCCTCTTGAGAGCATATTGTCCCTGAAGGTGTTTCTGCTGCTCACATGAGAAGCATGATGTCCTCATTGCCTAAGAAATCCAGACGGATCTGCTGCATTAAAAAGCAGTGAAGACAGACTTGCCACAGCATCTGTGTGTAGCATTTTCCTGATAGCTGTGTTTTGAAGAGAAAGTTGTACTTGCCCAGGGCTAATCTGGCTTAAAATAGATTATATGCAGGGACTTGTTCATAGCATGTGAAGAGTCCATTCATCTTCTGTAACAGGTTGCTCCTGGCTTGGAAGTAATGCCAGCTCTTGCTAGCCAAGAAAATGCCACTGTGTCCCCAGCTGTGGGTCTAGCTGTAACACCTAAACCCAGCACTGGCTACCAGCCAGCTTTGCCTTTTACACCGGAGCCTGGCCCTCTGAAGATGTTAATCCCCAATGCCAGGTAGGAAGCCTACTGAGGTAGTGGCGGGCTGAGTCTCTCCTGGTATTCTCAGAGGTGTCTCCTGTCCTCAGCAGCCATCTGCGGGAGCCTCATCACTGTCTGCTGATGCCTTACTACACACCCTCCTGTTGGAGAATGGGAAAAGGGTGGATGAGGAAGTAGGCAAGGGTCGCAGTGTCTCCTGCTGCCTCTGCAGTGCTGGCTGCATGTTGTCCCCACAGGCCCATGTCCCTGAGCACTATTGCCATTCTGAATTCTGTCAAGAAAGCTGTGGAGTCGAAGAGTAGGCACCGCAGCCAGAGCTCAGGAGTACTGCCCTTCACTTTAAATTCTGGAAGCCCAAAGAAAGCAGGCCATGGTAAGCATGAACATTGGTGCTAAATTTAGGGAGAACATGCAGCTTACAAAAAAGAGCATGTCTCCTTCTCATTTCTTAATGCTTTCTTTTTTTTTGTGGTACTTGGGTTTGAACTCAGGACCTACACCTTGAGCCACTCCACCAGCCCTTTTTTGTGATGGTTTTTTCAAGATAGAGTCTCATGGAACTATTTGCCCAGACTGGCTTCGAACCATGATCCTCCTGATCTCTGCCTCCTGAGCAGCTAGGATTACAGGCACAAGCTACCAGTGCCCAGCGCTTTCTGTTTTCTTATCTTTAAAACAAATAACATTAATTGGAGTTTTAGGATTATAGGTAAGAAAACAGTGCATAGCTATACTAAAAGATTTGATTAATGGAGTAAAATATAAAATATCCATCATAGTAAGGTGCTTATTCTTCTAGTCTTTCCACTCCTCATATACACGTTATGTTTTGTTTATTTACAGATTGTGGTCTTAGTGTGCGATGTTGTATAACCCGCTTCCCTGCACATACCTGAAATGATAAACAGTGAAAATTTTCCCATAAACTTTCAAAATTTTTCTCCCAGTGGTTTTATAGCATTCCTTCTTATAGGAGTACCAAAATTTTATTTCTAACCTATTACTTTTCAGTTTTTTTGGTATAATGTCACAGTACTATCCTTGCACATATTGCCCTGTGTGTTTCTTCTAGTTAAGATTATTTGCAGTGATTAGAGGCTATGAATATTTAAAAACCTGAGTAGTGTCCATTATTCAGTGTTGGTTTTTTTTTTGGTTTGGTTTTTTTTAACCATTTTCCATCATCTTTGCTGAGTTTTATAAACTAAAAAATGGTATGGTTTTAATTTAATTTCCTTGAATCCTAGTTGGAATGAACATTTTCCCTGGGGTTTATAATTTTTTTTGTGTTGCTTTCTGAATTGCCTCTTTGTAAGAACACTTTAAACGCTGGGAGCTTCAGCTTTATCATCTATATCTTGTGCTTTCTCTTTTATTATTTTGTTCTGTGATACTGTTTTCCGTTCTATACTAGCAACTTCCTATAGCTTGGAGCAAGAGTCTGATGGTGCCATCAACCACATGCGGGCAATCAGCACCCCGGAGAGTAAGTAACTAATTTGAATGAACTGGTTTCTCTTAGCTCTAGCCTACAATTGCTATGTATCTTCTGGAGTAGGAAAAAGCTTTCTTGTTGCAGGATAATTCTTATAATTGGCTAAAGCTGTCCTGATGCACAACTGCACTGAATTATGTTACTCAGATGAAATGTTTCACAGTGATCCTAATTGCTGGATTTACTGAATGTCAAGCATGCTCATCAGTGTTTTTGCACATATTAACTCAGCTAAACCTTACAACAACCTGTGAGGGGTCCTTGTGTGACAGGTGTGAAGCTGAGGCCAGCCCAACCTAGACCAGTACCATTATTAGAGGTAGTCTTCTTTCTGCCTCCTTGCTATTGCAGGTATATTGAATGGTGTTCGGGTGGTCTGCCCTAGGGAGTGGTCAGGTTGGCATTGCAGTTACCTTGTGTGCTCTGGAGTTCTGGCCCGGAGCAAACTGAAACTGGGGATTCACTGGTTTGTTGAGGATCATACCCCAGCTACACCAAGAACCTGTGTCTTCTCACTCCCCACCAAGAGTTCTTTTTTCTCACCTTTTCAAAATAGAGGCAAGTTAGAAGAGTATTTTTTTCCTATTTGTTTTGTTTTATAGTTCAATGCATTATTTTGAGAAAATTATTATACAGGTTGAAGATCCCTTATTCAAAATGCTATGGACCAGAAATGTTTCAGATTTCAGATATTTTTGGATTTTGGAATATTTGCATACACATAATGAGATATCGTTAGGAGATGCATTCATGTCTCATATATGCCCTACA
The DNA here is from genome assembly GCF_047511655.1 of Castor canadensis. Taxonomy (NCBI): domain Eukaryota; kingdom Metazoa; phylum Chordata; class Mammalia; order Rodentia; family Castoridae; genus Castor; species Castor canadensis. Next base: position 163,216,416 of record NC_133387.1, read on the forward strand.
CTCCATCACCTGATGGTTGGTTAATTTTACACAGTATATTTAGTGCACTATGTTTAGTTGACTGCCACTGCCACAAGGTCATGTGTAGAGTTTTCCACTGCAATCTTATGCCGGCACTCAAAAAAATTTCAGCTTTTAGAGAAATTATTACTGTTAGAGAAATTACTGTCCAAAATATGCACTGTAGTTTCCAAGAGCCTGCCTTGTGTGTCCCTCTGTGCCCCAGCTCTGTGTGTCCTCTCTGTGTGCCCGTATCAAGCCATGCTTCCCTGATTCAAGCCAATACTCACCAGTCATCATCTGGAACACCCGTTTCCTTGACCCTTCAAGCGAGAGTAGGCACCCTCTGTACCCTCTGCCCCTGCATACCACCCTTCTGTGTTCATTTTCTGTCCACCATTGCTGTTTTACTTCTTTATCCCGACCTCAGAGTCTTGGACATAGTAGGTGTCACACCGAGATCTTTCTAGTTCAGAGTTGACACCTGAGTTTAGGACCCTGATTCCAGCTGCTGTGTCCCTTTCTAGCCTGTCTCTCCTAGTTCTGATCCCAGGCACAGCAAGATGAGAACAGTGTTAATGTTCTCCTGTGTGGTAGTGGGGCAGCACAGGATCAGCCATTCGGTTACTCACACCCGTAGTCACTGTCTGTGTTCTAGCTGCTTGCTTTGTTGGTCTGTAACTTGTGGTGTCTCCGAATATGTATGCTGCTATAGATCCTTTTCATCCAGGGCCCCTTTTAAAGGAGACTAATGAACAATTTCCCACCTCTTCTCAGACAACTGAATCATGATGGGTTTGGTCATGAAAAGAGTGGATAATTCTGGCTTCCTATATATTGACAGGTGCAGTGTTGCATATGTAAAGTAGTCCGCCCCTGTCAAGAAGAATTTTCTCTCTGTTCTGTGTTCCTGGCTCAGGGCACCAAATGCTTCTATTTTGGCAGTTGGGCACCATGTGCTGAGAAGCGGGGAGAATGCATCTCACTTTAGTTTTGTTTATCCCGAGTCCCTGATTTTAGCCTCTGATCTGGCAGCATGTGTTCCTCAGCAGTGACACCTTGCACAGTACACTAAGGCTATGTAATTTGCATGTGAGAACTCATGTTTGCACTGAAAATTAGACTCCCGTGTCACTTGGGCCAGGACAATTCTTGTTCTTTCTGCTGCTGAATGCAGTTTTCCTGTTGATGTAGCTTCTGTCCATCTCTCTTCTATCCTTCCTAGGAGCATGCTTTATGAATACAACTTCCTTTTTTTTTTTTCCCTGTGGTACTGGAGTTTGAACTCAGGGCCTACACCTTGAGCCACTTCACCAGCCCTTTTTTTGTGATGTGTTTTTTTTAAGATAGGATCTTGCTCCAGATCTCTGCCTCTTGAGTAGCTCGGATTACAGGCATAAGCCACTGGTGCCCAGCTATAACTTCTTTTGATGACTCTTTGAGTTTAGGTGGAGGTGACTATCAAAACATGGTCTCAGCTCTGCAAGGCCAGTAGGAAGAAGGCTGTATCCTGAACAGTGGTTTGCTAAGTGGGAAGGAGTAACTTTCAGAGCTAGAATTTTTACGGAAAATATGTTAGGGGCTTTGCAAGGCCCTTTTACTGCTGTAATTCAGGCAACAAAGATGCTTCTGCCTTTGATTCTAAGCAGAGTGCACTGTGAATGTGAGAACTACTGCACAGATACTTTTTTAAAGGTGCAAGAATTATTACCTAGATTGTGTGCAGGCTTCCGGGTGGGAAAAGCAGTGTGAATGTAAGGAAGGGGGATGGCAGGTGGTAGCACAGGGAGAGACTTCACAGGGACAGGAATGAACAGCTCTGAGCTGCCTTAGTAGCAGTGATAAAGGTGGAATTCTCTACCTGTTTATCTACAGCTTGGGTAGAATATCACCTACAAAGGTACAGTCTGAACTCCTAAAACAGTGACAGTGTGTGGAGAAAGGTGGGAGCTGTAGCGCTCACCTCACAAATGTGCTCATGGGAGGGAGGGAAGGCTGGACCAGCCTGAGCACATAGCTCTGCAGCTTAGGCAGAATACAGGGTGCCTCGGATGAGGCCGCTCCTGCAGGGCTGCAAGATGAGATGTTGTGTTGTGGGTAGCTGGGTGGCAAGGCGGGGGCTGCAGGTCTGAATGGCCAGGGCCTGATGGAGAACAGTAATCCACAGACACAGTGGACACATGACCAGAGTGTGCATGAGTCATATGAATTTGTAAGGGCAGCCTGGGGCATCTCAAAGTGAGGTGGATTTTGGGCTGTCCTCAGTATACAAAGCCATTCAGGTGCCTAAGCAGGGCAGTGACTTTACCCATTCTCTAATTAAACATAGGGAATATTCCCTGGACATAGGGAATATTAGCTAATAAATTATTTCATCAGCAGTTAACTTTGAAATAATCTCCTTTAATCCTGACAGTTCTTTGTGGGGTTAGGTATGTTTCTGTTCCTATTTTAAAGACTAAGAGACTTGAGGTGCTACCACTACTAAGACCAGAGCCAGGGTGCAAACCCTGTATACTTCAGTCTCTTCCTAAGCACTGTGCTCCCCTGTCTGCTAATGGTGGGTTGGAGAAAGAGGAGGCCATGAGAGTGGGGGTAAACACAGTGCAAGGTGAAGAACAAGGGAAAAGATGGAATGAGCTGTTATGGTGAGGTACAAGGACAGGTAGTGTGAAGGACATACTTGGGAGCTAGAATGGACAGGACTTGGTTACTTATTCTATAGGGAGTACCTGGCAGTTCTAAATTGGGTAGTCCACATCACAGTTACACGTTGAGGTAATGAGTTTGTACCACTCTTCAGGGAATCCAGATGAGGTAGGATAGGGAGTATAGAGCTAGCCCTCTTACTGCCCCCAACTCCAGCAGAGCTCTTGAGTGGAAGTAGAGGTTGGTAAGAAGCCAGAGGTGGAAGCAGTGAAGACTCAGGGGCCACAGAGCAGCCTGAGGAGGGCTGTGGTCAAGAGGGTAGGTCAGGAGGAAGGAGTTTACCCATTAAGTCCTGGGAAAAAGGTCGAATTGAACCTCAACTGATGGCCATCATTCCGATATGAGAGACCAGAGCAGGACTCTGACTCACTCAGGTGATGTTATGTGATGCCCGCCTGTGCACCATCTGCTTTTTATTAACAGCATTTCTCTCCCCCTTAACCCAGAGTCCATCAGTGATGTCACCTTTGGAGCAGGGGTTAGTTCTATAGCAACACCACGGACTCCTTTTTCAGCCAAAGGCAAGTTCTGTTTTCTTCATCTGATATACCAGCTGCCCTTGAAGTTCTGGGAAATCTGAATTTGTTTGTTTGATTCCTTTTCAGAGAAAATTGAAGTCCAGAGTCAAGGAAATGACATTTTATGTTTATCACTGCCTGATAAATCGTAAGTTTTCCAAAGGGTTCCTTTTGAGGTAGATGATTTTTGTCAGGGTCTTTTTCTTTTAGTCCCAAGATTGACAGTATCATTTCTTTTCCCAGGTCTCCTCAGCCCCAACAGTGGAATGTGAAGACTCTAGTTAGGAATCAAGACAACCCGAGCCCCAGTAGGAGGTCCCTCCGAAAGACCCCCCTGAAAGCAGCCAACTGAAACAGGTATACTCCAGCCAGTGAAGAACGCAAGAGCCTTATGTGTGGAAAGGCAGAGGGGTCACCTGCCCTCTGCTTGAGTGACACTCCCCTTATGTAATACCAAAGCTCTTCTTAGGACCCAGCACTGTATTTGTTCATGTCTGCCTGTCCAAACACCTACATTTCTCTTTATGTGGTTAAAGAATTGTAAAATAATAGAAGTGCTAGGCTTAGATTTTTCTTATCCTGAATTTAAGCTGTTTAATACTGTAATTTTATTCCATTTGAGTATCAAGTCCATTGTGATAAGTTATAATCTGATCTTTAAAGGAACACAACTTAAAAAAAAACTTTAGCTTTTATATAAATAAGCTTCTGTTAGTTTGTTTGAATTCCTTGTAGTACATATTTTCCCAAATCTAATGACAAAATTTGATTGTAATATTTTTCTATTATTTATAATTGCAGATTTAAAAAAATGTAGTTTTCTAAAAGGAAATAATAAAGGTTAAACAAATAGCCTCCCAACATTCAGTAAGATTTTTCTGGTTTTAGAACAGAGCTCTTACTGGGTAGTCATCTTAATTTTACATTTAACTATTAAGATTGAAACCAAATCTTTCTTTAGGAAAAAGATGATTCTGTTTGTCTTTAAGGTTTGGTTCACGTGTCTGCCTGCCTTTATCCCCAGAAGGAAGCTGTATACCTCGTAACAACAGACATTCTTACTGGCACAAGGTATGATGCCTGCTTGTAAGAAAAGGCTTCATGACCTTCATGTACTGTGGCCTTGAGGCCAATCTGTGTGACACTCTGCTAAGGACAGCCCCACAGTGGGGAGTGATTTTGAGTCTCTTCTTTTGGCACCGTTAGGTGAACCTAAAACACCATGTTTGTTCAAAGACGCCCAGAAAGAAATGCAATTGACTGTTCTTTAAATTTTGCAGGGGTTTTTTTTGAGATGGGTCTTACTCTTGCCCAGACTGACCTTGAGCTTCTGGGCTTAAGCAATCCTGCCTCAGCCTCCAGAGAAGCTGGGACTATATGTGTGTACTGCCATGCCTGGCTTGTTCCTTTTATTTTTGTAGTGCTGGGGATTGAACACAGGGCCTCGTGTGCTAGGCAAGTGTTCTGTATGGAACTGCATCCTCATCCCTATTTTTTGAACCCCGTACTGCAGAAGCAAAAAGTACAGAATTACTTTTTTTTTTCTTTTGAACTTGAAGTCTGTCCCGTGCAGTGCTGGGCAAACCCAGGACCTCATGGCTAGGCAAGTGCTGTACTACCAAGCTACATCCTGTAAGTAAGTTACTACGTGTGTTTTTAGCCTACACGTGGTATTGGATTTGGGGAATGGAAAGTCACTGTTTTGCCCATAGCTCTCCCAAAAATAAACTGTGACACAGGTGGCTTCCTCATTGGTAGGGTAAGTCACAAAGCTGCTCTTGAGTGGTCAAACTTTATTCCAGTAAGGTACTGATTTCTATACAGACCTTTTCAGTATACCTTGCTAATACAATGTTAAGACGACACAGTAAACCCAATGTAAGCACAAACAAGAAAGAAAGAATAAAGCAGGGTTTGATTTGTTTTTTAAAAGCTTTTATAAATGAGATTTTAACAAATACCAAATTGCAGGTGTGTTAGTACAAGTCTGTAACACCTATGTACAGCAACATCCATACCAAAGGCCAGAAGAGCAGCCTGGGACAGACCTCTTTAGTCTTCAGTCATATTCATATCCTAAAGACATGCGATTCCTCCTTCTATGAAGCTTTACAGTCACAGGCTGCTGCTTCCCAGGCTCAAAAGTTGCCCTATCAGACCCCATTCCCATGGCCCCGTGGCGGAAGGCTTTTGGGTGTAAAAAGGAAGGTGATACAGCTACCCTGTCACTGTAATAGCCATAGGAAGCTAGCTAACCCCAACAGTTAGACTGGGGCAGCCACTCTTTCTACGCAGAGGAGGAGAGATGAGGGGTGATTTTAACTAAGCATTCAAGATGCAAACCCAAGAGAAGATAGGCACCACCAAGTGAGCGGAACTGCTGCTTGCTGCTTCTGCCAGTTATCTCATGGCAAGCATTTCACAGAACATGGGAAGAAACATCAAAACGTCTCAAGTATTCAATGAAAAAAAAAAGTGGAAATATAAAAAGTTAAGACACTGGAATTTGAATCACAAGGTGACTACATTCTATATAAAAACCATCCAGGTGCACAATGGAATTAGGTGCTCCTTTGAGAAGCTCCTAGCTTCAAACCACTTCACATCATGAGTCTAACAGCAGTGTTTGAGGCTGAGAACATCTGCTCTTAAAGAACAAAGGCTTTTGGATATTTCTAATGTCCCCTACAAAGTGAGCAGTAGCTTAGCTGAAATAAAATATTTTAAATCAAAATTAGGAAACTGCTTTTGGTTCAGGCATTTTAGTTTCTTTGCCTCAGCTTTCTACCCTGACTGTACTTCCTGATGATCTTCAAAGGGCTAGACCGGCTGCCACCACACAATGGCTTATTAGGAAGAAGAGAGAACCTGTGGCATCAGAGTGCTTTCTTCGTGGCAAAGAGGAACAGTGGGATACATTTTCTTTTAAAAATATTGTATTGACAGATTTGATTTCAAAATTGCCTTTGGCTCTAGACAATCTTATGACCTATACAAATAATGAAAATGAATTTCAAAAACAAATAGCACTGACTGCTTTGTTTTGTGAGCCATCCACAACCAAGAGGAGGTCTGTTTCAGGAATGCCATGTGGAGGACACCAACTTTCCTGAAGTGTCCACCTAAGAACCACCAAGCACTACACAGCCCATCAACAGTACCACAAGGTTAAATGGAACACAGTGTGTTCAGGGCCGTAAGAATGGAGGAGAGCATTCTGGTCAGCACTTATAAGTTAGAGGCCAAAACTGTTGACTAGAGTCAATCAACTTAGTCTGTATGTGAATCTCTAAGAGCTTCTGGCAGACTTTGGGTGTAGGCAGTTTTAGTAATCTCAGGAAGAGGCTGTTCAGTCACCTGAGGGTTCCTGAGGTTTCTTTTGGAGAGGTGCAAACAGGTATCAACATTGCTAGACTGGAATTTTTTAAAGGCTTCCTAAGCAACAGTGGTCTGACGGACAAACAGCATAAGTTTTCTTATGAAAAGTTTTAAAACTTGTATGGACAAAGGAATGTTCCAGTAAACCTCCTTGAGAGGATTTCTTGGTTTATTCTTAGTTACTGGTATTTTCCAATTTAACATTAGTAACTTGGAACTTCTACCTTAAGTCGAACTCTTTTAAAAAAATATGTTTTGTAACACTGTATGACAATATATTTACAGTTTAAATAGAAAATTTCTTTTTAATCAAAATACATCTTTAGCAAAAATTTAGAATGTAAAATCTTATAAAATAAGCAAGACCCACAGAAAAGCATACTTTAGTACCATTTCAGACTTGGCCTAAGACAAGGGTTTTCTTTAGATCCCGACACCCTCTTGGGCAAGCAAGGGTTCCTAGGGTAAGAACAGCCCTCTTGTAGCAAACAGTCGTCATCCTGATTTTGGTTTTTATAAAATGCTGATGGAAAAAGATTCTCCAGGACAGATACAACACTGATCACCAGAGCCTTAGGAAAAGAGCACAGCGGGGTCCAGGGCCTATGGAGCCAGGCATAGTGTGCTGTCTCCAGGCTCTTGCTACACTCACACTGCCACTGCTGCTGCCCAGCCCAGGAAAGCTGATGTCACCAAAACCTTTAAAATCACCCTACTACCCATGTGGAAATTGGGCCTACAACAGACAGGACCCAACTCACTGAACTCATTCTGATTCTTGTCCCAGTGGTTCCTGTGCCCATCTTGAAGATTCTTTTATTTGTGTGGCTTGTTAAGAGTAAGAAAGGAGTAGCGGTCAACTTTGGCCAGAACAATAAGCTTCTGCACGGTGTCTAGCTCTGTCCAAGTGCATGCGGCTCACTGCTGCCCTGGCAGGAGCTTCTGGTAGAGGTATTTGGGTGTGCTCACTCAGCCACACAGCCAGGTCTCAGATCATAAACGATGACTTGTGTCTGAAGTCGCCCTGCAAAGGCAGTACAAAATTAGAACCAAACCAGGGACTTAGTGAAGTGGTTAGGAAAACACTGGTCAAATGGGATGCGGGCTAAACATGTCCCAAAGGGGGAAACTAGGGGAATAACTAAAAGCAGAGGAGATAGTAACATCTGTTAGCTCTTAGAAAATGTGGATCCCATCAGCGTGTGCAGGTTACCATGAAAAGCCAAGGAGCACGGGTATGCAGCATAACTCAGAAATCTTCCTCCAGGACCACTGGGTTGAGGAAGGAATGCCGTTTCCCTGGCTGGACACACCGAGATGCCAGCTTTCCTAAATACTGCCTGCTCTCTTCCCTCCTTACCTCCTCATCCGTCCTGATATAGTTAACTCCATCAGGCTTCCCTGGGCTCTTGTAACTGTGAACAGAAGAGACCAGCTCAGTGGTGTGATCGTTGTACTAACACCAGCCTGAACTTCACCTTCTTTAGGTAAGGCAGGCTCACCTTTCTCCTTCCTGTTTACTGTTGATGAAGTAGCCACGTCTATATGCACAGCAGATGCCTAATGTTATCAGGGCCAGGACGACCAGGACGACCAGAACCCCCCCAATAATTCCAGCAATGTTCAGGTCATCTGCAGAAAAGAAGGATTGTGGGAAGAGATGATACATAATAACTGTTCTTTCTGAAGAAGCTGACTGCACTGTGTGGCCACCTTCCTTCCCTTTCCATCCCTCCATTCACTCCCCTCCTCATGCCTACCACAGTCATAAGAGCAAACTACAATCTTTCTAGCCTAGAACATACAGGACACCAAAACCTGTGGTATCACATGTAAGAAATACTAAGACTTCTATAGGTCATAAGCAGTTACACTGAAAACTATTAAGAGGGGTTTGGCAGTATATAAAAGGATTAAAAATCCTCTGGCTAAATCCCTAAGAATATTAATTGAAAAAGTGGTTATATTATATGTAACATTAGGAACCAGGAGCCCAAAGGAAGAAAAAGTTCCTAATTTTCAGAGCCTTCCTTTGCTGTGGATTACTTGGGGCAAGAAAGCTTGAAGCCTTAAAAGTAAAAATACTAAAGGAAGAGAACTTAACTTTCACTCCACTGGTCACCTGCCTCCAGGCCCTCTTAGAAGAAGCTCCAGAATTCCATTTTCCCATTTCTGTAGCAGGCACAGGCACCTGATCAGTCACCTTCAATATGGGGGCAATGTACTATTTTCTTTATGCAAATAAAATGCATGAAAAATATGCAGGGAATGGATCAACTAAGGTCCTTCCTCCAGAAGAAATGACCCAAGAGTAGTTTTCCAAATTTGATAGATGAAAAGAATTACCTGGAATTCTTGTTTTACACATAGACATTTCTAGCATGTATCTGGTCTGGGCCCTGGAATCTGTATGTGGAACAATGGTCCATATAGTTCTCGACAAGCAATTTTGGCAACCGCTGTTCCAGGGGTGGTTACAACAGAGAAGGATTGATGAAGCTCCCCAAGTTAGTCAGCATTCCCTATCCACTGCTTCTTCCTCGCACATCTTCCCTTCAGAACCAGTACCCTGCAGATGACCTTACAGGTAGGATAAAGATACTGGGGCAAAAGCTCTTGCAGTTTCTTGCAAAGCAAATGATGGATAAATTTCTAAAGGACTCACACAACCTCGTGTTTCAACAATTATACCGAATACCACAGAAAGGGAGTTTATCCCACGCTGAAAGTTAGAGGACTGGCCATGTTTCCAACACCAGAAGAGCTCATGAGGTGCGTCTTGGAAACCCCCTTGTGCTTTCTCATCCTTCAACTTCCCCAGTGGATTTTACTGGATCCTATCAGGTCCAGAATAAAGATGGCACATGGCAGAACCTCATCTAAACTGATGGCCTAATATTCAACTTTAAACGTTCTGTTCATTTCCCAGTTTTGCAATGAAATCTTTTCAAAAAGTAACTTACAGACTTCCATCTCCTGTTCCTCACACCTGGCTGACCCTGCATCATTAGAAGCAATGCAGTAGTACTGCCCAGAGTCCTCCTTGTGAACAGCACTGAAAACCTGTTTCAAGAAGTGACAAGTAAATAAAGAGACCATCAGCAGGCAGACCTCTGACAGATAAACATTGAGGGTGCCACCCAAGGTCCTGCCAGAGCTAGAACCTGGTTGGGCTTGCTTGCTGTTGGTCTCTCTGTTCTTTGCAGGCACCACTCCATTCCCTCCCTGCCATACTTTCCTACCACTATCTCAGAGCTCTCCAACACTGAGCTCCCCTGGTGTGGTGAGGCCACTTTGCTTTATCCTGTGCAACTTGTGAAGGACTAGCAGTGACCGTCCCAGGCCACACCAACAACACAGACACCAGGGATCCTGTTATAACTTGCCTAAGCACCACAGGCAGTTGGATAGTCCATAGATCAGAAAGCACCTCCCCACTGAGAAACACACAGAGAAGCCTGGAGTGGCTTGTGGCAAGGCCAGCCTCTTCTCTGGTGTGTGACCAATGTCTCCTCTCCCCAAGCAGTGCCCCTCACCACTGGATTATGTTGAAGCAAATTCCATACATATGTATCTAGAAAATAAGGACTTTAAAAACCAAAATAACATTATCATGGCTAAAACAATTAACAATTACTTAATATCAAAAAATCTAGCCAGTAATCAAATTTCCAATTTTCTCGTAATGATTTATACAGCTGATTATCCAAATCAGGACTCAGTGTCCACCCATGACATTTGCTTAATATCCCTCTTCAGTCTCTTCTTTAATTTCTTTTCACCCTTACCATGTATTTATAAATAGGGAGGGCTACTTTTCCTGTAGAAGCTCCAGCATCCTGGATTTTAGCTCCTGTTTTATGAAATTTTACTGTCTCTCCTTAACCACTGTTCCCACAAAAATCATCCCTTGCCCCAACAAAGAAATTTCCACCCTCCGCTCTCAGAAGAGATCTTACCAGAGTGCCTGTCTCAGAGTTTAAGAGAAAAGAGGAATTGCGAAATCTGGGGTTGGCCCTGGAATCTGTGGGCAGCGGCACATCGTTGCGGTACCAGCTGTAGTGAGGCCGGGGATAGCCCGCGCTCTCTTGGCACTGGAGTGTTGCGGTCTTGCCTACAGGCACAGCCTTCGGTACTCTGCAGACAGGGGTTACTGGCTTCACTGCAGGTAAAATACAGGTTGATGTTTAAAATCTCAGCCACAAGGCTCTCTTCTTACCGAAGCCCGCTGTAGTAAATCAGATCCAGGGTACCAGGAAGCCAGTCACAAGGCTCCTGCGCCACTGCAGATTCTGCAGACTGCCTGCCACTCTGCGATTCTCACCCTTGGAGCTCACCACACCCCCTGTTCAATCCCTCCACCTTCAGAAGGGAGCTACGGAGGAGACTACACTAAAGCAAGTCCCTCAGCTGATGAAGAGCATGGCAGAAGCCCCACTTTCCTTTCACTTCCCACCACAGCTCTGGCAGCCTCAGCCTCATGAGCTCCCCTCCCAAGTCACGGGATACCTAGGAATGCAGCTCTGCATGGAAAGAAATTAAAGCAAGATCTGATCTCTTATTCTAGACCTAAAGACTCATGAGGCTTGACACAACAAAAATGGCTCACTGTCAAGAGTTCCTACCTTGCACAATTAACTCAATAGTAATCTCATCAATTTCTTTTCGGTCATTTCGAGCAACAACCTCACAGCGATAGAGGGCTGAATCTGTTCGTGTCACATTCCAGATCTTCAGGGAAGTTTTCCCCAACAGTTCTGCACGACCCGCCAGATCCCCTATAGAAGAGACAGGTACCCAAAAAACCTCTTTAGAGATATCTTTGTCACTTGAAAAGAGTGGTTTCTGGGGCTGGAATTGATGCCATGGTAAGAAGACTGCATACTGGTTTCTGGTTTTGTTTTTCAATTTTATAATTAATAGTACAAGGGAGCTGCACTATGAAATTTTCATAGGTATGTTCACCCTCCACTGTATTTCCTGAGCCCCTTTTCAAACAGTGTTTGGTGTGTTTCATTCTGCTGTCTTCATACATGTATGTGTGATATACTTGGAACCTGGTTTCTGTTTTCATCTCTCCCTGAAGATAAGAACCATGACTTATTCCTATTTGTAACCTTAGCATCAAACCAGTAGCTCCTATGTGACAGGGACTCACTATACAGGTCTCTATTGTTAAAGCCAGGAACCTCACCCACCATTCCCAGAAGAGATCTTCTCATTAAAAGGAAAACAAAATAAACATTAAAAACAAACAAAAAAACATGACTTTCCATAAATGATGTCAGGACAACTGGATATCCACATGCAAAAGAAGGAAGTTGCGTTGGTGGTATAGTGGTGAGCATAGCTGCCTTCCAAGAAGGAAGTTGACCTCAGCCTCACTCCACATTCAACAGGTTAAGACTATAAAACTCTTAGGAAAAAACAGCCATAAATCTTCATGAACTTGGATTAGGAAATAGTTTCTTAGATATGACCTAAAGCATAAGCACAAAAAAATTGGAGTTATATTGGATTTCATCAAAAATTAAAAACATTTGTGCTACAATGGACTCAAGCAGGTAAAAAGACAAAACACAGAATGGGAAGGACCCCATGTGAATGGAAAAACAAAACTTTTCTTCTTTCCATTCATTTTTTCTTTTTTCTTTTGTGTATGTGGTACTGGACATGGAACCCAGGGCAAGTGCTCTACCACTGAGCTGCATCCCCAGCTGAAAAAACTATCTTTAAGAGCATAAAACTCCTACTGATAATGAGAGCCCAAACTAGAAAAACCAAAGCTTAAGTTGTTTCCACAAAGTCTTTCTCAACTTCCCTGAAAATGAACACATACGCACTGGTATCTCCTACTTGTTTCATCTCTCTTTCAGAAGGAAGGTGATGTCCTTCCACTACACATAATTTGTCACCCTCCCTCTTTCTTCCTCAGCACAGCAAGTCCTAGCAACTCTCCTCTTGAATCTCCCTGACCTCCATCTCAGCTCAGGCCACTGTCACAGGAACTTTGCCCTGGGCCCCTGCTCTAAGTTTTCCTCATCTCCAGTCTCTTCCCTGAAAAGCAGCCACTTCCATCTTCAAAGCATTGATGCAACCATGCTGCTTTCCTTCTGCACCCCGGTGGGCCCTAACACTGCCCTACAACCCATGCTCAGCTGCCACTCAGTGAACCTATACAACAAGGCCATATGGAACTGTCCAGCCTCATCTCTGCCCTCTCTTACTGCCCAGGTCCCAGCTGTGGGTGAAGAACTTACAGCAACTCCCACCAGCCAAACTCTCCTTGGCTTCTGCATAATTATGTGTGGCAATTCTCTCCTGCCCTGACACCTTTCTCCACACCAAACTTGCTATCTGGCCTGGCTAAATGGGCACTCTCCACCCCACTGCCCAGGTGCCACATTCCCTGGCCACATCCTCCTACGTCATGCCATCCCACAGCACCCCATGTTGGCCCTAGTGCTGCCCCTGGGGTGATATCCTACTAACCAGTGTAGGGGTGCTGTCTCCTCACAGAGCATCCCTAGCACTGAGCCCAGGATATGGTGGGATATGCTGGTCCACTCAGCAAACACCTGTGGCCTCCATGCTGCAGTTATGATCCTTCTGGTGGGCTCACTTGCTTCAACTCTGTCATGGGTTATGACAAGATGGCCAAGCAGAATGTTCACTTTGACTTCTCAGCAAGGTGAACTGTACATAGATTGAAGTCCAGACTAACCAACTGATATTTGTTGAACCTGGGTAACAGGTACAGGGATGCTCAAAATACTATTCTCACTACTTTTCCCATAATAATAAATTCAGAAAACTCAAACTGTCTTGGTTACAGATGTAGGTTAGCAGTCTGTGGTAAGCTTCTAGTCATAAACACATGCCTGGCCTGTGAATAAGAGAGGTCAGCAGGTACAGAGGACTATGGGATCATACCTTGAATCTTATTGTCAAAAAACACATATGTTGTTTGTTCATCTTGGATTTTCTTCCACTCAATCCTGGGGTCATTTGTCTGTGAGTCCGTAATGATACAAGACAGTTCCACACCTAATGAGCAAAAGGGGAAAAAAGAACTCTGGTGACTGGGTAACACTTCTGGGTTTCCCTGAACACCCAGGTCCTGCCAGCTCTCTAGTTTAAAAAAGCTTTCATGCCAATTGTAAACCTAGCCAGTTCCAGGCTCCAAAAGCCTTTGAGAAATGGTGAGTTTTTGCCAGAAAAACAAGACGTTAGTCAGGACTTTATTACAGAGAACACCCTACATATTTATAGAAGAGATTTCTTGTGTGTAAGCTCAAAGTCAGGCAGGAAGCAGATGTTAGCTACTATAAACCCACACAGAATGCAATGCCAGCCTGTTGATGTGCTGCTTCAGGGACCACACACCTTTGGCAAGTTACAAAGAGGGAGTGTGTCCTAAGTTGGCAGCAAGGCTACTCAATGCCCACTAGTGGGTGCACATTCCCCTCACAATGTCTCCGTGTACTTACTTTCAAATTCTTGTACCACTGGGTTTCGATTGCTGGATTTGAGATTCACTGCCCCTATCAAGCAGCCTGAAGAGAAAAGAAAAGTAAAATCATAACCTATGCATCTTTATGAAAGCATCAAACACATGGACTGAAGTCAAGATTCTCCCTCCTGTGTAGGTGACAATCTAAAAGAAACTAAGGTAATTGCCCCACTTAGAGATGATCACCTCTTATTCCTCTGCAAAGACAAAAGAAGGTGCTAAATAAAAGTTGGCAAGAATTGGGACAAAGACATGAATGCTGTGCACTTCTTAATGCAGGCAGCATTGGTGTGACCGCTCTCCTGTGCAGCTATCCTAGACAAGCTAAATGGGCAGTTTTGAGCCACTGCTATTAGCAGGCCACTTCAAGACAAGTGAGATTTGAGCTATGGGATTATCTGCAACAAATGGGCCCCAAATCTGATAAGGCCCCATGCCCAGGGTCCTTTCTCAGAATTTTTACTCTATTTCTAAGTAATTCTTAAATTTATAAATACTCCAGAACTTCTTACTTGATCCAATCCCAATAGGCTAGGATCCCACTTTAAAATACAGCAATAACCGTGTGAAAGAATGATGTCATGAGGATTGAAAGCCTGCAGTCTAACACTTGAAGTAATTCATGTAAAATAACTTCTGACACCTGGGGGTATGATGCTAACATAATCAGTTGAGGGGGAGATGGGTGGGGTCGGGAAGCTGCTGAGGTTTAATTTAATGGTACACACACTGAACCCCAGTGCTGTCAGAACTCACACTGGGATGACATTATTTAACACTGAAGAAAGGGGTTTTTGGAAGGAAGGAAAAAGAAAAATTGCTAATCCATCAAATGGTCATATTTAATTTCACCTCTATCTTGTCCTGTTCTTCAGATTCTAAGCTTTTTGGGAGGACCTTCATTCAGCAAACTTGTTTGGCATCTGTTATGTGACAGATGCTGGTCTACACACTAGGGATATAAATAAAACATAAAAATCTATGGTCTCATGGAGTTTGCATGTCTGTGTTGAAAAAACAAAAGCTGGTACCATATTTATTCATCTTGATTATATCTCCAATGCCTGAGTGCAAAACTTTCTACAAAGCCATAGTAATCAAATCAGTTTGAGACCTGCATACAGATAGACATATAGACCAAAGGATTGGAAAAGAATGCCCCCAAATAAACCCTAACATGATTTTTAAATGATTTTCAATGAGGATGCCAAAACTATAAATGGATAAGGACAATCCTTTAAAAAAAATGGATACTGGGAAAATTGGATATCCACATGCAAGATGATGAAGTTGGGTTCTCATATAAAACCATACACAAAAAATTAACTCAAAATAGATCAAAGACCTAGATATAGAAATTAAAGCTGTAAAGCCCATAGAAGAAAACAGAAAGAGAAATCTTCATATTGGATTTGGCTATGATTTCTATGATATGACATAAAAAGTACAGGCAACAAAAGAAAAATTATGTAAATAGGTTGATCAGGATTTTAAGAATTAACATCAAAGGACACTATCAAGGAAGTGAAAAGAACTCAGAATATGAGAAAACATTTGCAAAGCACAAATATGGTAAGGGATTAACATACAGAATATATAAAGAACTCCTCCGACTCACCAAGGAAAAACCAGCCAGATTCAAAAATGTGCAAATGACAACCCTACAGATAAGATATACAGGTGGCCAATAAGAACATGGAAAAGGGGAAAGGGTCAAAGGGGGAGAGGTAGTGGGGACAACCTAACCAGTGTACAATGTAAGCCTACTCAGAATTGTCACAATGAATTCCCTCTGTAAGATGCAGTGAGAATCAAAAACAAAAAAACAAGGATGCTCACCATCATCAACTTTAGGGAAGTGAAATTGCCATATCACTTCACTCCCAATAGAAGGACTACGGTTTTTTTTGTTTGTTTGCCACTACTGAGGATTGAACCCTGGACCTTGAAAGGCTTACATGAGCACTCTACCACTTGAACTATGCCCCCAATCCAAGGCTATTCGAAAAAAGAAAAAAGAAGGGGAAGGGAATAACAAGTGTTGGTGGGGTTATGGAAAAGTCAGAAATCAGAACCCTGATCCAAAATTACACTCCTATGCACAGAACTGAAGAACTGAAAGCAGGGACTCGAACAGATACATGCACACCAATGTTTCCAGCAGCACTGTGAACATCTGGGAAAACCCAAGTATCTGCACATGAATGCACAAATAAAATGTGGAATGTACTTACAATATAGTGTGATTCAGCTTTAAAAGGGAAGGAAATTTGACACATGTGGCGGCAACACAGATGGACTTTGAAGACAGTGAACTACGTGGAAGGCAGTCTGGAACGTGCAAATCCATAGGCAGAAAACAGACCAGAGGTTACCAGGGAGTGAGGAAAGGAGGCAATGTAAGAGTGTTGTGTAATGGAGACAGTGTCTGTTTGGGAATGAAAAAGTTCTGCAAATGGGTGGTGGTTATACATTATGATTATACTTAATACCCCAGGATTTAAATTGTTAAGAAGGTAAATTTTATGTTTATTTTGCCAGATTAAAATTTTCTTTTAAAAAATAATGACAACAAAAGATGGCAAGGACCTAAATCATTTGGACGTATTATACACAGAAAACAGAGTCAAAGGCAAGCGTTACACAGATACAGGAACTCCACACCTGGTCAAGAACAAGTCTTGTAGTGCAGACGCAGCACTTGTTTCTTCTCACGACACTTCAGTTGGGCAGGAAGGGCAGAATCTCCACCTGCTAATGATGTCTAGTACAAAGCCCAAAAGCAAAACTCAAAACATCAGAGCTGAATTGAAATGCCAGAGGACACAGATCATTTGCTAAACTACTCATGATCACAAACAGATTTTCTTTTTTTTCTTTTTTGATGGAACTGGAGTTTGCTCATGTTTGCTAATGCTTGCAAAGCAGGTGTGCTACCGTTTGTGGGTCACACCTCCAGTCTGTTTTTCTTTTTATTTTGGAAATGGGGTCTCATGACCTATTTGCTCAGCCAGCCTGAATCACGATCCTGTAGATCTCAGTGAGAGAGCCACAGGTGCCCAGCCTACAAATGGATTTTCATTATGCATTCTGCCCATAATGCAATTAAGCCAGTTCACTGTTTTTAATTTACGTATCCACTAAAACAATTTGAAAAGGTGATGGATGGACTCGTTCACATATTTAGGCTAACATCTAATTTTTTTTATTAAGATTATATAGTTGAAAAAGCTATCATTCCTGGGATACTGTAAACATTAATATTTTAAAATGAAACTATTCCCCTCCCCCCCTTTTTTAGTGTATCCACTGGGACCCAAATGCCCTAAGTGATTTGATATTCACTGTCATTTTAGAAATAAAGATTTTTAATTTTTAATGTTTAAATAATTATATACTTACAGGAAGTTGCAAAGAAAGTATAGAAATGCCCAATATAGTCTTTTAAGTAAAAAAAAAAAAATCAAAAGAAGGCTTAATTTTTGGTACAGGCACTCTGGAAAGCCATTTGTCAGTTTCATAAAATATTGGGTGTGCAACCACCACAGGATCCAATAATGGTGCTCATGGGCATTTGTCCTGGAGAAAAGAAACCCATATTCACAGAAAACACACACACACTGCACTTTAAAGTAATGCCCCAGGCTGGTTTCTAAAGGGAAGTCTGATGTAAATTATCTTCTTCCTCTTATTTCCCCCAATCTGCTTAGAAAATGGTGGCTTGTTTTGTTTCAGAACTAGAAGTTGAACTCAGAGCCTCATACTTGATAGGCAGGTGCTCTTTCCTACCATTTGAGCCACACCTCTTTTTGTGTTGCTTATTTTTGAGATAGGTCCTTGCTTTATGCCTGAGCCAGCCTTGATCACAATCATCCTATTTGTGCTTCCTCATGTAGCTGGGGATGACAGGCATGCACCACCTCACCTAGCCATTGTTTGAGATGGGGTTTCACAAACTTTTTTTTTGTCCTGGGCTGGCTTTCAACCACAATCTTTGCAATACAGGCTTGAGTCACCTCACCTGACCTACAAAATATTTTCTTTACCTTTGATTTTCTATAGTTTAAATATAATTGCCTATGTTTTGGGTTTTAGGCATTTATCATGATTGGTGTTTGCCAAGTCTCCTGCACTGATGGTATAGGGATCTGCTGTTAATTTTGGCAAATCCTTAGTCATGAATGCTTCAAGTATTTGTGTCCCTTCTTCTGGTACTGCCATCACATATGCTACACCTTTTATAGGTGTCCTACAGTTACTAGAAACGCTTCATCACTTTTATTCCAGTTTACTTTCTCTGGGCTTTAGTTTGGGAAATTTTACTGACATATCCTCAAGCTCAGAGATTCTTTCCATACTTGTGATCAGCATTTTTCATTCTGTTACAGGTTTTTAATCACAGCATTTCTTTTTGATTCTTAGAATTCCCATCTCTCTGCAGCTGGGGAGTGTCTCAAGTGGTTGAGTACTTGCCTAGCAAGCACAAGACCCTAAGTTCAAACCCCAGTACCACACAAAATAAATAAATAAAATTCCATCTCTCTACTTGCACTTGCACTGTTCTGTCTGTTCTTAACACATCTGTTTTAATTTCCAGGTCTGATAAATTCCAACATCCATGCCACACCAAAGTTCTGACACTTGCTCTGGCTCCTCAAACTGTTTTTTGCCTTTTCGCATGCCTTGTAACTTTTTGTTGAAAGCCAGACACAATGAATGTGGCATGCAGGCTGTAACCCAGCATTATGCCTCAGTGTTTCCCAGACCCCACCCTTTAGGTTGGGCTGCATGGTGACAGGGGGTTGGACTTAGCTACTTCCCTTCCCCCCAAGTCACCTAGGGTGATAAAATTCTAATAGGTTAGGCTCTGAAAAGATAGTTTCTCTTGTGGGCAGATGTTGATAAGAACAGAAGGCTCTAGATGTATTTCAAAATGGCTACATTTCCCCTTCCTCTGTTAGGGGATTTTTCTCCTGCCTTCACTAAGAGAACCTGGTGAGGCCAACAATTGCTGGGGCTCCTAAGACTGGGCCCCTGGTGTTTGTAACTCAAACACCACACTGTCCACATTGAAAAGTATTGTCATTTATAGCTTGTTTCCTTACTCTGGTTCTGGTTCCTGGGCAGGTTTCTACTCTAGTATAGGAGGGTTCCTGTACCTGCCTGTCTTTCTCTCCAGTTTGGAGGCATGGTTTGATCTGTGACCTCGATCTCTCTCTCTCAGATCTAAGAAAAATTGATGATTTGCAAGTTGTTCAGCTTTTACTTGTTAGAATGGATGGAGTAAGGACTTCCAAGCTCCTTACATGCCAGACTGGGAACCAGAAGTTCTGTGTGTTGGTTTTGAACACTGGCTGTGTGGGGTTTGTTGATTCGTTCTAGTGTGTGTGTGTGTGTGTGTGTGTGTGTGTGTATACTTATTTTTTTTTCCAATACTGGGGATTAAACTCAGGGTCTCAAGTTCACTAGGCAAGCATTCTACCACTTCAGCCATGCCCCTAACCCTGTGTGTGTGTAATCTTCAGGATTTTCTGTATATAAGGTCATGTCATTTAGAAACAGGTAAATTTACCTTTTCTATCTAACTTAGCTGCCTCTTCTCCCCTTTCCTTGCCAACTGCTCTGGCTAGAAAGTCTAATACTATGTTGAATAGAAGTGGTAAATGCAGGCATTCTCGTCTTGGCCCTGATCTCACAGGAAAAGCTTCCAGTCTTTCACCACTGAATATGTCAGTTGTGGGATTTTTCCTATATGGCCTTTATTAAGTGGAGGAAATTCCTTGTACTCTACTGTGTTTCATTGTGAAAGAGTGAATATACTTTCTTCCCTGCATCAATTGGGAAGATCACGTGTTTTCCCCTTCATTTTATTAATATGGTATAATATTTTAATTGATTATAGGTTAAACCATTCCTGCATCTTATTTTGGCAGTACCAGTGTTTGAACTCAGGACCGTGTGTTTGCTAGGCAGGTGCTCTACCACTCGGGCCACCCCTCCAGCCCTCATCCTAGAATTATGGTAGTCACAGATAAGCACTTAATTTTGCCATTTCCTATTTTTTGTACTTTTTATGTTCCTTATTTCTTCTATCACTGTCTTCTTGTGTGTCTAGCTGACTTTTTGTGACATTTTGATTTACTTTTCATTTCCTCTCATGCTGCATTTCTTTATAGATATTTTCTTTACAACCGAATTTAAATTTACACCAACTTCTTGGCAGCAAACTCCAACCCCCTTTATGTTTTATGTTACTGACATCATAAGCTATGTCTTTACATACTGTGTATCAAAAAATATGGATATGTATTTATGCACTTATTTTTTAAGTACTGTAGAAAATACTTACAAACCAAAATTGTAATAATACTAAGTCTTTACCTTTAGTACAGAACTTAAAATCTTACAGCTTCAAGTTACTGCCTAGCATTCTTTCATTTCAACCTGAACAACTACTTTTCATATTTCTTGTACAGGTAATGAACTCCCACAACTTTTGTTTTTCAGGAAATGTCTTAATTTCTGCCTAATTTTGCCTGATATAAATTTTTTTCTTCCAACACTTTAAATATATCATCCCACTTCCTTCTGGTCTCCAAGATTTCTAATGAGAAATCATCTCATTCTCTTCGTGGGGACTCCCTGTACCTATCGAGTCACATCTCCCTTACTGCTCTTGGCTGGTGCTGGAGGGGTTTGTCTCTCAGTGTGGTCTCCTTGGATTAATCTATGTGGGAGTTCACTGGGTTTCTCTCATTCCCTTTACCTCTCTCTGGTGCTGGGAATCAAACTCAGGGCCTTGTGCATGCTATGCAAGTACTCGACCACTAAGTACATCCTAGCCCTTTATTTTTATTATTTCTCAAAATAATCATTGCCTCTCCCTTCTTCTGAAACTCCTGCAAGCATCTGATGGTCTATCTGATGGTGTCTCACAAGACTCTTAAGCTGTGTTTACTGTTCTTCACTCTGTTCTTTCTGCTCCTCACACTCAGTAACTTCACTGCTCTGCCTTCTTGCTCACTGATTCTTCCTTCTACCCACCTCAAATCTCCTGCTGAACTCTGCTAACAAACTTTTCAATGCAATTATTATGTTTTTAGCTCTAGAACTTCTCTTTATTGGTATAGTCTTGTGTACTTCATAGTGTTAGTTCCTTATCCATGTTTTTCTCTTGGTCTCTGAGCAATTTTAAACAAAGAATTTAAAGTCTGTCTAAAATAAAAAGACTTTCTTCTGAGACCTTTTGTATCAACCCATTTAGTTCCTCTGAGTGAGCCATGTCTTCCTGTTTCTGTGCACGCACTGTGATTTTTCTGATGCTGAAAGTCTGGCATATGATTATTATGACGACTCTGGAAATCAGATTCTCTCCCTGCCCCAGGATTTGCTATCTATGGTTTTGCAAAAATACTACTATTTAATGCTATACCAATATATTTGAGACTTTTTTTTTTTTTGCAGTACTGGGGTTTGAACCAGGGGCCTACACCTTGAGCCACTCTACCAGCCCCTGAGCCACTCCACCAGCCCTTTTTTGTGATGGGGTTTTTTTTTTTTTTTTTTGAGATAGGGTTTCTCAAACTATTTCCCTGGGCTGGCTTCAAACCACAATCCTCCTGATCTCTGCCTCCTGAGTAGTTAGGATTACAGGCATGAGCCACCAACGCCCAGCAACATTTTTTTTTTTCTTTGAGATAGGGTCTTACTATGTAGCTCAGGCTGACCTATAAACTCAGGCTCTTCCTGCCTCTGCCTCCTGAGTGCTGGGAGTACAGGAGTGTACCACCACCATACCTGGCCAAACTTTCTTTTGCAAAAGCTATTCTTTTTCTCTCCCTTTCTCTGAAACCCCCACAATGTAATCAATGAGATTCTTTAGCCTCATTTCAGCTAATATTTTAACAAAGATCGCTTTGAAGGCTAAGAGAAAAAGCACGCGTGTGCACACATGAACATCTGAGTCTTTGTAGATGGTTCTGTGCAGGGGACTCCTACACACCCTGAGCTAGGCTTGCTCTGAACCTAAAAATTAGCCTGAGATAGAAACCTGAGGTCTTTCCAGATGTTTTTTGAGCATGTATCTTGCCTAGAAATGAGCAATGGCTTTCTATATTCCCCCATTTTATGTGGCTGTTTTTGAATATTCTAATTTCCTAAAGAATTTTATAGGTTTCTCCTCTGAACCTACTCTACCTCTCCAGTCAGAATCTCTTCAGGCCTCTGTGCATCTGCCATCACTTTGCAGATTTATGAGAAGTACCTGCTACTTTTCCTGCCTGCTTTCTTGACTATACAAGACAGAGAAGCACCCTGCATTAATTCTTCAGGTAACCCCCAGACAGGTTAGCAAAACATACATAATCATTTGCAAATGAGGTCTGCTCTGCTCTCCCTGGCTCAAGGGGTGAAACTGGGAACCAGCTGCTAACTGCTCAAGCCCAAGACAGCTGCCATATCAGAGAGTGAGTAAGACAAAGATGACAAAAACACCATAGGCCTTTCCTGCTGGCTTAAAGATAGCTTTTATCAGTAGATGTTTGCTTGGTTGCTATAACCTCTGACTGATTTTAGATTCCAACAAAGCTGATCCATAAGCTAATGGGTGTTTTCCCCAGTGGTTTTGCAGGGGAAGAAGAGCCTGGAACTTTCTAGTCTACCATTTTGCTGAGAGCACTACAAACTAGCATTGTCATTACTTTGCATTTCTTGCCATTTTTACTGTATTTGTATCCCAGATTCTCAACCATAATGCCAAGACCCAAGCAGTTTTTGGAAAAGTTACTGATTATAAGTGGGAAGAGAGACACTGATAGACAATTTGAACATATACGGTAAACGGCATGATAGAAATCTACACCAAGCTTATGAGAAAGCTGGCTGAGGAGCAGAAGCCTTTGCTTCCTCTATGTTTCAGATAAACAGACAGACAGACAGACAGATAGATAAGACAGACAGACACATACATATATACACACAGAGATTTTTTATTTGTGGTACTGAGGCTTGAACTCAGGGCCTTACACTTGCTACGCAAGCACTCTACTGCTGTAATCATGCCCCAGTGCTTGTGCTATTAGTTTGTTTTTTCAAACGGAATCTCACACTTTTCTCTTAGCTGGCCATGAACCACAATACACCGACCTTCGCCTCTTCAGTAGCTGGGACTCTAAGTGTGTATCCATGCCTAGCTTGTTTGTTGAGATGGAGTCTTGCTAACTTTTTTGCCTGGGCTGACCCTGAACTGAAATCCTCTACTTCTAGGTCCTGCTTTTAATACTCAACTTTCAATGTGATTTTGTATCTCCATTTTCCAAATAGTAAAATACAATCAGAAAATCTTCACCCTTCTTTCACCAATGATTGAAGATAAATAAATTTAACATTCTAGAAGGCTTATTTATTTATTATCAAGATTAATTTACCATCTAGAGACCAATGACCTTTCTAGAGGCCTAGAGAACAGCAAGTTGCGAACTTCATCATGCATGACAGGAGTGAAACAAATAAGGACCAAGAAAAAGCCTACATGAGGTCTAAAGCAGGTGAAGAAAAGAGAAGATAAAAACAAAAGGGAGGTCAACCGAGAGAGTGCGGTGGACTGTGCCCCCACCCCTAGACTCCTATGCTGAAGCTCTAACATGTCGAGCGCCTGCAGACGGGCATTTCCAGAGGGAAGAAAGGTTCCATGAGGCCATAAAGGTGGGTCCATAATCCAACATGACTGGTGTCTTTATAAGCATAAGAAGAGACAATGGGGACACATGCATGCAGAGGAAAATGAAAACACAAAAATCATGATTACTAAATTCATGCCAAATCCAGAAATTCTCCACTTCTGATATCAAAATAGGCTTGAATTCATAGATCACAAAGGCTGTGTTCTGTTGAAGGATATTTAATCCCATCATGGGGAGGAAAGAGTTCTAGAACTCAGACACAACAGGCACCTGGGAGGGCTCTCTCCGCAGATGAGCACGGATGGCAGGAGATTTATAAAACCACAAATGACA
This sequence comes from Castor canadensis, assembly GCF_047511655.1. Lineage (NCBI taxonomy): Eukaryota > Metazoa > Chordata > Mammalia > Rodentia > Castoridae > Castor > Castor canadensis. The sequence goes on from NC_133387.1 coordinate 163,240,547, forward strand.
GCATCTCTACCTGTGTTAAGGAGACTGGACCACAAGTGGATTAATAATCATATAAAATGACATCCGAGCATTTGTGAGTCTGTGGGTTCAATGCATAGCAACACAAACACATACAGTGTCAGGTCAGGGCTAAAACCCAAGGAGAAAACCTTCTCTTTTTCCTTTCTTTTTTTTTTTGCGGGGGGGGGGGGTGGTGAGGGGGAGGAGGTAATACTGGAGTTTGAACTACTCAAGGCTTTACACTTGCAAGACAGGCACACTACTGCTTGAGTGACACCTAGAGCCCTTTTTACTCTTGTTATTTTGAAGACAGGGTCTCGCTTTTTGCTCAGGCTGGCTTAGACCATGCTCTTCCTATTTTATACTTCCTGCAGTGGCTGGGATGACATCTAAGTGACACTAGGCCTAGCTTTTTTCCATTGAGATGGGGTCTCACAAACATTTTTGCCTGGGCTGTCCTGGAACCACGATCCTCCCAATCTCGGATCTTTCACACAGCTGGAATGACAGGCGTACACCACTGTGCCCAGCTACTGGTTGAGATGGGATCTTGTGAAGTTTTTGCCCAGGCTGATTTCAAACTTCAGTCTTCCTGATCTCAGCCTCTCAAGTAGCTAGAATTGGAGGCATGAGCAACCTGTGCCTGGCTTTTCCCTCCCCTTCCCCTCGCACTCTCTCTTCCCTTCCCTCCTTTCTCATTGCCCTCCTTTCCCTGCCCTCCCCTTCCCTTCCCTCCCCTTTCTTCCCTTCCCTTTCCCTTTCTTCATTCCTTCCTTCATCCTTCATTCCTCCCTCCCTCTCTCTCTCCTCTCCCTCTTTATTGTAAACAGCACCCCAAATGCTACGGTTTTATTTTTACAAATAAAAATACCAGTGTTTGATTCACAATGGGGTCAGTATGTGCTTTCTGCCTAAAGGCACCTGCTCCCCAACAAGAGACAAGTCAATTCATAATCCAGTGTGGAAAGGAATTAGAATAGAGGCCTGATCTGGCACAGTGATGATGGAAGTGCCAACTGAATGCTAACTACCCTTGTGCACTCTCTTCTGTTTTCTCTGTGCCTTTCTTAAGGCTATTTTAGAAGCAGCACTTGTCACGCCATTCTCTATTGGGCCTGTTTATTCAAAATATGTTAAACTAATTTTGAATTTGCAGAGACATCAGGCTTTAAAATGGCCTACTACAATGGCATTATTCCTCATTTTGTAACCAGGACCATCAGGGATGTCATAGTTCCAGAGGTGGGGTAGAAGTGAAGATGATTCAGACTTTCCTTAGGATCGCCTTCAAGATAATCAGGATAAGGGGTACTGTTTCCATTTTACAAACGATGATGTGACCAAGGGGCCTGCCTTTAGTTCACAGCTAACTGATGGAGCTCATACTTCATGCTGTATTCTCAGACTCCAAGTCCAGTACTCCTATGATTCCATGAAAGAGATCAATTAAACATTTTGGTTAGTTTTTTATGTTTGCATGCCTGACAAGAAATGTAATGCTGGGCATGGTAGTTCACACCTGTAATGTCACCACTCAGGAGGCTAAGGCAGGAGGACAGTGAGTTCAAGGCCAGCTACATAATGAGAGACACTGTCTCAAAAAAAGAAAGATGAAGGAAGAAGAGGAGGAAGGAGATGAAAGAGAAGAGGGGAAGGAGAGGAGGGGAGGAAGCAGCAGGGGATAATAAAAAGGTCTGAAAATCTCTTATCTAAGATCTAACCATTTATTTCCCAAATGCTAAATGACACTCAGAAGGGCCAGAGGCAAGGCTTTGCTACAACACATCAGTGCCTGGTTATCTATATCACAATGCTAGAAAGCAAGCAAATGAGAGAAGTTATTGATATCCATAAGGCCCAAATGAGGTACTGAACAGCTAGGTATAATCAGTGGGATTTGGTGAAAAGGAGATGAAACCAAGATTCAGAGGTTACACACAGTATAGATTTCCTCCCAAGTACATGCCTCATTCCAGAAATGGTGATATCTAACCATTTCTATAGGGGAAGAGCTGACCAAGGAAGTGGCTTTGCTATCTACCTAGCTCTGATGCATATTTTCTGAGTCATCTCCATTTGTGCACTTGTGTTTGAAACTCACTTAGTAAAGAGCCTTAGGAAAGAGGCACTACTTTCTGGAGAAGTGAGTCTGCTCTAGAGCTTGCCTTGGGTATAGAGAAACATGGACTACACTAAAATAAGAAGCACAGGTCCTTCCCAGAAAGGAGGTTTTCCTCTCAGCTCTCAGAAAAAGATGACAGAGTCATGGGGCATATGAAGAAATCTGCAGGGCTCTGCAGCGCTGGTTCTGCAGAAGAGATGATGCCAGAGATGGAACACACTGGGGCCATTCATCTGCGGGAGTCACAGCCTTTGAACAATTATCTTTTCCTCATTTAGTTAGTTAGCCTCAGGAAAGAAATGTAGCCTAGAGAGCCAGAGCACCTTAAGTCATTTTCTAAGCTTCATCATACACTGGTTAAGCAGATAGGCCAAGAGTTACTAGCATCCCACTGTCCTGGAGACTGTACAGCAAAGAAAATACATGCTTTTCCTAAGAAGACAATAGTGGGCAGGGGAAGGAATGTCAGGAAAACCTGCCAGACCTACAGAGCATAAATTTTCACAGTTAAGGCACCCATTAGTAGTGTGCAGGGAGAGGACAGAGAGAAGTGAGGCTGAAGCAGGCTAGGTTAGGGATAGTCTGGGACTGCTCCCCCTCTTGGCTCAAGGGCTCCTCCCCCTAGCCCACAGGTAAGAGGAACCAGGTGCCAACATAATGTCTCCCCACGCCCAAGTTCAAGGTGGTATAAAAATGGCCTACCAAGAGACCCCAGCCCTTCTTCTTCTCTTCCCTTACCTGGCAGAACAAGTGACTCCCCTTCCCTCAATACAAGGACAAGATCTTCTAAGAAAAACAACTGCTGATAACAAGACCTTTAAACTCACAGAGAGCATTATTTTGGCAGGTTAGCTACTTCTTTCTTGTAGGTCAGCTAACTACTCTACCGAAGAGAACTGAGCCCACTGGGGTAGTTTCCCCTGAACACGAATGTTGAACAGCCTGCAGGACTGATGCTTGACGCAGAGAAAAGCAGACATTGTTCGCTTCCTCCCACAAACACTGTATCAATCAATGAGTCAAGGGAAGTCAAAGGGTAAGCACACAGTGGTGACAGGACTATATATGGTTTGGGTATCTCAGCACATTCTGAACACTGATTCAGCCTCCCAGCACTTTGTGAATGTGGGTAAGGATTACTTCAGGCATTTCCCCAACAGAGGATCAGATCCTACAGATGCTAATGGTTATATGCACAATGTCAAAACCTAGTTCCTAGTGTCGTGTCCATCCATCCCCCTCCCTCCCCAGCACTGGTAGCTCACTCCTGTAATCCTAGCTACTCAGGAGGCAGAGATCAGGAGGATCATGGTTTGAAGCCAATCTGGGCAAACAGTTCACAAGACCCTATCTCGAAAGGGCTGTGAAAGTGGCTCAAGGTACAGGCCCTTAGTTCAAATCCCAGTCCCACAAAAAAAAAAAAAAAACCTTCCTGATTTATTTCATAATTTTTCTGAAAGAAGAAACAATATTAAAATCTATCCAGAGCTAAAAATATATGAAAAGAGGATATGAACTAAAAGGAAGACATGTAGCCTACATGGTCATCCTATGGTTCTACTGAAACCCTTTCTTAGATGAGCTTGCAAGGGAAGTTATCTAAAACAAAAGCCTTGACATGATGTGCAGCTGGCACCATCATCTTCACCCCAGCCATCCCTTCCTTCCAGTGAGGATGCGGAACCGAGTTAAGGGAGAGTGGAGGGAACATGCAGACAGTGATGATAAAGCAGGAGAGGAAATACTGATGCCATGACGTTCACAACAACCTTCCTCCTTCCTTCACACGGCTCCTTGGATTCTTCTCTGGAGCTACTGTGCTCTTTGTTTCCCCTTCCCTTTCCTAATCTGGAACAACTTTAGCAGCTGTGGACAACAACTGCAGTTTCCTCCTTCAGTTTTGAAAGACTGTCCGGAAATTCTGCCTGGGTCTCGGAATCTGACAGCAGACAAGTTATATGACCATCACTTGGCCTGTTTAAAATATCATTTCCCAACTTACCTCCTCATTCCTTGGCACGCGCACGTGCGTGCACACACACACACACACACACACACACCCTGAATTCTAATTCAATAGGCTGGGAAAGATCTAGATGCAGCCTTATTTGAGGAGCCTTAGTAATTTACCCATTCTGTTGAGGGCCAAACCCCAAATCTGGAGTGGTGCTCAGAAACACTGCCCTATTGTTGAGCTTGAGGAGAATGTGTACTTCCCTTCACTGCTGTAAGAAAAATACACTTAAATCAGAACAGATGTTGGGGTATTGCTAGTATCAGCCTGCAAATTCCCTAATTCAGTAGAGCTTAGCTTGCTTTGGTTGATTTTTCTAAGAGCTTTAGACACTGATGAAAGCATCCTGAGGTCTGTGAAAGGCTAAATTCCAAACGTGACCATTCGACTCACATGTTTTTAGAATTTTTTTGTTTTTACTTTTGTTTGGAAATAAAACTCATGCAAATAGCAGAATGGACCTGTGACTCAGAAGGAAATGCTGCGACAGTGGGAGATAAAGGGGCTCCTATCTTAAACAATGGCAATTACTACAAGACAGGACAGCTACAAGAGAAAAACCAATGGCTGTCCTAGCTTTTCATGAAAAATTAAGTTAATTGGGGTTTATGCTCGTTACTGTAAACCAAGATGGAAGAGCTCTTTTAGAAAAATGTCTGTCAGATTATGTTGTTTGCTAAGAACTAGTTTATGTGCGTCTGGCTCTCTAAAGAGTTATATTTAGCTTTCTGGCATTCTGACCAGTTTGTCTCCTGCTCAAAAGAAAATGTTCCCTGACCAGGACACAGCAGTGTGGGTGTGCGTCAGCATGCATCACTGTGGGACTGCACTGGCCCACTGGGGCTCGAGTCTAAATATAACACAGCACTGTGGCTTCCTCATGAAGAATAGCTACAAGTTTATTCTTCAAAACAGTCCACTTCTGTATGCAAAATCCATCTTAAAGAAAAGTGTATCTCATAAAGTAGCATCTTTTCAACACTGTCTCAGTTCCTCAGCCAACTTTTAAAGGAATATAAGAGCAAAAATGGGGGAGAAAGGATATATATATATATATATATATATATATGTATATATGTATATATCAATATTTTCCAGACCATTGACCTAAGAAAAGAATACATCTATCAGTAAAGAATATATCACAAATTGATCAAATATGTGTTCTGGCCATAACAGTCAGCTAAAGCCTTGATCATACTTGCCCATTATGATCTAAGCCAAACTAAATGGTTATATAATTAAACGAACCCTTAAAAATAAAGCATAAGCTAGCTGTGGTAGCATGCTTGTAATCCCAGCTACTCAAGAGGCAGACAGGAAAACTGAGAGTTTGAGAATAGCTAGACCCTGCCTGGGGTGGGGGAAAAGGCCCACCCAATTAAATATCATGTAATTCAAAATAAATCTGGCTAGAATGGTTAATTTATGTGTCAACTTGGAGGGTGTTTTAGATGAAATTAACATTTAAGTTAGTGAACTCTGGGTAAAGCAGACTGTCTTCCACAGCATGACTAGGTCTCATCCAAATCAGTTAAAGGCCTACTAGAACAAAAAGGCCAGCCTCCCATGCACGAGGGAATGCTCCAGCAGATGGCCTTTGGACTTCATCTGTACCATCAGCTGTCCAGCCCACAATGCAGATCCTGAATTCATCACCCTTCATAATCACATGAACTGGGCCCTTATAATAAATTTCTATTTAATTTATGTCCTAGTAGTTCTGCTTTTCTTGAGAATGCTGACATGTTAATGCTCCAGTTTTAGAATTTCTTAAAGGAAAAATCTATTGGTTCTACAGCAGATGCTCTCTGAAGAATTCTAGGGGCAAATCTACATGAACAGTCAGAGCAGGGTCATGTAACATCCCAATGTTAAGCTAGAAGGAAGACCAGAGGTGACGTTATTTTTTTGAATGCACTTTCATGTTTGATTCCAGTGTCTCCAAACTCAAATCAGAGATTTCTTAAGCATGAATCTGGCTGATTCAGTAACATAACAGAGTGAAACTCCATCTAGCAGTTACCTTAGAAGTGTTGGAAGAAATACTTGCCCTGGAAGGAGTATTACCCATTTGCTGCCCTTCTTTAACATACAGCTTTAAAAAGGTTAAGTAGAAGACTGGGATTATCCGGGAGAAGACAGTGCTGTTGTGTTAACAGAAACTATGGGAGAAGATCAAAAGGAGAAAAGGGCATGTCTGGGTTGTATTCATCCTTTCGACAAACTACCAAGTAAAAATACGGACTGAACACCCCAAACTAGGAGCTAGAAACAGGGAGGAGAGCAGGAAGGGGAAGGAAGCAGATAAGACTGAGGGGACAGAGACAGGTGGGGGGGGGGGAAGCTGTAAAGGGAAGAGGAAAGAATGATCTAGAATAATGACAGCACTTCTATTGTAATGGCGCAATGATTTTCCAATTTTTAAACAGTTCAGAAAGAGTCTGCACAATGGAAGCAGAACTGTACAACAGCCACCTTTATTTATCCTGAGCTCAGCTTTGTATTGAAATAAGTCACTGGACTGTAACATGCTTGGTGGACAGTGGGGTCAGCATCCTCACATGAACTGGTCCTATCACTTTACCTAACTACAGACACATCAGACCGAGTGTAAAATATTCTTGGCTCTAAAGCACAGATAAACATATAAAATCATCCTGTCCTTTCGCGGAGACCCATTTCAGAGGTAAAAATGTGTACAACTAAACACAAAACATGTGTCAAAGCATATTCTTGCTCTATAAAATGCCTCATCTGCAAATACACTGTCCCTAACACTTGCCCTGAGTGGAAGGCCTTGGTATGAAGCTCCTCTCTGCGTAAGCCCAGTCCTGAAAACACTATTTACATCTGATTTCAGACACGAGTTATCTATCAGCATAAGAGAGGAGTGTGTGTTCTCATAGGCTATGGAGAATAAGTCAAAGTTGTTGCATTCGCCCCATCAGGCACAGGCTCTCTAGGGCCCACTCTGTCTTTGTGGCCTCAAGGAGTACATGGTACATGGAAATAGCCTTAGCTGTTACTGAAAAAGGCAGTGCAGGAGTATCACCCAACTCTAGAAACTGAATAATGAGCCACTTCACTTAGCAAAGATCACTGTACAGAAGGGATAAATTATTTGTTCATTTTATTCCACTGACGTAGCAACAAGAAGAACCATATGCAAGCTGCAAAACATGGACTTTCAACTTAACATATTATAAAAAAAAATATGCTATAAAAATTTCCAATGGTGGGTAGGTGCAATGGCTCACACCTGTAATCTCTGCTATTTGGGAGCAGAGATCAGGAGGATTGTGATTTGAGGCCAGCCCAGGCAAAAAGTTAGCAAGACCCCATCTGAACCAATAAGCTGGGCAAGATGGTACATGTCTATGATCCTAGCGACATGGGAGGTATAAACAGGAGGATCTTGGTCCAGTCTGACTTGGCAAAAACACAAGACCCTATCTGAAAAATATCGATAGGAAAAAAAAAAAAACGGGCTAGGGACATGGCTCAAGTAGTACAGTATCACCTGATTCTCTAGCAAGCACAAGGCTCTGGGTTCAAACCCCAAGACTACCAAAAAAAAAAAAATTTCCAGTGGTAACTGATATGGTGGGGAATGTAAATTCTTGTGTGTTCACATTGGCTTCAGTACAGTCCCACCTGAGGTAGGATGTATTATAAATACCAAGTATTTCTCTAACACAGGGGTAGGAAAACCTTTTGCTATTGATGGCCTTGAGTCATACACTTATATTAAAAAGCAATTTACTGGCCTTTTCTTATCTCAATGAGGAATGAAAACATTCAAACCCGCCAGGTATGGTGTCACACACTTGTAAATTTAACATTTGAGAGGCTGAGGCAACATGGGAGTTCAAGGCCAGCCTGCAGCAACATATCAAGACCCTAAACTCAGAACAAACAAAAAAGAACTTAAACTAAGACATGAATGAAAAATACATATATTCATTATATATTATACAAATATAGATTATGCAGTCAGTAAGTATAAATAAATATGGTCAATAACTATAATATTTAAAAGTAAATATTTTAATGTTATATTTTACATCTAGTTTAAGGAGACAGAAGGGAAAAGGCCAACATTAAGAGTAAAATCTATACTTTAATGTCACATATACAGGACTAAATACATAAAGTTCACTGAATAAATGAACATATTCATGAATGTTAAGAAAAGGAATGACACAAGTATAAAAAAGGAATTAGAAGAGAAAATGTACCACAGAACACAGGTAGGCTTCTTGCATTGCAATGGTTACAATGCAAGTGGTTTTTCAAATGTTAATAGTGGTAGACTTTGGAGAGCTATTCTAACAAGTGACCATTGATTTCTCTTTTACTGATTAAACCATTCACTGGTTTTAAATGGTTCTACTATGAATAGGAAAATCAGAGATGCCTGGGTTTTTTTTTTTTTTTCAGTATCCCATTCAACAAGAATTATTGTATACTTTTATTAACTTGACAACTATTGTCAGTGTATCATATTTATATTTACAAACAACTTTGGGAGAAGATATCATTCTTCACATACTATATTCAGATTTTAGGAGGAAACTAGGACATAACTCAGATCTCCTTATTATATATGGAATGCATTTTCTACTACAGTATTTGTTTAGTTGAACAAAATCTGACTGAATATTAGAAGGTTACCAAGAAAAGAATTTTATATAGAATACTGCATTCTAGTTGATAAACTTTTTCTCCTAACAGTGTGAGTTAGCAATGCTGAAAATACTTTATATATATAAGAGATGAACAAAGAACTCTAAACTCTAAATATGTTATAGATATAATAACAGCCAACTTTCTTGCAGTGTAAGAAAGACGTTATGAATATCCATGAGGGAAAGGCTAGAATTAATGCTTTGTGCTTCATTAGAGTCAGGGACACCAGTATAAACTAACATTTTATTTTAATATATACAAATAGAGAGATAAACAGACATGTATATACCTGTGGCTTAGAATACATGCATACCTTCTAGCCTGTCTACTGAGACAGCCTGATGTGGTATACCTTATTAACTAAAAGCACACCTCCAACCCAGCTCCTGCTTCCTAAATACCATTCTCCAGTAATGAGAAGACGGCTGATTCTAGGGCAGAAAAAATATAAGATAAGCCTGCAGTATCTTGTAGCATAAGAAAATAAGGAAGTGCTAAAAAAAAAGTATATATATATATATATATATATATATATCAAAGGACCACAAGCCAACTTAAAAGAGCCCATTCCAGTAGCCAAAGCTAGAAGATTTTAAGAAAAAGAAATTATAATATTGGATCATAACAAAAGGAATAAAATAAATATCCATGAATCCACACCGACAAAATTAAATGAATAAATAAGCAAATAAATGGGACAGGTAGGACAAGTTTTCTTTCTGGAAGAATTACAATTATTAAATATAGAAAAAAATGAGGGAAACATAAAATCACCAACAGAATACCACTACAGTAGCTGCTTCAAGCAAGATTTGCTGATTTGCTAAAATTAGTGGAAAAACTTTAAAAAGGAACAGAATATTTGGATAGCCTCATAATATCTGATCCACCAAAGTATTCATTAATTATTGTGATAGTCTTACTATACTTCTACAAACTATTTGACTTCTTCTCTCCAGGAGGTAAATCTTAGTCTCCCTCCCTTGAGTGTCAGCTGGACTTCTAGCAAATAAGGAAAGGGAAATATAGTTCCTTTACATTGGAGAGACCTGGTAGATGGCACCTGAACCTAGTGATCCAGAAAGGTTTATTAATAATATGTTAGGATGTATGTTGAGAAGGGGACTATATCTCTCTGGAACTTGTCTTCCCAATCTATATAACCCAAGTTTAATAATGAGAGAACATCATACAAATATCTAACCACTACTCTTTAAATGTGTCAAGATTATGAGTTATAGCTAATATCAAAGAGGAAATAAAATAAAATAATAAGAAATTCAATCCAAACAAAGGCATAAAAAAAAGAAAGGGAACCAAAAACCAGATGAGATAAAAATAGCAACAGAAGAAAGATTTAAACCAATCAATAATCACATTAAATGTAAGTTGTCAGGGCTAAGGGCATGACTCAAATGGTAGAGCATTTGTACACCATGTGCAAGATCCTGGGTTCAATCTTCGGAACTGAAAAAAAACTTTAAGTGATCTAAAAAATCCCAGTGTTTGGGAGGGCTGTCAAATTAGATTTTTTTTAAATAAGACACAAATAGCTTTAAATTAATTTTTAAAGATATATTATTCCAACACAGCCAAAAGAAAAATGGAATACCTACATTAATATGAGTCAAAGTTGATTTCAGAGTAAAGTATATTAGCAGGGATAAAGAAAGTCATTTCACAATGATAAAGGGTCCAATTCATTAAGAGGACAAAAAAATCATAAAAAGTTATACACCTAATTTCATGCAAAAACTACCAGATAAACCCAGTTTTTGTTGATTTTAATATTTCTCTTATTAGTAGAACAAGTAGTGAGAAAATCAGTAAAGATGTAGAAGATTAAAATTTTTCAAAACCATTACCAACACTTTGACCTAGTTTTATTTCTAGAGCAAAACAGCAGGATATATATTCTTCTCCAGTTCATATGAAACACTTACCAAGGTAGACCATGTTCTAGGTCATAAATCATAGTAACTTTTAAGAGTAAAGTCATATAAAGCCTATTGCCTAACCACAGTGAAATTAAAATAGAAATCAGTAACAGAAAGGTTCTAATATTTAGAAACTAAATAACACATGTTTTTGAACAACCCTATAGACCAAAGTAGAAATTGAAAGGGAAATTAGTATTTTGAACTAAATGAAAAATCAAACATGACATGGATTTTGTGGTAGGCCACTAAAGCAGTAATTTGAAATCTGTAATACTTAAAAGGCCTACATTAAAAAAGATCTCAAATCAATGAGCCTGGCTACTAACCATATAAAATATGAAGAACAAATTAAACCCAAAGTAAACAGAATAAAGGAAATAATAAAGATCAAAACAGAAACCATGACAGAGAATCCAACAAAACCAAAAACTAGTTCTTTGAAAAGATGAAAAAAGTTAATAAACCTCTTTCTGGACTGATCAGAAACAATAAAGAGAAGACTCAAATTAAGCATGAGGAATGGGCAAAGGAACATCACTACAGCTGGACAGAAAAAGTAATCAGGAACTATTTTGAACAACTACATGTTTTAAATTTGACAGCTTTGATGAAATAAATTCCTTAGAAGATACAACTAAGAATGCTCACTCAAGAAGAAATAAACACCCTAAGTAGCCTTACATTAACTAAACAAGTTTTGTAGTTAAAAGTCCACCATACAAACACACAATGAAAACTACAGGCCCAAATACCTTCACAGATGAATTCTACCAAACATTTAATGAAAAAATACCAGTTCTAAATAAATTCTCCAGAGAAGTTTAAAAAAAAAAAAAAAGGAAATATTTCCCAGCTTATTTTATGAGGGCAGCATTTTTGTTCATCACAGGAATGCAAGGTTAGTTTAGCATTTGAAAACCAGCCATTTAGTTCATCAGAAAAAAACAAAAAAAAATATGGTCTTTCAACAGATGAACAAAAAGTATTTAACAAAGTCTAATAAAATTTTCGAAGTAAAAGGGATCTTTCTAAGATAGAAAATAGAAGAACAAAGGAAAACCAATAAACTACAAGTTGGTTCAATTAAACCAAAAATGAGAAGTAGAGGTAACCTCCTAATCTGATAACTAACCTATGTGAAAACTCCAGAGCTAAGATTATAATTAGTAATATACTGACTCCTTTTCCCTACAGTCAGGAACAAGACAAGGGATATCTATTCAACATTCTGTTCTACATTATGCTGAAGGTTCTAGCCAAGAAATAACATGATCTATAACACAAACAGCAGTAACAAAAACCCAGACTAGAAAGGAAGAGATAAAGCAGTTTTCTTTCACACAAGACATGATCATCTATGTTGGGAAGTCAGATAATTATACACATATGCCAAATGCAATTTCCTGCCTGGTTGTTTATTTGTTTTAGTAAATATAATTTTATTGGAACAGTCATACTCTTTATTTACTCATTGCCTGTGGCTGCTTATACTCTAAAGGCAGAGATGAGTAATTCTGACACAGATCTTATGGATGCTCAACACCACTAGTAAAATGCAAATTAAAACTACAATAAAGCCAAGCACCAGTGGCTCATGCCTGTAATCCTAGCTACTCAAGAGGCAGAGATCAAGGGGATCATGGTTTGAAGCCAGCCCAGGTAAATAGTTCGAGAGATCCTATCTTGAAAAAACCCATAAAAAGAGGGGGTAGGAGCCTGGTGGTGGGAGTACTCAGCTGGAGGCCCTGAGTACAAACCCCCTAGTACCACAAAAAATAAATAAATAAAAACTACAAAAAATACCATTATAGACTTATTATCACGGCCAAGATTAGTTGGTACCAACAGTACCAACTGTTGGTGAGGATGTCAAAAACTTGGATTTCCCATCCACTGCAGTTGGGAATATAAAATGGCACAACTAATTTCAAAAAACTGTTCTAAAAACCTGAAACATAAACCTACTTTTTTTTTTTTTTTGGCAGCTCTGGGTTTGAACTCAGGGCCTCATGCTTGCTAGGCAGGCACTATACCACTTGAGCCACTACACTAGCCCTTTTTTTGTGATGGGTGTTTTCAAGATAGGGTCTCACAAACTATTTGCCCAAGGCTGGCTTTGAACCTCAAGCATGAGCCACCAGCCGCTGACACATAAACCTACTTTTGAATCAAGAATTCTACTCTCAGATATAAATACAAAGACAATGAAATCATGCTCATACAAACAGGGGTAAACAAATACGGCAACTGATAACACTAAACACTTAAAACAACTCAAATGCTCATCAATTAACAGATAAACAAACGATGGTATTTCCATACAATGAAATACTACTAGTAATTCAGCAATTAAAGTATGGATTAGTGATAGATGTGGCAACAAAAATGAGTCTAAAAACAATACTGCTGAGCGCAAGAAACACGATGAAAAAAGAGTACATAGGATCTACGTAAAATTCTAGGAAATCCCATCTAGTAAATAATGACAGAAAACAGATAAGTGGTTGCCTGGGAACAGAGCAGGATACTGGGAGGAGGGGCAGAAAGGAAGGGAACTAGGAAATTTATTGATGTATACATGCACTAGGAAATTTCTGAGAGTGGTAGGCATGTCCACTGGGAAATACCTGGAATGGTGTATATGTCCACTGGCAAACACCTGAAGTAATGCACACTTCCACTGGGATATGACTGAGGGTGGTGCATATTGTCCATTGGAAAGGCAGTGGATATGTTTACTATCTTGAGTGTGCTGGTAGCTTGAAGGGTGAACATATATGCTAAATGTATCTAATATATTTTAAATATGCACAATGTATCATATGTCAACTATACCTCAACTATTTTTTATTATCATATTATTGCTGTATTGAAAGTACACTATGACATTTACAAAAATTCTTACAATATATCATAGTTGAATTCACCTCCTCCGTCATTCTCCTTTATCGTCTCTCCCCCCATTCCTGGAATAGTTTCAACAGGTCTCATTTTTCCATTTCATACATGAGTACATAATATCTCCACCACATTCACCCTCCTAATACTCTTTCCTTATATCCCCCACCACTGGACCTGTTTTACCCTCCTGTTCTCTGTTTTTGAAAAAGGGCATTTTTGTTTATTCAAGACAGCTATACGGGGAGTTCACTGTGACATTTTCATACATGTATTATAACCCAAATTGGTTCATCCCCTCTATTTTTCTTTCAACCTTAGTCACCTTCTTACAGTGATTTCAACAGGTTTAAAAATTCTACATTATATAGAAACTACATCAACCATATTCACGTTCTTTTTCTTTTATTATTCATGTGTGCATACAAGGCTTGGGTCATTTCTCCCCCCTGCCCCCACCCCCTCCCTTACCACCCACTCCGCCCCCTCCCTCTCCCCCCACCCCCTCAATACCCAGCAGAAACTATTTTGCCCTTATTTCTAATTTTGTTGTAGAGAGAGTATAAGCAATAATAGGAAGGAACAAGGGTTTTTGCTAGTTGAGATAAGGATAGCTATACAGGGAGTTGACTCACGTTAATTTCCTGTGCGTGTGTGTTACCTTCTAGGTTAATTCTTTTTGATCTCACCTTTTCTCTAGTTCCTGCTCCCCTTTTCCTATTGGCCTCAGTTGCTTTTAAGGTATCTGCTTTAGTTTCTCTGTGTTAAGGGCAACAACATATTCACATTCTTAATTTCCTTCTTTTACTTCCCTCTCCCGTTAGTGATCTCCCCTTAGAGTAACCTGTTTTTCACAATATTGCTTGTATTTGTATTGTGTCTATCTCCCACATATGAGGGAAAACATATGACCTTTGTCTTTCTGAGCCTGGCTTACTTCACTTAACATGATGTTCTCCAATTGCATCCATTTATCTTCAAACCACATGGTTTCATTCTTCCTTATGGCTGAATAAAACTCCATTGTATGTATGTATATAGATATATCACATTTTCTTAATCCATTCATCAGTTGTAGAGCATCTGGGCTGTTTCCATAGCTTGACTATTGTAAACAGTGCTACAAAAACATTGGTGTGCAAGTGTCTTTATTGTATTCTGACTTGCATTCCTTCAGGTATATCCTTAGGAATGGTATTACTGGATCATAAGACAGCTCTATTTTTAGTTTTTTGAGAAGCCTCTATACTGTTTTCCATAGTGGTTGTATTAATTTACATTCCCACCAACAGTGTGTGAGGGTTCCTTCTTTCCCTACAACCTCACCAACATTTGTTGTTGTTCAGCTATTTTTCAAAAAGCCCAAAATCAAAAATAGTACTCTGATATGTGGCTATGTAAAACAGTGATCTGATGATCTGCACATAGATATGGAGTTACCTACCCATCTCCTTCTAGGAGAAGCTTCAGGTACAGAAAAAATACAACTAACATGAATCCTTGAAGATGATTTTATGTTCTTTCTATACTTTTCTTTTGCTTGTTCTTCACACTAGCACCCCATCCAACACACATCCATCTTTTTTTAACTCAACTATGGAAACACACTAACAAAAACTCAAAACAATCTCATTTTTTTGCCGTTGTATACAATCCTAAGGGACAAGAAATTAATTAAAAAGGAAGGATAGGTGCCAGTAGCTCATATCTGTAATCCTAGCTACTTAGGAGGCTGAGATCAGGAGGATCTCAGCCAGCATGGGCAAACAGTTTGAGGCCAGCATGGGCAAACAGTTCATCAGAACCCCATCTCCAAAATAACCAGAGCAAAAAGGACTGTGGAGTATGGCTCAAGCAGTAAAGCCTGTTTTGTAAGCACAAAGTTCAAACCCTAGTCCTACCCAAAAAAAAAAAAAAAAAAAAAAGATCAACAACAAAAAAACCCCAGAAATCTCTGTTTTTTTCAAGTGATTCCTCTCAATGGAGACAGAGTTCATTTTTCACTTTCATAGATTCACAAATTAATAGAATACCCACACATCCAATGACACCCAATTATAATGGAAGCCAGTGTGCTCACAATACCTAAACGTCTTCACCATCTGGGGTCTAGCCTCTTCCTATCACAGCCTCCAAAACCAGCTACATTTTTAGACCAAGGAAGACAGTGGGTCTCTAAAAACATAAAAATAGCTTCTATAAGAAAACTACCCATCTCAACATTTTTATTACAGTAGAGCTATTTAAAATGAGTTGTACCTTCACCATCAGAAATGGAAGTATACATTTCAAGTCAGATAATCTAAACTACTGTTTGTTTACGTGCTTTACATCAATGATATGCCTTCATACAGATGCACCTAATTACACACCATCACAGAACACATGCACACATGCTAACATTTCCTGGAGTATTTATGTGTCAAACACCAAGTTCCTTATAAACAAGAAACTTTTATATGCCTCCCAACAATTCTATGATGTTGGTGGTGTATTCACCCCAGTTACAGATAGGGAATTAACTCTGGGAGGCCACACAGCTCCTAAGTGCAGTGGTGGAGAAGAGCCCAACAGTATCTGCAGAGTACATGCCTTTACTCATTCTGCAGTAGTACCTTGCCCAAATTTAAGACAGCCTGCCTTCATATAGTGCAAGAAGATGTTAACATCTTCAACATGAGTGGGGAAGGGTAGAGGAGGACTAGTTCTAGAGAAAGTTTAATATGCTGCCTTCTATATAATGGGCAGGGGCTGACGCGCCAGGTTAAATCACTTGTGAGGTCATCAGCAAAGTCCTCTGGTCAAGTGCACTCTTAGAGATCGTTCG
The DNA here is from genome assembly GCF_047511655.1 of Castor canadensis. NCBI lineage: Eukaryota > Metazoa > Chordata > Mammalia > Rodentia > Castoridae > Castor > Castor canadensis. The sequence continues at coordinate 163,257,040 of NC_133387.1, forward strand.
AACTCAAGAGCCTGTGTCTGGTCACCTCTGAATCCTCAATGCTAGTATAGCAATTGGACACAGAAATGTTTTGCTGAGTGAATTGTGGGAAAATAAGTATTTCATTGACAGACACAATACAAAAGTAAGCGACTGTGTGGGTTCAGGGACTGGGTTTGATATGAGGTCCATTGCTTTCTATGCTATTTTGGGGACTAGTGTTTCTCAGGTTTCTCATCTGTGAAGTACTGAAACAAGTGCCTACCTCATAAGGTAACTGAGATAATTAAATGAGCTATTGCACATAAAGGACTTATGAAAATTCCTGTCACATAGCAAGCACTCAATAAAAACTGAAATAAGGAAAAAGAAAAGGTGAGGGGAATAATATGGTCAGATTTCTTTTCAAGCTGATCATTCTATTCAAGGCAATCTTGGTAGTGAATGGAAAATTCTACCAAAAGAACACTATCACTACAAAAGCACAAAGAAGGTTTCTTATTTTCTATTATGCTTAGGATACTTTCTAATTTCAGAGGGAAAATATAACAATAGAAATGTCTTAGTTATAACTCATAATAGAAAGTTAAAATGGAGACAGGCCCAAATTCCAGACATCTTGACTCACAGCCCAGTGTTCTCGATATTAGGATGTGGAATCCTTACCCAGGTCACCCCTTTTGAATGAATATTGTCATCTTATCTTCAGCAAGTCAAAGAGTTGTATTTATACTTACTGGCTGTTTCCCTTGAGAATACTGAGTGGTCCCCAGAGCACAGTACTTACTAATAGAATTAGAATGAAAATCCACATTTTTAACTTGCTCTTAAATGACAGCACCATTCTACAAATACTATCACATTAACTTGTCATAACCATTAAGCAACATGCAAGAAGTTTCAGTTTGAAGATGGGTTCACAGTGTTCACACTGTTAGCCCATGCTGGCTATTTACCTTCCTGAATTACAAGTAGTGCCAAGCACAGCAGCATGTAGCCTGGCTGACCACTTACACTGAGCAGTTAGTACTCTAAGGAGACACAAAACATTCCTGTGATTTTGGACAATTAATATTAGGTTTGGTCCATCCATTATTTTTTTTTTCAACAGATACTCCTTTAAGAACACAGCATTTGATAAGAAAGCAGTACAAAGTTATAGTAAAGAGCTGGGATTCTAGCTCCACTGCTTACCAGGTGTTTGTGACTTGGGTCTTTTTTTTTTTTTTGACTGTACTGGGGCTTGAATTCAGGGTCTCACACCTGCTAGGCCAGTGCTCTACCACTTGAGTCACTCCACCAGCCCTGTTTTGTGTTGGGCGTTTTAGAGACAGGGTCTCAAGAACTATTTGTCCCAGCTGGCTTCAAACCAGATCCTCCTGATCTCTATCTCCCAAATAGCTAGGATTACAAGCATGAGCCTCTAGTGCCTGGCATGACTTGGGTCTTGATCTCTATTTCTCATCCATAAAAGGTGAATAGTTATAATGCTTTCCTCTTAAGATTGTAAGAATGACGCTGGTAAATGGATGGACTTGGAGAACAGCATTCTGAGTGAGGTTAGCCTGGCTCAAAAGACCAAAAATCGTATGTTCTCCCTCATATGTGGACATTAGATCAAGGGTAAACACAACAAGGGGATTGGATTATGAGCACATGATAAAAGCGAGAGCACACAAGGGAGGGGTGAGGATAGGTAAGACACCTAAAAAATTAGCTAGCATTTGTTGCCCTCAACGCAGAGAAACTAAAGCAGATACTTTAAAAGCAACTGAGGCCAATAGGAAAAGGGGAACAGGTACTAGAGAAAAGGTTAGTTCAAGAAGAATTAACCTAGAAGGTAACACCCACGCACAGGAAATCAATGTGAGTCAACGCCCTGTATAGCTATCCTTATCTCAACCAGCAAAAACCCTTGTTCCTTCCTATTATTGCTTATACTCTCTCTACAACAAAATTAGAAATAAGGGCAAAATAGTTTCTGCTGGGTATTGAGGGGGGGAGAAGGAGGGGTCGGAGTGGGTGGTAAGGGAGGGGGTGGGGGCAGGGGGGAGAAATGAACCAAGCCTTGTATGCACATATGAATAATAAAAGAAAAAGGAAAAAAAAAAAGATTGTAAGAATGAAATAAGACAGCATATGTGAAGTACGGTACCTGACACCAAAAGCATTCAATTTTATATTAGCCTTTATTATTACATTGAAGAATGACTCTATAGGTGCTAGGGTTCTGATGTCATACAAACCCAAGACTGCCCTCAAGTTGCTCACTGTCATTTGCAAAATGGACTCAGATGCATAAATAAAAAAATGGGAACTCTAAAGTGGTCTTACAGAGAGCAAGAGTCTAATTAAGAATTTTTTTAATCTGCACTCATTCAATGTTTAGCTTCCCAAAGGGTTTTCCTTGCCATCTGGACAATCAATTCAAGAAGGTTTGAAAAGCCTTCATAATTTCCCTACATCACACCTCCTCCTCCTCCTCAGCAAAAAAGGCTCCGTAGGTGGAGAGCAGCAAAGAACACTGTATGCTATGTACAAAGCAATCACTCTTCAGAAGACACAAGGGCCCCAACAGAACAGAAAAATCACAGAAACTTGTTTGGATCAGAAAAATGTGATCATTGAAGATACACAGATGGCAACTGACTACTGACTTTTCTAATGAGAAAGACTCATGTCAAATACTTTTCTAATTATAAATCTGTCAGATTTAATAGTTTTAATGAGACCCTTTAAAATGATATGGATACATTTCTATCCTACATCCATTGAGCTAACATACAAATAAAGCTATAATGTCATTTTCCCCTACCATGGTATTTGACCTTCATCAAAGGAGAGGTGTAACCTGACAGAAACTAGTCCAAAAACAGCACACTTTGACCTAAAGATGTATTTATGGTGACATGATTAGAAAATCTCCACTGGAAAAAGCATAAAAGGATGAGGTTAGGAGTCTTTGCTCACATTTCCTGAGTAGGGAGCTGGAAATGTTTCTCTTACCCCCATGTCTCTCTACTTTTTACTGTTACACTAAAATATATCTTTGTTCATAGTTCAAAAAATGATGAGGTTAGAAAAATTTAAAAAGCAACGGGCAGAAATCTGGAAATAAATATATACAAATCATATACAGCAGAATTTGACTTACAAATGCAATATAGCTAATTACAGATATTGTCTTCTCTTCCAATATCAACACCAGACAAGAACAAGGGAAAGTAAGAGAAGGATCCAAATAGACTCCATATGTATACAACTCTCAAATCCCCTTCTAAATAGTGAAGGGACCTTTTGAAACTATTTCAGGAATGAGGGGAGGGAAAAAAGGAGAATGATGGAGGGTGAATTCAATTATGATATACTGTAAAAATTTGTGTAAATGTCACAATGTACCCCCAGTACCACAATAATTTTAAAAAATAGTGAAGGGTGGGAAAGACAAAGAAAATTAAGAAAATGGAAACAGTCTTCTACAAACTTTGACAAGGCTGTTGATATAACTGTGGCCTGGGCCTGCTTTCCCAGGCCAAGAGCTACTGCTTAGGGCTTTCCTCAACACTTCAGCTTCACTGGTCTCCTTTCCCTCCTCCACCACGCAATCTAGGGAAGTATAAATGGGGACTTTCTGGAGATTGTGACTTAACTGCTTCTAATGGTGGAGTACCAGCAAATGTTAGTGGGAAAGAGATCCTGAGGGAAAGAAGGAGATATTGAGCTATCCCTCACAAATATTAGCAATTGGAAAGCTCAGCCTTACAAGTTGGCTCTGAAATCACACTGTCAGGAAGCTCAGGATATTGGAAAACAAGGCCCCAAAAAGAGAAAAGAGAAAACCTTGCTATTTATCCAATTCACAGTTCAGTGCACTGTGACCTAGTTCTGAGTAAGATGCAACAAAGGATTTCTCTCCACCACTTCAGCTATCCTCTTAAGGGCAAGGCCAGCATATAGGGAAGACGGTTCACCAACTACAAGTGCTTATCTGCATACTTTCCCTGGCTCAGGAACTACTGCCCTTCCTTTAGATAAGCAGAAGCAAAATCCTTCACAGATAGTAGTCTTAACAGTCTTCCTCAAACCATTCAAGCCAATTTCTTAAGTCCCCCATGTCTCACATGAAACTTCTTAATGGGTTTCACCAGCTCTGCGTTATTGCGTTCTTCTAAGAACTAGCTTTTGTTTCATTAAGAAATCTCTTTCAACACAGATTTCAGTTGATTTGGAATTGTTCTTAGTTTTCCTCTCTGAAGTTGAAGTTTTGTGCCAACCTCCCTAAAGAGAAGCCCACTTACAAAAAAAAGCTTCTGCACATGGTTGCTCTGCAAGGTATGGCTGCAGTAGAAATCATGGCTGCAGTAGAAATCACGGCTGGGTGTTCTTCCCCTGGAGGCAGAGCCTGGGTTACACTCAGGCTCAATACCCTGTGTATGCAGCAGGCACTCCATCCACATTGACTAAACCCAGGAGATAGACTGGATCCAGATTTTTTAGGGGAATTAAGTGGAAAAGGGAATATTTCCTTTGTACTACATGTTTTTCAAAGACTGAGAATGACTAGAGAAAACTAGTATAGTCCTACAATTTTATAAGAACAAAACATTTAAGAAGTAAGGGTAAAGTTCCTAACAATGGCATTAACTCGGCATCAATCTTACAGTACAAAGAAAAGCATATATAGAATAAGAAAATCAAGAAGAGTTGGTGCTCGTGGCTCACACCTGTAATTCTAGCTACTCGGGAGGCAGAGATCAGGAGGACTATGGTTCAAAATCAGCCTAAGGCTGAGACCGAACACAAAACAGGGCTAGCGGAGTGGCTCAAGTGGTAGAGCACTGCATAGCAAGCATGAAGCCCTGAGTTCAAACCCCAGTACCACCACCAAAAAAAAAGTTAAGAATAGATTTTAAATTCAGAAAACTTGAGCAGGATGGAATGGTGCACACCTATAACCTCATCACTCAGGAGGCTGACTCAGGATAATGATAAGTTCAAGAGCATCCGGGGTTACACGGCAAGACCCTGTCTCAAACAAACAAAACTGAGTACAGTGGTACACACCTGTAGTCCCTGCACTTGGGACCTTGAAGCAAGGGGATTGCAATTTTGAGGCCAACCTGTACTACATAGTGAGATACTGTCTCAAAATAAACAAAATCCCTAAAGATTGTCCCTTAAATTTACTTTCCATGAGTTATAGGATTTATAAAATGCCACTTGTCATGTAAAAAGAAATCAAGAAAATATTAACTGAAACAAACATTATTCAGTCAGAAATATACCACTACCATTCACAGGAAAAGTTTTGGGTTGTTTTTAACTCTTTGCAGTTTGGACTTTCCACACCTTCCTCTCTATCAGAGGAAAAAACAAAAGAGCTACAATACAACCAAAGTCAGCCTGCTCCTCAAAGTCAACACAAGTCAGTACGGTCTAAGAAATGTCCCTGCAAAAGACATTAAGTCTTCCAAAGATGATTCTATAGTATTTGAAATTTCAAATGATTCTATAGTACTGGAAAATTTTGCTAAGTCAAAGTAAAGGTGTCGTGTGTCCCATTCCTGAGTGCATGATGTAGAACAAGGTGACCAGCTAAGACTCAATCCAACAGGCAAAGACCCTGAAATGCAGAACATCAACAGATACTAAAGACTGTTTACACAACCTGCCCAACTTTCATAGTACTCATTTAAGAAATTTCCCTCTTAGAAACTGTTTCTAAGTTCAAACTATTGGGGAGGACTATAGCATTGTTTCTGTTCCTCTCTTAGGGTGTTTCTCCTCACCCCAGGCTGCTCACTTTGAAGTGAAGCATTGGTGTCCTCACACTCCTTTCCCCTTCGGAAAAGGAGGAAGGCTATGTTCCAACCCTTTTCCACAACTCCAGGACACACTAATGCTCTCTATTTATGCAATTCTCAAAACAGCTCTGGAATGCACAAGCACAATGTGGGCATTCAGCAAATGTTTAATGATACTATTAAACCAAACCAGATACATTAAATTCAGTATATTATGAGAAACCACAAACTGAGGAGAAGTCCTTTATTAACTGGTACACAATAAGTAAAGGGTAATTCGATTCTGGCCACTCTCTAAAGGAAAAAAGAATACAAATGTGTCCACTGGTAAACTGCACACCTCAATACACCAAAGAAGTCAATTTGAAGCACAGGATAGCTGGAAACATCAAAACAATTCTTTACTTGAAGGAAGACCATGATCGTAAAATGCAGAACTAGCTTTTGGATACCAGGAGTGAGACTTCAAAGAGATCGTCTGCCCTTGAATAGGTGACTAGAGAGAGTCCCAACTAAACATCTGCCCTACCAACTGTCCCCCAAATTTGAGAATATCCTTAAAATAAAGAGCAAACCATAATATGATGCTGCAATATACTTACTTACTTTTGAAGTAAAACAAAAAGTATCAAGGTCTTTGCCCTAGTGTTTGTCTTAGCATACAAAGATACACAGACCCAGACCTTCTGGGTGGAAATGAACAGACCAGGAAAACAATCAGAGAATCCAGGCCCTTTACTAGTTCTACAGAACTTAGACCTCACTCTGTTGATTCCAGTTCATTACATATATAAATGCCTGCTAAGGCCACACAGTGTTAATGGTTGAATTTATAAAGCCCAGGAAAGAAAAGATGATTCGGCCAGGCCCCAGTAGCTCACGCCTATAATCCTAGCTACTCAGGAGGCAGAGATTAGGAGGATCACAATTCAAAGCCAGCATAATTCAAGAGAGTCTATCTTGAAAAAACCATCACAAAAAAGGGCTGGCGGAGTGGCTCAAGGTATAGACCCTGACTGAGTTCAAGCCCCAGTACTGTAGGAAACAAAAAAAAGAAAAGATGATTCACTTGCTATTAAATCGAATTTAATTTTTTAAAGTTTAGTTAAAGTTTACTTAGAAAACTGTCAGTATTAGGTCTGTTGAACAAATGTGATGGGTGAAAAGTTCAATAGAAAGAGGGAACAAACCAATTGTTTCCTTTACTTGCTAAAATTAGGTTTTGTAACAGAACAGTCCAAATCTAAATGGAAAAATACTGCTATTTGGAATATCTTCTAAATATCTCTTTGCATATACAAATACAAACATAAAAATGCATTTTTTTCCATTGGCACAAGACTATCTTTTTTATTTTGTGGTACTGGGGTTTGAACTCAAGACCTACACCTTGAGACACTCCATCAGCCCTTTTTTTGATGGGTTTTCTCGAGATAGGGTTTCATGAACTATCTGCCCAGGCTGGCTTCGAACCGTGATCCTCCTGAGTAGCTAGGATTACAGATGTAAGCCACCGGAGGCTGGCTTTTTTTTCTTTTCTTTTCTTTTCTTTTTTTTTTTGAGACAAAGTCTCACAATGTAGCCCAGACTGGCCTGGGTCTGGAACTTGCCATCCTCCTACCCCAGCCTCCTGAATACTGGGATAAAAGTTAATGTGCCCCCACAGCTGGCTACAAGAAGACTATCTAATACACTATGGAAGCACTGAGTTATGACACTGTCATTATCTTGAATGTGATCATATATACTACATAGGAGCTCCTTTTTCACCCTCTTAGTAGATCCAACACCTAAACATCATGGTCTAAGGGAAGACTCAGGTTTCCAAACACCAGTCTGCACATTATACAACAACCTAATCCAGTGTGCCTCAAACACTGATGTGAACACAAATCACTGGGCATTTTATTTTTCATGAAAATTCTGATTCAGTGCATCTATAGTCGAGCCTGAGACTGATGTTTTTATAAGATGCTGATCTACAGACTGTACCTTGAGCATCAAGATCCTACACCACATTTTCAAAGGACTAGTTAAGAGTAAAGACCTGGCAGGGTTCCTCACAGGGACTGCTGTGCCAAGGGTGTATAGCCACTGAAAAGCATTGGCAGCAAGGCACCCCGATTTCTTCCTCCCTTGGTTCAATGATTATCGTAAGCACTTATGGTTCATTACCAATCGAATATGGGTAAGCAGTACTCAGGAGACTCTTACTTCAGAGAACAGGATTTTATTCAAACAAATCCACACAGCACTCTCACACGGATCCTAACGTCCTGTCCTCTGCTACCCCAGCCAGCCAGGAACTTATTCAGGCCTTCCCCAAGCCTCACTCACCGTGCAACGTCTTCTTAGCTGATGAGGGGAGTCCAGTCGGGCTCCAGGGAATCCTTACAGCCGATCTTAACTGCAGGTTGAGCGAGGCTTGGGTTTTTATGCTTGGTGGTGACCTCATAGTTAGTGTTATCAGCCTCAGCACCTTGGAGTTGGCTCATTTGCATATCGGCCTGTCATTATCTGGCTTGGTTTCTTAGTCCTAACACACACTAGCTAATAATTCTTATTACAACAATTTTCCATACTTTAACACAATACAATTTATCAATACAACAACAATCTTATGTGTGTTCACCATAGTGATAAAGTAAACCTTTTGTGTTTAGAGGACCCTCGGGCCTATAACCTTACCTCTCAACCTCTAATCATTTTAAGCATTTATTTAGTGTGAAAAGCACCAGGTTAAAAGCCTGGATGAGGGTGATTTTGCCTGAAGTCCCACTCAGGTACTATACCTGTAGCAAGGAAAACAAATGCTTCAGTGCATGCACACCTGAGTCAAGTATTAGGAATTCTTGATCGTTTGTCTGTTTGTTTGAGATAGGGTCTCACTATGGAGCCCAAGCTGGCCTCACACTTGCCTCTGCCTCCCAAGTGCTCGGATTATAGGCATCCACCTCAGATATTAAGAGTTCTGAGGCAGATGTTTCAATGTTATGAGTTGCCTGATCCTGCAACAGAGACTAAAAAGGATCGGAGGAAGGAATAATGAGCCTGTGAAAGAGGACATTCCTGACTCTACCTATTAATTCCATAGTAACAGGAAGCAGCTGGTAGCACTACACTCAGAAAATCCGTCCTGACCCTGACCTAAAGGTAAACCTGAATCCGAGCTGTTCTGGTCAAAAACAACAGTGCCTCCAACAAACAGATTTAATATAGTTATTAGCACCTTGAAGAAAGAATTCATAATTATGCTTACAGATATTCACTACCAAGCCCATACAGCTGTCCCGTGGTATCTGTGGGGAACTGTTTCAGGACCTCCGCCAATACCAAAATCCACAGATGCTCAAGTCCCTTCCATAATGCCACAGAACCTACATAACGCTCAAGCAGATTTTAAATTATCTCTGAAATAATTTATACTACCCAATACAATGTACATATTATTTAAGTAGTCATTGTAAGAAACAGTTACATTACAAAAGTCTATACAAGTTCACCAGTTTTTTTCCAAATATTTTCAATCCTTAATTGGTGAATACTGGGGCACAGAAGCAGAGTACTATTTTGACAAATGTGTATGTTATGTATACGGAAGCAGACTGTTACCTATATTTCTTTGTTTGTTCATGTTTTCACTCTTTTATTCAACAAACAATGTACACCCTGTACTACTAGGGGATAAGAGATACAGCAAATAATTCCTACTTTAGTCAACCCTACACACTAACGTACTCTAGGGCTGTGGGGGAGCTTGGTGCTACACAATTTGCCTAGCATGCTCGAGGCCATGGTTCATTGTCTGGCACTGAAAAAAAGAAAAAAAGAATTCTAATAACACATAAACATTTTAATTCTACATAATTGTGATTACCAAAAGGACTGTGAAAATGTATACTAGGAGGTAAAAATCTGAGAAACCAGGAAAGCTTCCTTCAGGAAGTGACATTTAAGACTGAATCAGATGGTTAAACATGGTTCAACCATGCAGAAAGACGGCCAAGAACACATCATATGCAATGGGTAGCATGTGCAGTATCTTTGAGCATGTGTGGAAAACACAAACAAGCCAAGGAAGCTGAAATCTAGGAAGAGGAGGAGCAGCTGGGGAGAGGGGCTAACAAGGTAATGAGAAACTCAAAGCTTTGGGCTTTAGACCAATAGCAACAGAAAGCCCATAAAGTAAAGCACTTTGAGCAAAGGAATGAAAAAAGCAGAACACAAAATTATATTTAGAGTATGAATTCAATTATTTTAAGTGACATGTAAATATATAAAAAATCAAGCTATTGAAACATTGCCTGAGACAGTATGATTATAATTACTTTTCTTTATGTAGACTTTTAAAACTTACCAAACGTATATTGACTTCACAGTTTAAAAAAAAAAATCCATATCCCCAAACACAACCCTGGAGTGGCTCCCTTCTTTTCCTTGCCTAGTACAACATTTCCATCATTATACACACTTATTTGCACTGATTTATCCTTGACCCCAGACTTACTCTGCTACAAACACTACGTGACAATTCTTCTTTGCCCCCTCCACTCCACCAACTTCCAAAGCTGTAACTCAGTAATCACTTTTAACTGCCCTTCAGTACCAGGGCAATCCATTGGGTCTTGCCATCAATTTTAATACATTTGTATTGGAAAACACCACTAAGAATACTGGTGCCCAACGAAAAGAAGGAAACAGTAAGAATCTTAGCTAGCCAATACTTTAACATTATTTTATGATGTACTTAGCAAGAGGAGGAATGGAAAAACAGCAAGCAAACATTTTCACAGTAGATTAACCCAGATTCTAATGTCCCATATTGTATAGTTTATCTTAGTCTGCAAATCCTAGAGTCTGTGACTTCAAGATTTCAATGAATTTATACATTTTCAGAATCATATTATGTAACAATCAAATTATATCTAAATCCAAAGATTTCAGTAGATAAAAATAAAAAAGTACCTTCAAAGCAAAGCATTTGAAGTCTTCACAGTGCAGTAGTTTGGGGTTTTCAGAAGTACATGGCTTTGTTACACAGCTATGAAGAAAAAGATCTGCCAGGCAGACCACACTGAAATCTAGAGATGTCTTCAGCAAAGGCTTGAAAGGACCCCAGCACCCAGATGTTCAGATGACATAACCTGACTTTAAAGCAAAGTGTGTCCTTAATGGTTTTAAACTTTTTTTGCCTGACATTCAGTTTTTCTGGCAACTAATTACATTCAACTTATAACTTACAAAGCTTTCCTTTTTTATGTCTATCCCTTCATGTTCACAAGACAATCCTAATTCCTATACATTGAAAACCCAGGATATGATCATAAAACATCAGATACAGAATTAAACAAAACAAAATATACTACATGCCATTTATTATATTGTAGATTTTGCCCTTATTAAAAAAACACAAAGAGTCAGGCATCCATGGCTCATGCCGATAATAATCTAGCAACTCAGGTGACAGAGATAAGGAGGATGGTGGTTTGAGGCCACCCTGGACAAACAGTTTGAAATCTTGACAATACCCAACACACACACACACAAAGGGCTGGGGGAGTGGCTCAAGCGGTAGAGCACCTGCCTAGCAAGTGTGAGACCCTGTACTCAAACCCCAGTACAGTCAAAAATAAAAAAGAACCCACAAAGTACAAATGGAAGACACAGGGAAGTTCAGCATAAATCTAAGGTAACACATAGATTTTTTGACAAATGGGTATTAGATTCCAGAGATATATTCTCTAGTAATGCTTCACTACATTGAAATTCACTAGTTGTCAATATCCCACACATCACACCCAACTTAAATTTGCTCTATGGCTGATATTGTCAAATAGAGTTCTCCCAAGCCATCCATTTTAACTACTCTTAGTGTTACTCAAGCATTTTATAAGCTTTTAAGGGCTGAAGAAAACAGGGGTTCTTTTAGGATGAATAGTAAAAGGTAAGAGGTAGCAAAATGGAGCAAGAGAGTAATGCATCATTGTTAGAGCATTTGTCAATTTTGTTTTGTGCCAAATTTTTAAATATATGCCACTGCTTTTGGTATGAGATGACACTCTGTTAATTCAAAGTGGAGACAGGGGAATTGGACTTTAGTCACATTCTACCACTTAATATTTATGTATTCTAAAACTTGTTACCCAACTCCTGTAGATCTCGGCTGCCTCCTGATGAATAAAGTCTTGCAGCAGTGAGAGGTTCTCAGCTGGATCACTGATCCCCATGAGGCATTAGGAAGGGTCTGTACATTTTTGGTCATAAAAACAATGCACAAAATCCTGCAATGCACACGATGGCACCTCACAGCTAGGATTATCCAGCCCAAAATGTCAACAGAGCAGAGGTGAGAAACCCTGTCTTACCATATACTTCAGCTCTAAAATTCTATAATCTACATGTCTATGTGAGTTGAGAGGGATAAATATTTGTTTTGTGGGTCAAAAAGGATGAAATGACTTGCTGGAATCATAGTATAAATCAACTGCAAAGCCTGGTTCTCCTGATCACCCGTGCAGTTCTGAGTGGTTAGATTTGTCTTGCAGGGAAGTCAACCTTTATAAGAAGAGGGGAAAAAATTTTAAGTATCTTATCTAGCTAGGCAGATTACAAGATTTTGTTCTCCAATATGTGCCTCTAACTGTTAAGTAATAATTAATACTCCCAGGCTCTAGAGACTTCAACTAATGCTTTGAAATGAATATGAATGAACATAATCTGTGAGAGAGATCTGGGAGGCCAGGATTTAGTGCCCATAATGCTTTGGTTTAATGCCCACACATACGGCTTGTTTCAGCATTTTCTGAAAAATAAGAATCTTAGGCAATTACACAGAACTACATTGTTGAATATTTCCTTTTACTCTCATACTCTCCTTTTTCCTAACATACAAAAGAAAAAAAAATGTCCTTCATCCTAACGCTACATGGCAGAATCATCTCATGATGTGAAACTTCCATCATTTCATTTCAGTAAGAATGTATGGGAAAAGATAATACTAAAACTCTGGGGGACACAGCACATGGAGCACAGAGGCCTATCTATCCACATGGTATTTTCTGTCATGAACTCATTTATTCTTTCATTTGCTTGTTCATAGGCAGTGTCTTACTACATAGCCCAGGCTGTCCGGGATCCGAACAATCTTCCAGCCTCAGCCTCCCTAGTACTGCAATTACAGACATGTGTCACCATGCCCAGGTTCGTCCATTCTCAATAGCTATTTATTTAATGAATTGTTTATTTTTAACAGAAACTCAGTGATTTACACTGGCAGCCCTTTACTTTAAAATATGCTGGAATTTCCACTGAAAAAATCTCTTTTTATTTAATGTTTTCTAATTCAGGCAGGAAAATTTCCCCCAGGCATAGGAGGGCTAATCTTTTCTATAAACAATCACTGAATCACTTTTTAAATCCAAGAATGTGAGAGAAATTTTCCTTCTTTACTCAAGAAATGTAAACTCAGGACAACAAACTGTACTTTAGATAAAAAATTTTTCTAACACAGGAAAAACAAAATTTTAAAATTTGCTATCTCATCAAAATAACAGAAACTTTTATAGAAGGTTCTGTAAGTTAGAACTGTAATGAAAGTTTTAGAGCACCAGAGGACTAATGAAACTTCAGAACTCAGTGAAAAAAAGCAAAGATGATATTATTTTACATTTGTGTAACATTTTATAACACAATACTGCTTTGACTAACACAACACTCATATATATTAGGACAATATTTAACCTTCAAACTATATGTATCAGAGATCGAAGTAGAACTCAAGTCTCTGACTCCAAATTACTTTAAAGATTAAGAAACATACAAACTGGGGCATAATCTGCAGCTTCCCATCTGTCAAGGCTCTAATATGTTTGGACAGAACTACTAGTCCACCCCTCTAACAGAGCTAGTGAAGCATCTGCACCTTTCCCAGCCCACAACTGAAGATCAGAAATTCACTTCCTTATGTGGTGCTGTTCTCTTATATTCTCTAGGTAGAATGTTATTAATAAGAGACAACTAATGTTATGTTTCTAAGTTTTAGGCTGTTACATTTGGGAAAACCTCTATGAAAAGTTTCACATTTCACATAGTAAGATTTGGGGTTATTTAAAATTTTCTTGTAGAGTGACTAATCTTAAATACTACTTGTTTGTTTGGTTTTTCCGTACTGGGGCTTGAACTCAGGGCCTATACCTTGAGCCACTCCACCAGCCCTTTTTTTGTAATGGGTGTTTTTGAGATAGGGTCTTGCAAACTATTTGCCTGAGCTGGCTTTGAATGGCAATCCTCCTGATCTCTGCCTCCTGAGTAACTAGGATTATAGGCACGAACCACCGGTGCCCAGCTTCTTAAATACTCTCTGACATGAAAAAATTCATTACCTGGGATTTCTACCATATCCTCACTGTCATGACATTATACATAGGACCTTCCACTGGTGTTCACAGTAGATCATATAACTTCATTTCACAATCCTAGGTGAATCAAGCAGCATGGCAGAATATTCCTGGAAGCATTCCAACACTGAGATGGCCAGCAATAACACCTATACATAGCAATGGCTAAGGACCATATAAGCAATCCAAACTGAATGTGCTTAAAAGTACCTGTGGCCATTTCAACACTATCCAACACAAGAAGAACAACAAAGAGGAAGGCAGAGTGAAAGAAAAGAAGTCCTGATTAATTGTAGCTATCTTTTGCAAAATTGAAGACACATTGCTAGCATGAAATTCAGAGCAATGAAAGGGGTTCCTCTGCAGATGAGGGGCCCTAAACCTGTCTGATGAACTTCACTTTAAATCTGCCTCCAAATAATTAAGAATCAAGTGAATTATACATAGTAGCAATAGATGTGGCTGCAGTAACAGTAGTAGTAAATCTCTACCACCTATTGATGAAAAACAAAACCTAACAATGAGTTTACTGTTATGCCAGGTACTCTGCTAAGCATACTTCATAAGAATTAATTTTAATTTATAATATTAATTACTGTTATTTTCTTACTATTTAGATACTTTGATAGCTTTATGTACTCAATATTTTGAAAAATAACCCTACAAAGTTATCCATTATTTTTTATAGATAAGGAAATTGACTTTCAGGAGTCATATATACAGTAGAGCTGAGATTAAAACCTAGGTACAGCATATGCTCTCCCTGATAAATACAAACTCAGAGGAAGAAGAGATTGCCTCACTCTAGAGCTATACAAAGAATCTTCATGAAAAAGTCCATAAAACTGGATACTGGGAAAAGAGTCGGAAATGAACAGAAAGAGAAGGTGATACCCCGCATTTGCAGAAGAGCCACAATAACAGAAGAGAAATGGCAATGAGAGGGTTATTCAGAAGACAGTGACAGAACGATTCTACAGGAGCAGCAACCACACTACTAATTCAGCTCTACTTTGGGAAGGGTGGACATAGACAAGCAAAGAAAGGCTCCATCTTTGTTGTCCAAAAAGCCAAATACAGTGGTTTTTCCCTTTGGTAAGGGGATCTGTGCTGGAAATGGAGGCTTTAAAACCAAGTAGGTCCCATGATCATTCCATTACAGATGAGAGATTAAAAAAAGGACAAGTCACAAGGCTTAAAACCAGTCTTAAAACTCCAGCTAATTTTCTTCCTAGAGGTTTCATTAGATGTTAAAAAGTGTAAGCTAAAAGGTGCTGCTCACAGACAAGAATAGAAGCAAAGTTTTAACAGATTTTATTTACTTAACACGTAGGAAATGTACTTGGCAAGAAAAGCACAGAAAGTAAAATCTGAGAGCTTGAGAGAGAACAAAACACAAAATATACTCCTCCTCAAAAGTTACCTGGCTCTGAACTCACTCTGAGGAACAGTTTGCTATAATTTGCAAACAGCACGAGGGACATTAGCCACAGATAATAGCAGGAGAAAATATTTGTTCTGGCTTCCAGTGAGGTCCAACTCCCTCATCCAATGTTATAAAATACCTTCTAAAAACTAGTGCTGAACTTAGAGAAAGAAAGAGCGAGAGAGCAGGAAGAAACTTGTGTTGAATGGACACCAGAGGCAGGTGGAAGAAAAATTCCAGCAATAATTGCATCTCAGCATTTTGTTCTGTTTCTCAAATGGCTTAATTCTGGTCACTTCCTGGAGCTGCACTAACATGGTAAAACCCCTTGAAAGTCATAAGACTTAAGCACCTCTAAAATTATACGCAAGCTGGGTATGGCTTGGAAGGCTGAGGCAGGAGGATCTCAAGTTCAAGGCCAACCTGGGCTACATATCAATTCCCTGTCTCAAAAAAGTAATACATAATTGTTACATGCATACTTTGTATTTCAATTTGACCTACCTCTAGAGAGTCATTTAAGTTAGAAATATATAGAGACTATATGATCAGATATTTGACACAGTATAAAAGTCTAACAGAAAAGTCAGATTGCAACAGAATTAATGGAAAAATAAATATTAGCCACAGAATGATAAAGTAATATTCTTACTTGCCACTCCTGAACCCTACATGGGGTTAGCACTTATTTCAGACGGCACACTAAGAATGTTGTCCCCTGGGGAACCTGGGCCTTAGAGCAGCTTCTCAACTTGAGGTGTACAAATGGCCTACTGGGGGGTTATAAGTCTTCCATACAGTACATGAAAACTTTTCATGGATATGCATAAAAGTACTTTTGGAGAAGAGGGACTATAGCTTTCATCTTTTCCTATGAAGTATTCAAAACACAAGCTGACATTCCCTTGAAGTCTAAAACAGTGCCTGGTAAATATAACACTAAAATAATTGTTTTTACTAGGTGACTATTCTAGAGACTCACAGCTAACGTACCAAGCTCATTCTTTATTACCAGAGAACTTAAAAGCTGGGCCAAATCTGATTCTAGGTATGAAGGTTAACCAATTGTCAACTTGATGGGATTGAGAAACACTTAGGAGATTAGTAAAGCACACTCCTGATATGTCTCTGAGTGAGTTTCCAAAGAGAATTAACTGAGGGCTGGAAGACCTGCCCTAAATATGGTGGCACCATAATATAGACTGGGGGCCTGGTTGGAATAAAAGGGGAAAAAGCAGACAATCCACTAGTGCAGATACTCTCTTTCTGTGCCCTGTGGCCACCATGTTGTAAGCTACTCTGCCTTCTCCACCATGACAGATTGAACCTCTGAAACTGTGAGCCAAGACTAGTCTTTCCTCCTTTAAATTATTTCTTAGGTATTGTCACAGTGACAAAAAACTAACACACTAAGTAATCAGATCTAATTAAGACCAACCTAACCATTTATTAATCCTTTTTTCTTCCTGGTAAACAAACACAGGAACTCTTAAAACACTAGATCTTATTTTTTAAAGTTGTAGAGATTAAAAAAAAGAAAAGAAAAAGCACCGCTGAGGCTCTGAAAGATGAACTCTGCCAGCCTCTCAGAGTGGGCTTCAAACCAAGGTTACCTGGCTCTAAAAAATGTCTGAACAGGACTGGTAGAGTGGCTCAAGCAGTAGAGTACCTGTCTAGTGAGCATAAGACCCTAAGTTCAAACCCTGTACTGCCAAAAAAACAAAACAAAACAAAAAAGTCTAAACTGAGCTGGAGGTATGGCTCAAAGGATACAGTATTCATCTAGAAAGCACCAGGCCCTAAATTCAAATCCCAGGACCACCAAAAAAATAAAAGGAAAAAAGTCTCAACTTTCAGAGGAAAAAGCATGTTCTGCCTATAAAATCATATTTTTGGATCTAAAACTCATAGTTAGAAATCAGTTACCTAATAACAAAGGGAAAGAAACATGGATATTTTGGTGGTAGTGCTGAGAGGTGGGGTTTAAATTACTTTCGAGTGATCTGGATTAAAACCAGTATTTCTCCAAGGTCCAAAATATGAATCACATGTAAAACTGGAAACAAATCCAAATGCCTAAACACCCACGAAGCTATGCTCCTCCTTCACCTAGAAAAGCATCCAAAGGGTTTGGAACAATAGCACTTTCCAGAGATGCAGTGGGTGGTTTTTGTCCTTATAGTACACAGGGCTGGGCCCTTCAGTGAGGCAGGATTTTATCCTGTAGAAATCAGAATCTCAGATTTCAGCTGGAAAGCTCAGGGCCACCTCTGAATATCTTCACCTACAGCTGTTAGGGCAGAGTGACAGTCCTTTCAGGCAGCCATCTAGTATGGATAGTTGTAATTCTCCAAATTTTAAGTTGCTTTATGTTGAATGACAGATGGCTGCTTCTCAGACAAACGGATATAAGGACAGGAACTACAGCTGTAGGACTGAGTATATCTTTAAAATAATAAAGCCCCCTTCTTAAAGCAGAGATTCTATGTAAGGTCATACAACCAACCCTCTTTCTAGGAATATCAGAACCTCCTGGCGGTGTATACTCTGAAAAAATAGCAAAAGGGCTGGCATAGTGGCTCAAGTGGTAGAGCGCCTGCCTAGCAAGCATGAGGCCCTGAGTTCAAGCTTCAATACCACAAAAAAAAAAAAAAAAAAGATTGAGCTTGGTACCAGTGGCTCACACCTATAATCCTAGCTACTCAGAAGGCAGCGATCAGGAGGATCGAAGTTCGAAGCCAGCCCAGGCAATAGTTCACAAGACCCTATCTCAGAAAAAACCCATCACAAAAGGGCTGTGGAGTGGCTCAAGGTGAAGGCCCTGAGTTCAAACCCCAGCACTGCAAAAAAATAAAAAAGGGAAGGGGGGAGTTAGGCTTAATTTTCATAAACTGTTTGATCAACAACTATCAGCTTATAAGGAAAGAAACAAACCAACAAATGTAAAAGTCATAAGAAACAACAAATAGTAGATCTCAATACCTAAGAAGACTTCAGATAACAAAAGTATCAGATATGGAGCTGTGTGCATGGCTCAAGTGAAATATCAGATATGGAATATAAAGTTCATAAAACATTTCAAATTTTTTAAAGGAATAAAAAAACAAAAAGAGACTGAGAAACAAGTAAAATTTTAGCAATGAACAATATAGTCAGTGAAAAGAGCTCTATACACTGGTTCAATAATAAATTAGGTATAGAAGGAAGAAGTAGTTAGCTGTAAAACAAAGATTAATGAAGAATCCAGAACAACACAGAGAGGCAAGAACAAAAATTATTACAGAAAGATGAACAGTCTTACAGGAAAGTGTGACTAAATATATTTAATCAGAATTTCAAAAAGAAAGAATTAAGAAAATAGAAGCTAGGCAATATTTTAACAGATAATACCACACAAATTCACAGGAAAAAAATTCATAGATACACAAAGCACAATTTATAACAAGTAAAACACTAAAAAAACTCTGTCTAGATACTTGTGGTAACATTTTAGAATGAAAAAAAAAAACTTTAAAGTAGCTGGAGAAAAGATGGAAAGACAGGCAACCTAAAAAAGCTGAAGATACGATTGCAGACTTCACAACAGTAATAATGGAAACCAGAAGGCACATGTAGTCCAAGATTTAAAACAAATAAACTGGCAACCTAAAATTTTTTAGCCAATAAATATGCATTTCAGGAACATATATTTATACCTTCAGGAATATACTGCATATTGTATATTCAATATACAATAGGCATATTTTCAGAACAGTCATCCTCCTTTCTGCAGTTTGAGTTACCTGAGTTCAACTGCAGTCCAAAATATTAAATAGAAAATTCCAGAAATAAGTATTTCATACATTTGAAATTGCATGCCACTCTGAGCAGTGTGATAAAGTCTTGTGTCATCCTGCTCAGTCTCGCCTAGGACATGAATCATCCATTTGTCCAGCCTAGCTGCACTACTGCTATAATATAAGCAGCATGTGCTACCTATGCTCATTAGTCACTCAGTAGGTATCTTGGTTATCAGATCAACTGTCACAATATGAACTGTTTGTGTTCAAGTAATCCTTATTTTACTTAATAATGGCCCCAAAGTGCAAGATTAGGGATGCTGTAAAGTGCTACCTTTAAATGAAAAGGTAAAAGCTCTCAATAAGCAAAGAAGAAAAATTATTTTAGGTTCCTAAGATCTACAGTGAGAATGAATTTTCATCTGTGAAATTGTGAAGGAAAAAGAACCTTGTGCTAGTTTCATTGTTGAACCTCAAACTGCAGGTTTCAGCCACGGTGCATAACTGCTTTTAAAATGGAAAAGGCATTAAATTTGTGCATATGTATAGGAAAAAAACATAGTGTACATAGGGTTCAGTTCTATCTGAAGTTTTGGTACTGGGAATACTCCCCAAGGCAAAGGTGGAGAAGAAGCAGTATATAAACAAAAACTAGTTCGTCATCAAGAAACCAATACTACAGGATGCTACCAAGAACTGTTCTAACAGATTCCTAAATGACCTTTCCTCTTCAATTTTCTTGACTCCTTTTGTACATATAACTTTCCTGCTTCAAACTGACAAATGGATTTCTAGACTTTACACAGTAAGGTCCAATCTTTAAGTCTGGCATTTAGAGTACTTTACAATCTCGTTACTTGCTACTGTTCTCTGCAAAGGATGAATCTGGATCCTCTATTTCCTAGGCATGACCTTGGGCCAGGTAATTAGCCTGCCCAAGTCTCAGACTTTGTATCTACAAGTGGATACCTATAAAGCTAACTGCTGAGCTCAATTAAGAAACTCAAGTGTTACGGACTGAATGTTTTGTGTGTCCCTAAAATTCATGTTGGAACCCTAACTTCTAATGTAATGGTATTAGGAAGTGGTGCCTCTGGAAGGTAATTAGGCTTATATGAAGTCATGAGGGTGGAGCCCCCATCATGGGATTAGCAGCCATTGTAAGAAGAGGTTTTAGAGCCCTCTCTCCCTCCACCATGTGAAAACAGCAATCCATCTGCAAGCCAGAAAGGGGACACTCACTACGAACTGAACTGCCAGCACCTTGAATCTGAACATCCCAGTCTCCAGAATGGTAAGAAACAATTATGTGTTGTTTAAGGCACTCAGTTTGATATTCTATTATAGTACCCTGAGGTCACAATCAGCACAGTGCCTTGGCATGTGGTTTTCAATAAATGGTAGCTATTATTATTTATCAAGATAATAACTCAGTGTCCCAAAATACATTCCCAAGTCCATCCCTTGGCGGCTCACATGTAATCCTAGCTACTTAGGAGGCAGAGATCAGGAAGATCACAGTTTGAAGCCAGTCCGGGCAAATAGTTCCAGAGACCCTATCTCAAAAATACCCATCACAAAATAGGGCTAGCAGAGTGGCTCAAGGTGAAGGGCCTGAGTTCAGTCAAGCCCCAATACTGCTAAAAAAACAAACAAACAAAAAAAAACAGACAAAAGAATACAAGAATTAGAATCAGTCAGAAAAACAAAAAAGTAAAAAACACTCAGAAACAGAGCCCATCGACATTTTGGTACATTGTCCTCCAGGTTTTTCCTGATGTCTTATATAACAGTAATTATATAAAATATACTAGTAGTACCTGCAGCTTGTGTCACTTAAATTATATATCATAAGAATTTCTCCATGTTTTTCTTCTTAACCTTGTAACCAACCAGAAAGATTTTAGCAGAACAACTTTGAAATGACACCAAGTCAAGAAATACCACTCTTTTTTCCACAACAACTACTGTAGTAAAACTGAGGCTTTCCAAAAGTTCCTAGGGCTATTGGAACCAATTAAGAAGAAACATTGGACATGCCTAGACACCTAGGAAGTGGTTAAGAAATGATAACTGGCTTTCAAGTAAGTGACAAAGAGAGCAAAACAAAATTTACTAGGGTTGTGCTGGGTGCTGGTGGCTCACATCTGTAATCCTAGCTACTCAGGAGGCAAAGATCAAGAGGATGGCGGTTCAAAGTCAGCCTGGGCAAACAGCTGGCACGACCCTGTCTCAAAAAAAAAAACATTGCAAAAAAGGGCTGGTAGAGTGGCTCAAGGTGTAAAGGTATAGCCCTGAGTTCAAACCCCAGTACTGCAAAAAAATAAAAGGAAAGAAAGAAAACATGAACAAACCAACAAAATTGCAGCATTCCTGGAATACCAGAAACAAGGGCTAATTCTCAGGAGGCTTTCTGTGTTGGTGACAAGTGATAAAGAGGCAGTCAATTAAGACTTCAGCTCTGCATACAGAGTACCAGAGTGGACACTGTCCTTGCTAAACTGAGTGTAAAAGAATGTGCTTACCCCAACTTTCTTTCAGGATCTCTTTATACTCCAGTGAAGATATTTTCATAGACTGCTAGAATTCAGAGGGTATATTCAAATATTTAAAGTTTTTATTCAACCTAACAGCATCACATCAATAGTACCTGATTCTAAACACATCTTAAAAGATAATCCAACTTTATGACTCTATACATCCTAACTTTATTCACACACATTTTCCTTTCTTTTGCCCCACTTGTGCTTCAAAAAAATTCAAAGAATTTGTGGACAAGGAATTTGCAAATATCACATCTCTAACAGCTGCTAAATTAATCCACAGCTTCTTCTGTTACATTATGTGGCCATCTCAGAAAGTATGCTTGATAAAAATCTGTTTCTTTCAAAAGAACTGATTTAAACCCATCTTACACGGCTGACTTAAGAGCAAGATCCACAGAGCTTAGGGCTGGGTGGCTGATAATTCTGTCTGGGTGTCATACTGCAATTACTTACAACTAAGATCTCTAACACCTGTTCATTCAGTGTCCCTGGCTTGTAGCACCCAGGAACAAATGTCCACCAACAAGTCATCTGGGAATGAGCAGCTGACCTGAAACACTGCATGCTTTAGGGTTAAGTGTTTCTTGTTTTTCTTAAACCACACAACAAATCTAACAATGATTACAACCATCAGGTAATTAAAAGGAATTAAAACAATATAAAATGATGGACCAGTGTAAAAATATTTCAGGAGTCCAAACAAATGCAAATAGAAAAACTAGAATATTTTCTCAAAAGTTTCCTGGATATTTTGAGTTTAAGATTCTGCTACCTTTTAGCATACAAATCATCTTATTCAGAGAATGCAAGCTATTATTGTTTTAATTCTAAATGAAACACTTCTCTCCAGGACATCAAAAGATTTGGAAACCTAACAGTAATTACTGCATAATCATTCAAAAAGACATGTGGTATAACATTTGTAAAGCTGAATTGCACCTGTCATCAATTCAACAAAGGGATATTTTATATACAAATGACACAGTTCTGAAAATTTGATAATTAGGTTAAATTGATCCATAATAAGAATTTCACTGTTGGGGGTTGTTGGTGTGGCTCAAGTGATAAAGTGCCTGCCTAGCAAGTGTGAAGCTCTGAGTTCAAATCCCATACTATCCAAAAAAAAAAAAAGAATTTCACTGTCAAATGGAATAACTAACTAAAAAATGTACTAACACAAATTGGGGATTCCTAAATTTAAAACACAAGGGATATCACTCTGGCTGAGTTATTAATCTCTCCATACTTGTTTTCTATCCATATAATGGGCAAAACAATAGTAGCAAACTCTTATTAAGAGTTATCAATATTAAACAAATTAATTCACATTAAATTTGCATTGCAGAGCCCAGCAAAGAGTAACTAGCAAAGAAATATTTACTGTATTAGGAACAAACATTTTTTAAATAAATATGTAATAACAATTGAAGAGAATAATCCTAAAATCTAAAAGAGATAGCTGTCATGAGCTATGGAAAATAAAGTTTTAAGATATCAACCAAAAATGTGTGCTAAAAAAAAAAAAGAAAATAGGAAAAGGGGAACAGGTACTAGAGAAAAGGTTAGATCAAAAAGAATTAACCTAGAAGGTAACACCCACGCACAGGAAATCAATGTGAGTCAATGCCCTGTATAGCTATCCTTATCTCAACCAGCAAAAACCCTTGTTCCTTCCTATTATTGCTTATACTCTCTCTTCAACAAAATTAGAAATAAGGGCAAAGTAGTTTCTTCTGGGTATTGAGGGGGGGGAGAGGGAGGGGGCGGAGTGGGTGGTAAGGGAGGGGGTGGGGGCAGGGGGGAGAAATGAACCAAGCCTTGTATGCACATATGAATAATAAAAGAAAAATGAAAAAAAAAAAAGAAAGAAAAAGAAAGCTACATCCTTGAAAGTGGATTAATGCATACTACCACCTTGATTCCTGTCATGTGGTTTTTACAAAATTTTACTTTTCCTCCTATGATCTGCAGGTAAATCTCAGCACTTAATAGCAAAAAAACCACAAAACTGGGCCCTCAGAATAGGCAAAAATCAGAATTAAGGGCATGCAAAGCCCTCAGTATTTTCTAGTTTTTTAACAAACGACCAAGTTGAAATTCATTCCTGAAGTAAACCGTCAAATGTTTCTGCCATAAAAACTGCAGTTTCATGTGAACAAACCTCTTCAACAATAGGGAGTTGTTTCAGTCTGTGAATAGGGCAGTGTCAGTGTGACCAACACAGTGGGAGCTGGACATTCCTGACACTCTGTGTGTCCTGGCTAGCCTTTGGTCACTTATACCTCCCAAATGCATTTGGTTTTGGAAGTAACTTTCAGGCAAAGCACATGGTCACCACCTACACACCGAGACTTCTCTCAGAGCCACTTTCAGCGCCTGGGCCAGGCCCTCACTTTTTACTACCTCCATTCTGAGCATCCAAACAGAATATGCATCAAACAGAAAAAGGCTTTGTTTTCCTAAATATGCCCACCCCCACTCCCACAGTCCCTTGGTGTTTTGATTTGTTTTTGTCTTGCTTTGTTTTTCAAAAATATGAAGGGATGGCTGAGGCAACGAAGCCAAAGAACAAATGACCTAAGGGCTGAAAAAGGTTCAGGTTTGGTTACCTGGGAGCAAGAGTTGTTGAGCAATTGCCTGACCGAATCACCACTTACTTCCCTTAGCTACCCCTAGCAACAAGCAGGTTTCCAGGCTTGTTGCTTGTTTCCCACCAACCTATATCTACCCCCAGTCTGTAAGCGACAGTAGGCTCTAGTTCTCTCGCTGGAGAACCCCTCCGCAGGTTCCTTTTCTCAAATAAAACCTGCGCTGATGGAGCCATTTCTCTCCTATCCTTTTTTCAGTCTAACAGTGGGGCTGCACTTTAAGTAAACGTGAGTTTGACACCAACTCTATAAGCAGTTTTGAAAACGACTCCGTTGGACTCTGAGAACGGGTTAACAAACCTCACCTCACACAGCTGTTGAAAAGACTAAACAAGTTAAGGCCTTCAAGGTGCCGCATATGTGCAGAAATACTCAAGAAATGGAAACTATCAAAGTGCTTCTGTCCAACTGACCAGAGAAACACTGTCTCGCGGGAATTCCAAACAGTGGGAAAGATGACCAAAACTTTCAAGTTCATCAGGATGTCCTGATCAAAACGGTCCAGATGCTAAGTTTCTCAGAGTGCCCTATCTACGCGTCCCAAACGCTAAGCATTCAAGTTCATTAGAGTCCTGATCAAAGCGGCCCAGATCACATTTGGAGGTAAGGGTCTGCTCCACCGGCTGGAGACAAAGAAGGCCTCCGGTACGCAGTTTTCCCTCTGGGAAGGAGGCCGGCGGCCCCTCAGCTCCTTTGTTGGCGGCAGGAGAAAAATGAGCAGCAGACCCCAGGAGGGCGGTGACCGAGGGGCTACAGGCCTCGGGGTCACCCCCTCGCTGGTACCACCGTCCATGCCCGGCCCCCGCGGTTTCCCAGAAAGTTCACGCACCCTCGCGCCGCTGTGTGTGTCGCCAAGGCCGGGTCCCCAGCCGGGTCGGCCCCACCTCGGTAGAAGTAGGCAGGAGACGGGGCCCCGGTCGGACCCTGGCCTGAGCTCGCGCCGTCCCTCTGGCCCCGGACCCCGGAGTCCCTGAAGCCGTGGACCGCTATTTGCCCAGACCGGGCAAAGTCAGCCGCTGAGGCCCGCTCTGCGCCCATCGCCCCTACATCCTACTTTCCAAGAGCGGAAGCACACTAACTCACCCCGAAAAAGCAGCAGCAGGAAAAGGTCGGGTAGCCGGGCACAGACCCGCAGCGCTTGCCGTCGCCTCAGCGCCATGTCTAGGGTAACTGAGGGGCCCGCCAGCGCTCCGCGCCGCTCACCAGCCCCCGCGCATGCGCCCAGCCTACCAGGACCCGGTGACCCACCTCCAGTTACCATAGCGACCACGTGGCCGGGCTGAGCCGGTACCATGGAGATAGAGGAAGCTGCAGTCTGGTTGCTATGGATACCGCGATGCTCCAGATCTGGCCCATGGGATCTCTCTCAATGAATTTAGTGGGAGGAGGGTAAGGAAGCGTGCCAGGGAGTGGGGCGCATTTCTATAACTGTAGCATGAATCCATCTCTACAAGTCTAAGAAGGAATATGCCATTAAAAGTGGGAAATGAGAGCTGGAGGTGTGGCTCACGTGGTAGAATGCCTGCCTAGGAAGTCTAAGGACTTGAGTTCAAACCCCACTACGGCAAAAAAAAGTTTTTTAAGCATAAAAATTAAAAATGAGAAATTAGTGGTTTTTTGTTTTACAAATGAGCATGTAGCACAGTTATCTTGGAAGCATTTTTGTCTTCACACCTTTAGAACCCACCCTTCCAAATATGATGGAAGGAAAGAAAAAGCGCTGAAATAGCTTAAATCATTAGCAAGACAAATGCTACATGGTACATGAAAGCAATATCTTGCTAAAATAAACAGAATTCATCTCTGTGGTAGATGAAAAGCATAATTGTATACCAAATAGTACATCCTGCAGAATAGCAGGCAAGTTCTTTGCTCTGAATTCCGAATATTGGAAGATGGTAAGGCTAGCAAAGAAAAATGAAACAGGATCTTATGAAGAGAAGAATAAAGTGAACCGGAAATTGGATGGAAGGGGGCAGGAAGATTTGAAGTGTCCCTTGATACTATGGAAAATCTTTGAAGAGCTTGCATCCTATCTAAAGTAGAAAGAATATTCCTAGTGCTCCCAGAAACATCCCTAACGTTCCCATAGTAACAACAGAATTTTAGTCTAGCTATTAGTAAAATATGCTCATTTCCAAAAACCAATATTTTTCAATACTTAACATAAGGACTTCAATTTTGCATACAGTCATCTTACATTTCCTTAGTATTTTATTTTTTGAAGAGTAGCATTACATATATTATATATACCATACATGTGAGTTATTATAAAGGCCAGGAAACATGGAATAAGTTGAGGTTATTGTCAAGAATATGCCTCAATTTCCATCATTATCTAATCTTCTTTATAAATCTTTATAACTACTCAAACCTGTGATTTAACTACCTCCCCCCACAAATCACATAAAGTTAGAATAAAATTTTTTAAATAACTCAATAACCTGTTATGTTTCTATTCACCTTTTCTTTCCCAAACCTTCTTTCAATTTCAGGTCACCACGTACCAAAGTCATAAATAAATGTGAGTAAAAGTTATTTCATAATGGTGGCCCTCTCCCTTCATTAAACACAAAATAGAGAAAATGAAAAGACAAATATTCTGCTTAGGACCACTGATTTGTTTTCTGCTCTGTCTTTTCTCTCTGATCACATGATCAGGCATATTTATCTAACTGAAGAAGTCATTTCGTTATTTGGGAAATGTGAGATGGTATCTGTGGACAGAGTACAGTTTTCAGAAACCAAAGCCTCTTTCCCCCTGCTGGATTTTCTGTGTTTGCATTATGAAATGGTTCTTTCTGTTAAATGGTCTTCTCTTTTAGGAAATCTTTTGAACTCAGGCAGAGATCACAAAGAAAGACTTCATGAATATTCTATAAGGGGCATAAGTTCCTGGGAGAGAGTATGGCAGGTGCTTCATTGTAAAGCATTGGTTTTCCTTCACAGATGGAGTTCACATGTCATTACTGATGGCTGAGAAACATTCCTGGAATGGAAGTGTAACTAGGGATGCAGCAAAGCAGGGAAACACATGTGACTGTGAAGTGGCCTGTTCCTCCTTAGAGTTTCATTGTTCCTTGGAGAGCTCTGGCCCTGACTAAAAGGGAATCAGAGTTCAATGAGATCACAGCAAGGTTTTGGAAGTGTTCAACAAGCAGAGCTGTGGAGTCTGGGCCTTTCCCACTATGCTCATTTCTAATGTGTGGCCTTCTAGAGAAAGGTACCTTTCTTAAAAGAACTCAGGGAACTAAACATGCATGTACTGAACTTCAAAGCATTTGCAATACTGACCAGTGCAAACACCAAGTGCCAATCAAGAGTGGCAAAGAACAGGCTTCCCATGAGACTTGCCTCTGAGCAGACTAGAGGAGTCTTGTTTTTGTAGCCTTGGGAAAGTTACTTAACTTCCCTAAGCCTTGGGTTCCTGATTTGTAAAATCCAGTTAACAGTACTCCCCTCAAGGAAATGACTATGAGGTTAAATGCCTGAAATATACTAGGTGCTCAGTAAATGTTTACTGCCTGGGCCCCTTCCCTTTCCCACTATTTTGGCTCAGATCAGGTGAAAAATCATAATATTCCTGGATAGTCTTGATAAAGAAAAAGAAATTCAGGCCTGAAGGAAGGCACAAAGGAATGAGAAGCTAAGAGGGGAGGTTTACATCAATGAGTGTTTACTCTCTTGGTTTATTCTTAAAAAGCAAAACAATCACGGCCTCTGTTCCTTCTCTATGTCATGAAACCCCTGAAAAATCACCTGAAATCAATCCTCACAGCATGAGAGAAGTAGGGCCCTTTGCCTGAGGAGGCCTCTACCCCCAAAGTTGTTCCATTAAGACATTCCTCTGAAGAACGTGTAGATTGCCTGGTCATATGTTTCTGTTGCTCCATTTCCCCTCTCTTCAATTCTCAGCTTCCCTGCAACACCTCCCACTACTTTATCCTAAACCATCTCCTCTTCTTTGTCTTCAAAGTATTTCTTTAATTTTATTTAAATAGGAGAACCCCTCTTCCACCTATCTAATGAATGAGTAACAGACACAACCTCCATCTCCATCAGTAAGAAATAAAACACTTCAATTTATTTACATTTCCTTTTTCTTTGTAGTGGTTCAGTTGGAAAAAGGTCATACTGGTGCCAATTTTTTGTCAAGTGGCTTCCTAGAGAGAGGCTTTCATCAATATCTACTTAATAAAACTTCCACAGGAGGCTAGAAGTATGTCTACATGTGTGCATGAATGTGTGCTTTATGCTAGGGCAGGAGTTGATGGAGGAGTTGCACCTCCATCAACCAGGGGCTCTGCACTCCCCAGTGCACATTAAAACACAGCACCATGAGCAACAGTGGACAATACTATACATAATAGATGTCCCCTGACCCAATATTTATCGCCTTACGGCTGAGGTTCTTAAGAATTATGAACTTCAAGTTGCAGTAAACAATATCCCCATGCTACCTTTACCAGGGTGTCTGCCTCAAGTTTTTCTTTGAGGCTTGGGAGAAGCAAGGCTTGCCTGGAGGCAATGTAGACACCATACAAGGGGTGTCTGGGACAGCTAGTAAACAACAGTCCCCAGATCCTCAAGAGGAAAGACACCCTGGAATGAGATAAAACAGACCAGCTCTTTTTTTCCTCTCTCTCCAAATGGCCTGTTGAATACTTCCTGTTGGACTGAGGAGAAGGTGGAAAACTATTTTCATAAACAGTGTCTCAGTCTGGGGCCACTGGTAAGGCTCACAGACACAGTGCTGCATGAATTGCCCTGAGCTAAACCCAAGAGCACCTTGGAGCCTCTGGGTAAGGCAGGGTGGGGCAGTTCCTGACCTGGGCGAACCAGGTAGTTCCCTGCTGCCTCTATATGCTCCAGTTGTATTCCTCCAGCATGCTTGCAACTACTTTGTTTACAGAGTGAAGATATTTTTATCCCAGCCCTCCAATTAGAGGTAATTTTCTGTCCTCCCAAATTGCACCATCGGGTGTTATCTTCCTGGTGGCACTAGAGAGAGACAGGGGAACTTCAGTGTTACCTTCTTCTTTTATGGGAATCTTGCACCTTAAGCAGAGCCCCTGCTACTGCCAACCCAGTATTTCAGGGCTTTGGGATGGGGCAAGAGCTTGCAGAAGACACTGGATCAAAGGTTTGGCACGGTAAGAAGTGTTGCTCAGACACTTTCCAGAGACAGGGAGGACTTTTTTTTTTTTTTGTGGTTGCCATTAAGAGACTTTGGATAGCCTGTGGTAAGACTGTAAACAGCAGGTATTCTATTCCATTTCCTATGTCCCTAACATGACAGGGGAAGCCTGTTTCCTAAATATTACTCAATACCATGCCTCCCAAGCAAGTGAATAAGGGCTCTGATTACCACTCTGGATCTTCTCTTGAATATCGTAGGATTATATTCCCACAAAATATAGGATGAGGCGAAGTGGATAGTGTCAGAATGCTCAAGGTGCTCAACAGAGACTTCCTCCAGCAGAGATGCCACTCATTCCTGTGAAGGACAGATAACTTGAATCACTCATGTCTTAAGAACACCTGTGCCTTGGCACTCTTCGTACCCTGCGACCCTGGATAGCTAAAACAAATGTTTTGTTTTCCAGGAAGGCATTGTTCTCTCTAACTAACTACTGCCCAGGATAGGCCACAGGAAGGAAATAGGAAGCTCTGGGAAGCTTTGAGACACAGATTCTTCTCACACACTCCTCACAAGGAGACAGTGCCATTTCTGGCCTAATGCAAATCTCACCATTTTTCATCTAGATTGCTAACATGGTCATAGGGATCTCCTTCTGTAACTGGACTTTTAAATTTTGTGACTAGAACAGTACCTAGGACAATAATATGTGCTCAACAAGGTATCTTCTTTTTCCCTTTCAGGTAGAGTTTTGCTATGCAGCCCAGGCTGGCCTCAAACTCATGATCCTCCTGCCTTAGCCTCCTGAGTGCTGAGATTATAAGCATTCCCAGCACCAACAAATATTTTTAGAACAAATGGATGTAAAACTCCTGTGTCCTGCAGAACCAATATCTGATAAGCATCATACTTAAAATTCTTGAGTGGTTACTTATGATCTATAAAATATGACTCTTAGTATGACTGAAGACATCATGACCGAAAAACAAGCCTGTGTTCATAAGCACACAACTTCAGCATCTCATACTCACCCTTGTCAATTCCCTTGAATCCAGTCATTCTGAGCTAGTTGTCTGGCTCTCATAAACCACTAAAGTGGTCGGTTGCCTAACTCCACCATGCCCACCACTTCAAATGTCATGTTCTCATGGAAGAATTTCCTGATGCTGACTCCTCCGTGATGATTTAAATAGCCCTCCTCTGTCCTTCTAAATACACTGTGTGCACATCTATTCTTAGGCTTCATTGTAATGCTGGATTTTCTCTGTAATTCTATGTCAGCCTTCCTTCTTTGTCAATGTATGTGTTTGAGGCTAGAATTCTTTCTATGAACAACTTCAGCAGTACTCCAGAAGTCATAATACACATTGTCTTAATTGTCATGTGGTCTCAAGAATTTTGTGATTTCAAGGATGTGAATGACCTCTACAAGGAGAATTACTAGCCCCTGAAGAAAGAGATCAAGTAAGACTATAGAAGGTAGAAAGATCTACCATGCTCATGGATTGGTAGAATCAACATAGTAAAAATGGCTATACTACCAAAAGCAATCTACATGTTTAATGCAATTCCCATCAAAATTCCAATGACATTCATCACAGAGATTGAAAAATCTACCCTAAAGTTTATTTGGAAACACAGGAGAACATGAATAGCCAAGGTAATACTCAGCAAAAAGAGCAACGCTGGAGGCATCACAATACCTGACTTTAAACTATATTACAAAGCAATAGCAATAAAAACAACATGGTACTGGCACAAAAACAGACATGAAGTCCAGTGGAACAGAATAGAGGACCTGCATATGAATCCACACAACTGTGCCCAACTTATTTTTGACAAAGTCACCAAAAACATACGATGGAGAAAAGACAGCCTCTTCAACAAATGTTGTTGGGAAAAGTGACTATCTGCCTGCAAAAAACTGAAAAGTAGATCCATGTTTATCATCCTGTACTAGTATCAACTCAAAATGGATCAAGGACCTTAATATCAGACCCAAAACTCTGAATTTATTACAGAAAAGAGCAGGAAATACTCTGGAAGCAATAGGTATAGGCAAGGACTTCCTCAATAGAACCCCAGCAGCTCAGCAGCTAAGAGAAAGGATGGACAAATGGGACTACATGAAATTAAAAAGCTTCTGCACAACAAAAGAAATGGTCTCTAAACTGAAGAGATGACTCACAGAGTGGGAGAAAACATTTTCCAGCTATACATCAGACAAAGGACTGATAACCAGGATATACAGGGAACTTAAAAAACTAAACTCTCCCAAAATCCATGAACCAATAAAGAAATGGGCAACTGAACGAAACAGAACTTTCTCAAAAGAAGAAATTCAAATGGCCAAAAAACACATGAAAAAATGCTCACCATCTCTAGCCATAAAGGAAACGTAAATCAAAACCACACTAAGATTCCACCTCACCCCTGTCAGAATAAACATCATCAAAAACACTACCAACAACATGTGTTGGCAAGGATGTGGGGAAAAAGGAACCCTTGTACACTGCTGCTGGGAATGCAAGCTAGTGCAACCACTCTGAAAAATAATATGGAGCCTTCTTTAAAAATTAAAATAGATCTGCCATATGATATAGTAATCCCACTCCTAGGGATATACTCAAAGGAATTCAACTCAAGTTACTCCGGAGGCACCTGCACACCCATGTTTATTGCAGCGCTATTCACAATAGCCAAGTTATGGAAACAGCCAAGATGCCGACTACTGATGAATGGATTAAGAAAATGTGGTATCTATACACAATGGAATTTTACTCAGCCATGAAAAAGAATGAAATCTTATCATTCGCAAGTAAATGGATGGAACTGGAGAACATCATCTTGACCAAGGTTAGCCAGGCTCAGAAGACCAAAAATCGTATGTTCTCCCTCATATGCTGACTTTAGATCTAGGGCAAATGCAGTAATGTTGTTGGACTTAGGTCACATGCTAAGGGAAGAGCACATATGGAAGGAATGGGGATAGGTAGGAAACCCAAAACTTGAAAGCGTTTGATGTCCCTACTGCAGAGGAGCTAATACAATAACCTTAAACCACAGAGGTCAATATGGGAAGGTGACCGGGAAATAGTGAAAAGATCAGTTAGAGATTAATCAACTTGGGTTGTAACACACTTGTGCATGGAAGCAATGCTAGGAATCTCTCTGTATAGCTATCCTTATCTCAACTAGCAAAAATGCTTTGTCTTTCTTGTTATTGCTTATGTTTACTCTTCAACAAAATTAGAGATAAGGGCAGAACAAGTTCTGCCTGGAAGTGAGGGGATGGGGGCAGGGGGAGGGGGAGAAATGGCCCCAATAATGTATGCACATATGAATAAATGAATTTTTAAAATAAAATAAATATTAAAAAAATTAAAAAAAAGAATTTTGTGATTTTATCTATGATCCCTACTTTATCATTTAGAAATGTCAAAGTTAGACTATTAAGTGCTCAATACATGGGAGAGAAAGCCATGGGCTGCTCTGCCATCACCCACTGCTGTAGTCAGAAACAAAGTCTGAATAAAACTAATGCTTTTGTATTTGTTGAGAGTGACTTAGCAATTTAAAAAGTTCCATTTGTACTTGAAAGAATAAAGTGTATTCTCTAATACACTTGGGTAGAGGGCTCCAAATATATATTCATTCAATTAAATTTATATATTGTGCTTTTTTTTTTTTTTGCTTTAGCTATCAATTACTGGAAAAGTTTGATTAAATGTCACACCACAATTACAGATTCCCTAATATCTCATTATAATTCTTTCAAAATGCTTTTTATTTTTAACTACATGGTATATAGGTTTCAGAATATTGTACCTGCTGAAAGAAATACCTAAGGATGGTACAATGGGAAGTTTCTTACTGTCTCCACCCATTGTCCTTCCTCTTCTTTCTGAAGCAGCAAAATGCTACCCCTACCTGCTTTAATGTGACCTTTTCATTCTCAGGCTCCCTGAAGTCTTAGGTGCTCTTCCAAATAGGGCTGTTTAAATATTTTCTTCTAAAAAGGTGAGATCAAAAAGAATTAACCTAGAAGGTAACACACACGCACAGGAAATTAATGTGAGTCAGCTCCCTGTATAGTTATCCTTATCTCAACCAGCAAAAACCCTTGTTCCTTCCTATTATTGCTTATACTCTCTCTACAACAAAATTAGAAATAAGGGCAAAATAGTTTCTGCTGGGTATTGAGGGGGTGGGGGGAAGAGGGGGGGTGGAGTGGGTGGTAAGGGAGGGGGTGGGGGCAGGGGGGAGAAATGACCCAAGCCTTGTATGCACATATGAATAATAAAATAAAATAAAAAAGATAATCAAAACATAAAAATAAATAAATAAATAAATAAATAAATACTTTCTTCTAAACCCCTCGGTGGCAAACAGCACATTCTCTGTGGTACCATGTGAGAGTTAGGATTTCCACATCATCTCCTCCAACAAGACCACATGCTCAGCGTGAGCCTCATTTTGTGCACCCTAAGGGCCTACACCTCACTGTGTTCCTCCATGAGCGTGATAGAATATTAAGTAAAGTGAAACACATACACACAAGTGTCACAATAGCATGTGGTACACATCCTCCTATAGTTTTTAGAGCAAGGAAATATCTCATGCCTAGAATAATAGATGAGATTTTCTTCCAGAAGATGGAGAAATACCAAGAGAATCACCTTTGATAATCACCATCTGCCATTTAACAGACATTGGGTCATGTACATGCCTGGTTCTGAGCTGGGAACACAGGCGCTAGCATTCCAGTGAAAGAAACAGGAAGAAAAATCAGTAATTACAACTAGGGGTCCAGTAACCTCCAGAATGAGCCAGTATTGGTCTGCTGCTCTGCAACATTATACAGAGAAATTCTCAATAATGGAAAATGAAAATGAAAATGTACGATGCTCTGGAAATAGAGAAAAAATCCCCAAATGACAGAAACTGGAAGGAATGTGAAGCCAAAATAATAAGTGTTCAAGTCAGAGCAGTGATAATAGGAGAAGGAAGGGGGAGAGGAGTGAGGAAGGGGTCAAGGGAGTCCTAGAACTAGCACAGCAAGAGTAATATAGGGAAGCAGGCCCTAGGACCTGTTTGAAACAGGACTTAAAAAATGAAATCTTGCTCCTTTAGAGGAAGGTAGCCAGGAAAACAAGCATCAGTTTCTGCTCTAAGCTCTGTGTAAAAAATAAATAAATAAATGAAAATATTTTTCCTCTGAGAAACTCAAGTGTTCAGGCCTATGTGACATGCTGGTGTAGGGTGTGAACTTACATGCTCTCTCAGCCTGGATTTTTTTCATGCTCAGAAATGAATGGAATGGGAAACCTGTTCTCTGGGGAGATCTCTGTAGTTATCACTAGAAGCAAACACAGAACTCTTCCTGGCAGTTCCTGAGAACACAAAGAGCCTGCGGAGTAAAACAATCCCTGATGAAGACAAGCTAACATCATGCTACAGAGGAAACAACTCAGCACCAGGTAAAGTGGCATTTTGAATAATGGCAGAATAGCACACCCAAATCTTGAGATAATAAAATCATTCAAAAGACACAAGAAGGATGGGTCTTACAACAGATAGGCAGATAACAGTATTCAAAACACAGAGGCACAAAAAGGGCACTGAAAAGAATAGGCAGGTGACAAAAAGAGACACATAATACTTCTAGAAATGAAACATGTATGGAGGAAAAATCCCAAATCTCCTCAGTAGAAGAATTAAATAGGAATCTGAAGAAATACTAGTGAAATGAAAAGTAGATCTTTGAAAGTTATCCAGGGTTAGGCTCAGGGAGGATGAAGAAGATGTGAAGAGACGTGCCATATAGAATAAGAGTTATAGTATAATAAAATAAGGACAAGGATATAAAGACAGTGATTACAGAAATATGACTCACAATTTTCCAGAATTGACAGAAGACACGAATCATTGCTTTGAAGAAACCATCCCACATAGGATATTCCAGGTATGATGGTTAATCTTAGGTGTCAACTTGATTGGATTAAGGAGTACCTAGAGATCTGGTAAAGCATTATTTTGAGGGTGTTTGAAGGGTGTTTCCACATAATTGTGGGAACCTTAGTGTCCGAGGTGGAGAAGACCTGCCCTTGGTGTGCATGGGTACCAACTGATTGGTCATACCAAAGAATACAAATACAAAAGGTAGATTGGTCTCTTCTCTGAGATCTTGGATAGACCTTTCCTGTGCTGCCTTGAACATCAGCACTGTTGGTTCACTGGCCTTTGGACTCTGGGACTCATACCAGTGGCCTCCCAACCTGAGTTCTCAGTCTCTCAGCCTCAGACTGAGAGTTATACCACCAGCTTTCTTGATTCTGAAGACTTTGGACTTGGACTGCACCATATCAGCATGCTAGGGTCTCCAGCTTGCAGGTGGCCTGTCATAGGACACTTCAGTCACCATACTCATATGAGTCAATTCTCCCAATAAATCCCTCTCATATATCTATAAGCATATCCCATTGATCTGCCTCTCTGGAGAACCCTGACTAATATACTAATATGAAGACATATCTCAGTTTGTTTATCACACTAGCACCATGGCCATTCTGAGATAAACATGACAAAAATTTAGAAACCAAAGACTGAAAGGAAAATCTCAAAGTTAGTTATGCTGAAAAGTCTAGAATTCTGTGTCCAGCTAAATTATGACTAAAGAGTAAAGACAGATTGCCAGGTATGGTGGTACATGCTATAATCCCAGTATTTGAGAGGTAGAGACAGGAGTATCAAGAGCTCAAGGCTAGCCTGGGCTACAAAATGAACTCTGTCTCAAAAAACTGGGGGAAAAGGCTAAGACAAATCAATCTGAGAGTTTATCACTTCTTTACTTGCTGAAAGAAACACACAAGGATGCTTTAAAAGAAAAAGGAAAACTTTGGAGAGAGAGAGAGAGAGAGAGAGAGAGAGAGAGACCTAGAAGCCAGAAAGGATGCAACAAGATGAAACAAGCAATAATGAGCAAAACAAACAGTAAGCAAATGGACATATCTAAGTAAGTATTGACTCTAAAAGCTGATAACAGTAACTTACTGTATAAGATTTAAAAAATAAAAATAAAACATAAATGAACAACTAGAGCTGGAAGAAATTAGAAGATTGTCATGGAAATAAAGGTTAATTGAACTTAAAATTTAAAAATTAAAGCACATAGTTTAAACATTTAAAGATAATTTTTTTTGGTGTTACTGAGGTTTGGACTCAGGGCCTCATGCTCTGCCAGCCCTGTTTTGCATTTTGTATTTTCCAGATAGGTGTTGCAAACTATTTGCCTGGGCTGGTTTTGAACCACAATCCTCCTGATCTCTGCTTTCTAAGTAGCTAGGTTTAGAGGTGTGAGCCACTGTTGCCCAACTTAAAGATAATGCTTAAAAAAGATAATGACATATACAACTTCCAAAGCAGCAGAATGGGTGAATCTGTATCTTGCTAGAGGTCTTGAATATTAGGCTGTCATCTGTCATTGACTGTGTAGGAGATAGGGAGGGTGTGGATCAAAGCTAACCCCACCTGATACTCCCTTGACCTACTCTGGGCAGAATTAAACCACTTTGTGTTCCACAGTATTTGGAGCTATCTCTGAAAATGCATTGTTTTATACATTTTTATGCACATAAATGAATAGCATGAAATTATTTTTCTGCAAGACTATGAACTCCTTCAGGGAAGTGGATAACCTTTCAGTAGAGCAGTCTAAAAGTCCATCTGTTGCATCAGTCAGCTCTCTGTCACTGTAATGAATTACCTGACGCAATTAACTTACAAAGAAAAAAAGTTTTATTTTGGCTGCTGGAAGTTCTAGCCCAAGATCAAGCAGCCTCTTTGACTTGGGCCTTAGAGAGGGTAGCCTATCATGACAGAAGTGCGTGGCTGAACAAACTTCTTACCTCATGGCCAGGAAGCAGAGAGAGGATGGGCTGGATTCCTCAGTGCCCTTTGAGAAAATATACCCAATGACTTAAGGACTTCCTATGAGGCCTCACCTCCCAATAATGCCATTCTGGGGACCAGACCTCCAGGTCGTGGACCATTAGGGGCCATACTGTATCCAAGCACTGCTTCTGATGGCCTGTGTCCACACTGTCCTCAGAGGAGTGCCAGGGGTGAGGTCCCACACGTCCACCATGTTCAGGAATCCAGAAGAGCCTGGCAGCTGGCCTAATGGAAGCCCAGCTCCCTTGCTTCCAGTTGGGCTAAACTCTGAGGGCCCATTTTCCCTTCTTAGCTCTGCTAAGGGTGGGCTAAGGCTGGGACTTGTGGAAATCAAACTTGTTTGGCTTCTTTCCATTCCCTGACCTGCTTCCCACTCTTCCACAGTGTTCCCGTGGTGCCACTTTCTCCCCATAAATTCTCATCTCAGGGTTGGCTTTGCACCATACCTGAGACAGAGCTCTTTTCTCTTTTTTATCCCCCTAAGCAATGCCATGAGTTAGCCACCATTTCCGTATGCTAGGCTGGGAGCAAGGGCACACGAACTCCATTGTTGAGTTGTGGTCCTTGGTTAAATCCTTTCATCTCTCTTGGATTTATTTTCCTGACTTTTAAGTGGTAACAATAGCGTATATTCCCCTGTCCCTGACAGCTTTTCTGTTACTGTTTAAATGCAACAACAGACACAATTGTATTTCACAAGAAGGAAGTGCCTATGGCACACACTTGTGGAGGATTAGGAGTCCTTCAAGAATTTAGAGAAAGCTCTCTGGCCACTTCTGCTTCCCCTCCTCTTCCCAGCTGGAACCCCAACTGCTGCAAGTGTGGTGGCCGAGCCTCAGCAATGCTGGACTGGGAGAAGGCTCTGGACTGAATATGGAGGCTGCCTGCTTCCCTCTGCACTGTCTGAAAAAGTATTAATAACTGCAGCAGGGAGGATTAGCCATATGCCACTTAATTCCTGTTAATCAGGATTGAGGGAAGCTTGTGCTTGTAAGTAACAGATGAGCTGGTGGCTTCCCCGCAGGGCTAGCTGTGCTCACAGACAGGCCAGCCCAACCGCACATCAGGCCTGGCTCAGCTCCCACCATTGCCTGACTTCCTTTCCTTCTTCACGCTCTTGGCATTCTCTTTTCTTCCTACTCACTTCTCACACTGCATTCCCTTGTTACCAGAACTGGGGATGCTCCAGGGAGGAAGTCTCCAAAGGGAGGAGGCCTCCACCTGGCTCTTGGGTATCAAGTTTGTGATTTTGTCACAAAATCACATCAAGGTAGAGTCCAAGAAAATTTATTAGTAAAGTAAACCATAGATAGAAACATAATACACAGCCCAGACATGGGTGCAGGCACATCTGAAAACAAGTGTAATGAGTGTTTTTATTTATTTATTTATTTTTGCAGTTTGGGGACTTGAACTCAGGGCCTCAATGTTTGCTGGTTAGATGCCCTATCACTTAAGCCACAACCCCAGTCCTTTTCTTGTGTTGGGAATTTTTGAGATAGGATCTTGTGAACTATTTGCCCAGGACTGGCTTTGAACCTTGATCCTCCTGATCTCTGCTTCCTGAGTTGCTAGGCTTACAGGCATAAGCTACTGGGACATAGCTGTAACGAGTGTTTTAACATCAGGGTTATTTATAGTGAAAAAGTGGATTGGGCTTTGACTCAAATTTACCTTAGGAAAAGTGCTTCTCTTTGTTCTGATACCTGGTATAATTCATTGTTTTTACTCTTACACTGTCTTATCATTTGGGCCCAAAGATTTCAAGGTTGGCCTGCTTACTAAATTTGGGTCACTAAGACATAGATATCTGAACATGCCTTTAAATAAAGGATGGGTCCTGTCAGATGCTCCCTTCAAGACCATCCTGTGATAAGTATTTTTCTTTGTAGACGTTTTTATGTCCAGAGAAGTTATTTTCCCAAGAGATCCCCTCCTCTCCCCTGAGATGAGTGTCTTTCTTTAAGATATACTCACTCAGTTGTCAGAATAAACTATTTTTGGACAAGTGGGCAAGGTCAGGGGGAGAGAGCTCTTCTTTTCCCCCCTTTTTTCTTTTTTTTTTTTTAGTAAATGTTGCCCCTTATTGAGGGAGTGTGAAATTTAAAGCAAAGAAAATAATACCTATATGCTTTTAATCAAAACATTTGTTAATTCAGTATTTATCTCTGAATTCCTGGCTGCTGTTTCCCATACCTCAATTTTCCTGCTCTATCCTGCCTCACCCTTTCCTTTGCCTTATATTATTTCCATCGATCGGGATTCCTCATTTGCGATCTTTTACTTCTGTCTTTTCTGACTTACTATTTGGTTTCTATCACCTTTTCAATAGTATATGTCCACCTCTTGGTTGTCCTTTTCTCCTTCCTCCATGTGTATTTCTTATACACATGCCCTCAAATACAAACACACATACACGCACACACACAATCTTCTACTTCTTGTATCTACAGAAATACTAATCCCTACTTGCCCTGTGAAGGTCAAGTTCAAGCTCTGCTATTGTCCCTCCCAGTCCCTACAGAGACCAGCTTCTCCTGGGTGTGTCCTCCTCACACTCAGTCTCCTAACCTCACAGAAAAGCCCAGATCAAAGGCTTTTTGCTCTCTCTCTCTGGACAGGAAGAGGTTGCACTTCAACTCCTTGAGAAACCTCTCCTCCATTTTTCTTTTCCTCCTCTTCCTTTATCTCTCCACACTGAACTTAGAACCAGGGTGCACTGAGAGGGAAATGAACATCTCATGAAGTGTCAAATGGTGCTTGATTCTCAAGCTGCATGAGATTGTTGTTCTTATCTCATGCATTTCACTGTGTCCACCCTGGTGTGTGTGTGTGTGTGTGTGTGTGTGTGTGTGTGTGTGTGTGTGTGTGTGAGGGTATGCACACACTCGTGCTCGCATCTGCCTTTCTGTGTGAGATAAATGTGTGCCTAACCCTTCCTGTAGGATCCTTGTTTGAGGAAATTGGAGAGGACGTTGTTGCCATGTATAGACTGTGTGACTGAGGTTAAGGTAAGTATGAGTGCACCTTTGCACAGATGTGTTTCTGAGCAGCATTTTTCAGAAAGCTATTGAGAAGTGTCTAGAAAAGGACATTTTCAGGAATGTGTATTCAATGGCACATATGAATTGAAGTGGGAGAAAATTTTTATTTGCATGGTCTGTGTGTAGGATGGGTTTTGGATGAAAAACAGAAAGCAAGCTTTCCTGTGCTTCCTAGAAGCATCCAAACTCTCTTTCAGGGGAACCCCTTAAAACAGCCAATTCCAGGGCAGCAGCAAATGTTCAAGGTGTGGACTCCCTCAGGAACTGACTTGTTTTCAAGAACCTCATTAAATGACTAAGAAAAGCGTCTTTGACCCTGCCCACCAGTTGCTCTAATCTCAAGGACACACTCACCAATTTCCTCTCTTGCCAGCAGAGCCTTTAAGCTCTTGACAGAAGGGATTGCTCCCTTTCCCATCTAAGGGATGGTCGGTGGCTCAGGGCAGCATCTAACCACAGTGGCCCTGAGTGTTCCTGGTCCCACTCATGGTCATAGACAGCTTACAAAAGAAGAGGGGAGAAAAAAGTAAAAGGTGCTTCTGTGAGTCTTTCCCTACGTTCCTGAAGAACCTGACAGTAGCCTTCTTAGGAGAGGGTTAGCCAGTCTAAGCCCACTGCAGCTCAGCACTGCAATGGGTAATGGGGAGGATCCCCTTCCTGCCCTGGGCCTCCATTTCCCCAGCCTCACTGCACCACCTTGTGGTTGATTTTTTCTATTACACTTCCTTATTCCTCCCCTGCCTCTTCCCAAATTAGCCCTTTAATGCCAAAATCTTCCTTGAAATGCTTAGTTGTTTGGTGTTCTGTGCTCAGTTATCCGAGGAGAATTCTGCTTAAGGAGTATCAGCATTTTAAGGGCTTACAATCATAAACAGAGTCTCCCATGTGGACATGAGCCCAGGCCTGGGCCTGTATATAAAACAATCACAGGTTAATGCTAAAGACCATGGGTCAGTGTATTTGGGGAAGGACCAGGAAGAAAATAGGGTAATAGCCAAAAGAATTCCAAATATTTAAAATTGTACTGAGAAAGGCCAAGGTGAGACCCTAACTCAGACAGTTGGGGTGATTCATCTACCTTTTTAACAGTAACCATCTAAAAATACAGAAGCAAGAGTCGGGCGCCTGAGCCTGGAGACTGTTTGCTTTTCATGCATAGACCCTCTGGCTACGAACGTTTTCCCACTCCATCTGTGCCTCTAAATCCTACCCATCCAAGGTGAACCCAAATTCCAAATCCATGGTGCTTTCTCTTATCTTTCTACCTGGAAATCTCCCTGTTAACTTCTGTTTAAACTCTCCCTGGGGCTGCATCCTTCTTCTTGGAGCATTGTCTGGTGCTTTATAGTGTATGCTAGTCACTTGTACATTTATTTGATGTCTTTATCAGGTGTAAACTCCGTTTGTGGAGGTGACGTATATTCA
This sequence comes from Castor canadensis, assembly GCF_047511655.1. Lineage (NCBI taxonomy): Eukaryota > Metazoa > Chordata > Mammalia > Rodentia > Castoridae > Castor > Castor canadensis. Next base: position 163,299,180 of record NC_133387.1, read on the forward strand.
TGTATATGTTCATGTGTATTCATGTATATTCATGCATATTCATCTGCATGTAGCTTACCTAATACTGTTGCCACCATAGTAAATGTTGAGCAGACCTCTTATTAAATGAAAAGGAATTTCTCCCCTTTCTATGGCTCAACTTAATATGATCGCTCCCAATAAGTCTCCGTGGCTTCCACTACCTCAAGTTGGATGGCAGGCCTTCTTGGTACTTAGAACATAGGCTCTTCTCACTATACTGCTGATAATACCCATTACAGCTGTCTTTCACTTGCTTCTCACCACTGGATGACAGGAAACACAGTATGTCTGAGGTCTCCAGTGCCTGGACCGTAGATGGCAAATAGGAACTTGGTAACTATTCAATGGATGAATAGAGACTTAATTGAAGGGTGGGTAGATACATGGAAATAAGAAAGAGAAGAAGGGCTTGAAGATGGTCTTTGAGATTCTTTAAGCTCTAATGTTTTATGATTACAGAGCTGTAAGTTCTTTTTTGAGGAAAAATAGTCCAAGATATTTGGAAAACAATACAGGGATCATGGTAGGGTGAAATGGTGATTTTTCTTCGATTAACATCCTTGGCTTCAGTAGGAGGTCTACTCCTCCCAGTCTGTGGGGAATTTCATGTTCCCTGGGCTAGGCCTGGCCCAGAACTTGGCAAGATCTCTGGGGCGTTCATCTTTTGTCACCCAGCCCTGGTAGGAGGGTGGGTAGGTGGGAGGGGAACTGTTTTGGGAAAGAGTGTTGGGGAGTGTTTATGTGCCTGATGAGTCAGGGCCACTGGAGCTGGGAGCCTTCCTCTCTGCTCGCCTCTCTGTGGGGGTAGTTCTCACCGGTGACGGGCGGAGGGTGGAGGATCACCAACTGTCTTTGGAAAGTTTGGAAAGTTTTCTTAGTCATAACTTATACTAAGTCAGCTGGAGCTTTATGTAACTGGGATTTTACTGTACAGATGAGCAAGGGGTGATGACATCAGAATGGCTCCCAGTACAGCTCTTACCTCTCCAGTCTCTTCTAACAACGAGAACCAGGAGTCTTGCCTGGTCCTAACAATGCAGCAGTTAGGGCATAAAAGACATAGATGTTTTATCCCTACTAGAAAAGAGTAGATTATTTTGTGAACCCCACAGGAATAGCTCAATGTCCTCTGGAGGCATTCTGTTCTCTTCCTTTAGTCCAACATTACATGGGGGAGTGAACATGAAGCCAGTCTTCCATAGCACCAGGGTTTACATGAGTCCAAGCTGCAGGCGATCATTTTCATGGCTGCAATTCCTTTCAGTACTGTTGGCAGATGCAGTCCATCTCTGTTCTCTTATCTCCTCACTCTCATGGAGAGAGAGATGTATCATTGGGTTTCCTTTCTCTGCCACCAAGACAATTTGCCTATCACAACCTGAGTTGTCAATGGCAGCTCCAGATAGGGCATAATATGTGTGTGCATGTGTGTGTATATGGAGAACAGTAGATAGGGAGAGAAAGAGAAAGAAGCAAGGGAGAGAAGTTTCCAGTTTGGAAGGAGTGAGGATGCTGGTGACTTACCTGACCACTGGGTCTTCTGGAAGAGATAGAAAAGCCCAGAGGTCTGTGGAAATTTCCATGGCCTTTTATAGGGTCTGTTCAAGGTGGCTGAAGGCATTCTGGAGTAACCCAGGTTGTCCTGTGTTACTAGTTGGAGGAAAAGCATTTTTTCTTTTGTCAGGTCCAGGATTTGGAGCCATAAGCTTTGGATAAAAAAAAAAATGGGGCATTGATTTTGTTAGAAGCAGAACACCAAGGAATAGAGTCATTGTAGCATCATGTCCAGCTACTCCCCAGACTAAGAAAGAATTGATGAATTTGAGAAACTAAGATGGAAAATGAGGATGAGTTTCCTGGCAGTGATGATGGCTGCTCTGGCCCAGTGGCCCAGAAAAGAAAATGTACTCCTGGACAGAGTTACAAAATCAGGACTTATGTGAACCAGCACACGCTGAGCAAGAATTAGCAAGAGGACTGTGGTAGAGGAGGAATAGCAGATGGTTTCTGGATCTTTCAGCCCATGTTCAGCCTTGGTCCTTCCTCAATGCCAGGAAGCTCCTTGGGATAAGATGGAGAAGCAAGAGAGTAGGACTCCTAAGTGGGCTCAACACTGAATAAGACCAGCTGAGAAAGAGAGTGAGGAGTTGGGGCAGCAAGGGAGGTTGTGTTTTGTTTCAGTCCTCAGGCTTCTGAGCCATGCTGGCATAGTGTGGGCACTGCTGGTGGACAGGTACAGAATGGTGGGCAGCGATCAAAGTGAGAGAAGACAATCTCTTCCTCTGCTTGAGTAACGAAGGACAGAGCCTCTCTGGGTTCCACTGAACTGAGAATCTAAGTAGAATGTTGGGGCTGGAGCTACCCTTGACTCCAGAAAGGAAGGCGAGAGGGCTAACAAGAGGGAGAATGGATGGAAGTTCCCCTGCACACCACCAGGTGACAGGCAGGGACAGCACTGAGATGGCTGGAGGCTGCAACCAGGGTGAAGGCAGGGCTAAGCTTTCTCTACAGTGAGATCTTTATTTAGGTTGCTTCTGAGCTTGTGATTAAGACCATGGTAGGCTCTACTCTCACACTCACATGTTGAGCCTCAAGTCACTAGAATTTCAAGCCCTCCCACCCCCTCCTGCCTTACCTTACAGTGTTGCAACATTTCCCATTGCTTCCAATAGATTATTTAGGGTTTGGGAAAAGTCTCAAATGAGCCACAGACTTGTGGACTTAGCACTTATCTCTGACCTGTATTCACCCTGTCTTATTCTTGGCTTGGATCTGTTCATATGATTGCTTGCCAAGGGCAAAGTCCTCCCTCATTAGTCTACAGCTGTTCCTACTCTCTCTTTGGACCTTAGATTCCATAGCCTGGGCCATGATGTTTCAGCTGCATTGCTGGGGCTTCTCACTACACAGCTTGAGGACCAGAGGAGGTCACAGAGCAGAGAGGCTGTGCCTGCCACCATCAAAACCACACCACTGACTGCAGAGCTCCACTGCTTACTAGTGGTTTGACCCCAAGCAAGTCTCTGAATGGCTCTGTTTTCACTTCTAGAGGGAAGACTGGTATATGACTTACCTTGCAAATGAATTGTGAGACTCAGAAGATATAATGCATGGATCTGAATCTGTTCTGTGGCATACCACATGGTAAGCTCACCACAGATGTTAACTCTTGTCTTTAACCACAACCAGCCTTACATGTCTAATCTTAACCACTCCAATCACAGACAGCGCTCCCAGCAATGCTGGACTTCTCAGTGCTCAGGCTCAGCCCCATTCTCATGCACATAAATGTCCTCCCACCTCCTTCACAGCCTCTCACACTCCTCCACTCCAGGCCTCAGTAAAATGCCGCCTCCTCCCTAAAGCTTTCCTTGATTGTTTCAACCCACACAGGTGGCTGCCTCATTGTTCTTCCAGCCAGTGCCTGGAAATTTTGCAGATCATAGAACTGCAAAACTTGAGAGCTAGAAGAGTCCTTCAAAATGACCCCAGTCATTGCTCTTAATCAGCAATCACTGACAAACAGCAAGCACATTGCCATAACATCTTTGTGGTACTCACCTCAGGCTTCACCAGTCACCAACTGACCCAGTCCCACTAAGCCTGCATGCTGCCTCAGACTCTTTCTTAACACAGTGGTCTGGGCAGACAGTCAGGCAGATCAGTCAGAAGTGCCACTGGGATCCACCATCCAGTTGATGAGAAGTTATTTTGATAGTGTTGGAGGGAGCTGGAGCTTTTGGAGGTGCATGGACTTGCTTCAGGCCCAAGGCACTGGGATAGAACTTGGTCTAATTACCATCCAGTGCTCCTTGTTCCATCCCAGGGACTTTAAAGTATTTTATATTTAATTGTCTTGATTCTTATCTACCTGTTAGTCTTACCTTCCAAATTAAAGTTGTAATATTCGTGAGCTAGGGACCAACACCTTAAATTGCTCTCATATTTTTCCCAGCACTAAGCACAAGACAGGAGAATCATACCTGCTGATGTACCCACTGCCTGGGCTTTCTCCTAATTCTTCTAACTTATCTTCAGAGCTCAGCTTCAAGGGGAATTGGGGTTTTAAGGAGCTCAGTCTGTCTGCAGCTCAAGTCTGCTCTAGATTTTCTGAGTTTCTCGTTTCTGCCCATGACTGCTACGGCAACTACGATCCCTTGAAAGATGAAATGTGTGCTGGACATCAGGAGCCCAGAGAGGTCATCTTTGATCTCTAGGTTGTCTTCTGAAGGTCTTTGAGATGCCTTCCTTCCTTTAGGACCTCACCATCATCATTAGATGATTAGATGTCTACCTTTCCTGGGTAACTTTGGGCAAGGTGATGGGTCTCTTGAAGGGTGGTCTTATGAGTATTAGCCAAAGCAATGGAGGGGCACAACCCAGGTTCAGATTGGTGAAGGTGCTTCCCCTCAACTATGACCCCTGGAGACCAGGTCCCCAGATGGAGTCTTCTCTTCATAAGCTACAAAAAGGCAGCATTGCCATCCACCCAGGCTAATAATAACTACAAGCCGTGCACACTTAGCTCTTGCTAACAGCTTTTCATGAAGTCTCTCATTTAAGGCCCTGTAAATATCCCTGTTTTACAGCTGTTTGGTGGGTACCCACATAGAAGGAATCTAGATCTTTTGAGAAAGGCAAAGACCTTTCCTTTCTACATGGAGTAAGAAGAGAGGCAGGTAATTCAAAACTCTTTGATATGAGAACCATAAAGCCAGAGATTAGTCAAAGAAGGACTGGAGCTTGGGTCTGTCAGCTGGGCAGATCTGATTTCTACCCCCTGACCCCCTGGTGCATTGATTCATTACTCATGATCCAGGCCAAACCTCTGCCCTGTTTGTTCTCTGTGAAGCCCCCCCCCCCGCCCCCGCCCCGCCACACACACACTGCCACTCTGGTCCTAGGAGGAAGAATTCCTGCTGAGTGCCTGTGCACACAGTTGAGGGGGCATATTTTGCCATGGCCAGTTGTGTGGGCACCTTCTTCCCTGCTAGCCTATCTGGGGCAGGAACTCTGCCCTTCTTTGTAGTGACCACTCTGAGTGCCTCACACCTAGCACTCGATCCCTAAGTGTTTGTGGACTGGAATGAAGTGAGTGTGTGACTGGATGGCTGACTCCTCCAGGAACTGATACCCTGCATCCCTGGACACCAGGAGTCACAGTGCCTCTGGGAAGATAAATGAGACACCAGAGTCCTTCCTCTTGGCTGGTACTGTCCCTCAACAGAGAACACAGCTTACGGAACAACACACAGCTGGATTTCAGTCCCCTTGGCTGGGACCTTTGAGCTGTGCATAAACTGTGGGTTCCAGGAACTAATGAAACTTGGGCTTGCTTTGATGCCTGTTATAATGGCCTTCCCACCTGGCCTCTCACAGTCTTCTAAGAGTGTGTGCAAGCAGGTGTGTCCTGCTGTAGGCCAGAGAAAACATGCTGTGGAACTGAGTGTGCTGGTCATATGCTGTGTGCATTTCTGGGTTGTGACACTGGGATGCCCATGTAGTCATGTCAACAGAGTCAAGGTCAAGACATTCCCCAGGCATTCCTGGAGAATGCAGTCCATCCCAGCCTTCTCCCCGGTTGGAATACCACCACTTGAAGCCACATTGGTTTTCAAGCAGATGTCCATAAGAGCTTCCTCTCCCTTCTCTGTCTTTCTGGGCTAGAGGAATGGCATTTGCAGGAGGAAGGCAGCATTAGGCCCCTGCCTAACCTCTCCAGGCATTTCCAGGTCCCCATAGCTGGATGACTGTGGTTTGGGGAGAAAGGAGATAAGTTATAAGAGAAGCCCAGCACAGCTGGTGTTTCTTCTACTGATCATCAGTAGAGAAAGGGAAAATGTCACAACTTTTGGGTAAGGAAGAAGGAGGCTGGGCAGAGAAGGGAGAAGACATGGGGCAGGATCCCTCCCTAAGACAGGAACTTAGGAATGTGCCTGTGGCTGTGTTCATGAGAATGTGCCCACCTGGAAGGGGGGGGGCACACCTATGATGACTACATGGGAGTGTCAGGGGAGGCAGTTGTAGATGTGACATGTACATAATGCATGACTACAGAGAATTTATCAGGTGACCTGTACAATCCCATTTCTGGTCTTATTATGTCTGCATAGAAGCATGGTATGACATGGATGTACCTAATACGATGAACTGCCCCACGTCTGTATCAGTGTGTCCCCTCTATGCACTCACAGTCTCCATATATGCATTTATCACTGTACCTCAAGGGGGTACTCACCTCTGAGCCTAAGCTTTAAATTAGCCTTCACACACATAGCATTCACTGCCCCCAAATCTCTTCATATTTGAGAAAGAAAGACAAGGGAAAAAAAGGGCCAAGAGACAAGAAGAGATTAAAAATAGCTGAATATAAGCTTTTCAGATCAGAAGGCTCCCTGTTTTCGTGAGTCACCAGTTTTCCAGACTGAACACATGCACACATGCAAACATCTACACACACAAACACAAACACCAGCCTGCCACCAAGTCACGCTCACATTGCTGCATGGGTGTCTTCTATTGCCTAAAGTCTTGTGGCCCGTGGGCCTCTGCAGAATGCTGTCTCTGAGCTCAAAAGGCATGAACTGGTGGCCAGCCTCCTGCAAACACATGAGCAAGTTCACCTTCCCTTCCCCAGCCTCTATGCTTTCTCAGTATTTCCTGCCCCTCCTCCTCCCTTGCAAAGGGGCTCAGCTGGAGGAGGATGGTCTTTATGTCCTACTAAAGTTACTCTGCCTTCTTCAGGAGGCCCTGATGCAAGAAAGGGCAGACAGACCTCTGCACATCATCTGTGGAGAGGACGCCATGCAAGATTTATGAATGTGTTTTGTTAATTGCATTAGCGACTCTGCAGGAGAATGGTGGTGTTGCTTTGGCCTTAAACAAGCTGAGCTCAACAGAGGCATCCATAGAGGAGACAGGACTAAAGCAGTGTTGTATGTGCATCCTGTGATCCTAGGGCCGCCATTTCTCTTTCCCTCCCCCGCCATCTTGTTAACCTGTAGCTCTGTCCCTGTCCTGTGTGCTGCCTCCATTTCAGCTTGGCAGGACCAGCTTTTTACTCTGAGGCTCTGTTAGTTGAAAGGCCTGGTTGGCAATCCTCTTTGAGAAGGCCATCTCCTCTTATCCTCTCTCCTCTTCCCCCACCTCCCTTTGTGTCCTTGCTGCTACCTTCACCCCCATCTTTGTGAAATCCAAGTCTGCTTACTTTAAGTGTTTCAATAACTTAGGCTCCAGAGGTCCTTCACTGGACCTCCAGCCCTGCCCCTATGCTCTTACAGTTTCCTGAGAGCCTGGACAGCTGTGGCTGCCTTTCTCTGTGTTATTGGGGCTCCTACACTCTTGGAGTGTAGGAATCATGGTCCTGCACCTTGTCAGAAGATGGGGAAGTGCAGGAATGCAAAGGTGATGGAGGCAGCTAGAGAGGATTTTCCTAACAAGTGGAACCAAGTCCAAAAGAGTGGCCAAGGTGCCCTGGACCTAGGAATCACCTCCCCCCCCACCCCGAGCCAGTGTTATGTGTCCAGGGCTACTCTGCACTTTTCAGTGGGAAGAGCAAGACCCATCTCACTTGGTGCTGCCTCAGCATGGCAACTCTGGGACTTATGTGCCCTGTCTGGGCTGGGATCTTAGCTGTGGCCTTGGCTATGTTTGGGATGCAGTTTTGCTTTCAGGCTGCCTGAGATAGAATTCAGGCCCCACTTTCTAGCTCTGTGAGTTTGATGAGTTAATGTCTTTGGGCCTTTCTTTCTTTAACTGTCAGAGAGAATAATAATACAATACCTACATCACAGGGTCCTCTTAGAACTTTAAACAGTGTCTGGAAGGGTGAGCGTGTCGTGAGTGTGTCATTAGTGTTGGATAACCCTGGTCAACCTGACTAGCTTTTCTGTGCTTCATTTCCCCCTCAGAAACACAGGGTTGATGAACCCCATCTTTTCCCTTAGGGAGTTTCTGAAAACGCAGCTGAGACATAGGCTTTAAGGCTGTCCCTTACCTGCCCTGATCTCTCCTGGTCTTTGCCCATTTGGGGGGCACTTGTCTCTGGCTACACATTCTGTCTCCTTCTGACGCTGAGTCCTCTTCAGAGATCTGGTCCAGCTGGGGCTGGACATGGGCAGAGGAGGCTATTTTTAGCTCCAGACAGAGGCAGCAGCTGTCCACCGCCTCTCTGAGCTCATCTCTCCACAGGCGGTTCTAGCTATCATGGGCGAGGCTGAGGAGAGGGAGGAGGGCTTGCCAACCAGCTCTGAGAACCAGAGAACCTGGATTCTTCTCTTCTTCCTCAGAAAGGGGCTCCTTCTGTCCCAGGTCGAGCTTCTCTCTGACTTGGCTCCTGTCCCTGCCCCTCATCCCACCACTTCTTAATCCCCTGTAGACTTAGTTGCTGAGCTGCAGAGTCTGCAAAGTGGGACAAGATGGGTGGGGACAAACACAACTGATAGAGGGGGAGGAGCTGGTGCCCAGGTCCAGCCTGATCCTGATCAGGCTTAGAGCACTTCTCTTTTTTACAACTGTGAGCACAGACTTCCAAGGTGCGGGCTCTGAGACAATGAGCTTTGTAGGTCTCTTCTCTTTGGGGGCACGGGGATATCAAGTCAAACTGAGCACATCTGCACCAGGCCCTCCATCTCTAGAGCAGCCAGCTTCTAGGGCGCTTGGGCAGCCCTGATGCCCAGCCTGAGCTGCAGCATGAGGTGAGGTCTGGACTCTGGATTTGGGCGCGTAGCCCTTGATTTCTCTAAGGTGGTCCATCTGTAACAGTAAGCCAAAAAGATCCTGAAACAGAGAATGACAAAATAATTCTTGCAATTCTTGTCTCAGGGTTCTCTAATGACAGTAATTCCTATGATTGTTGGAGACCAAGTAGGAGTGGTCACATACTGTGCAGATGAATAAATCAATCAAATTTGCACCTATTATGACCAGGCACCAATACAGGCTCTAAGGTATCTTAGATAGGTGAACAAATAAGACAATAACCCCACCCTGGAGCATGGATGCTCTTTCATATTGCAAAATAGATAATCATAACTCTAGGAAACAATAGCACACCCTGTTTAGGTCCCTGAATGCTGCTAAGGTGCCTAGCAACTGATTGCTGGGATCATATTTCTTGGAAGCCTGGATTCCTGATGCTTTGAGACAATGATTCTTAACCTTGTCTACATACAGCATCTCTTCATAAATCAATTAAAGCTGTGAACCCAACGTCAGAAAAATGTCCAGAGTGCAAACACTTGACATTTGAGGGTCTGTGAGGGTCTGTGAGTTCCAGGAAGCTCACACATGGACTTAGAGTTTAGACTCCCTCCGTGCTGTAAAATGGAAGGCTCGGCTTGCACTGGCGGATCTATCACTGCATTTCCCAGCAAGAGCTATGCAGCTGAATTTTAATCACAGAATTCTACTAGAGCAGATTAGAGGAAGCCAGCCACTACGGAGCCTTCTGAAAAATTTCTAAGTTCTACCAAATGGCAAAAAATAATTGCAAGAATCCTAACATGTTAAAACTATCATTGTAGCTTCAAATGAGTTCTGTGACCTTGACCGAGTCTTTTCCTTTCTTTGGAGTCTCAGTTTTCTTGTGAAATGAGGTGGGAAGAGGGGACTAGGAAATTGAAGTAGAGCTGAAGTCCTTCCAGCTCTGCTCTGTCCCAAGTCGCTATCCTGTCACACAGTTGTGTCCTCTACTGAAGGTGAAAGGGGAGAAAGCGAGCCCAGTCTCAGGTGTGGCAATTCTTAGGGGTGGGGACCTGAGTCCTGGAAAGAACTCCCTGCTGCCTTCAGTGGTGACACTCTCAGTACTTCCAACCCCTCCCCCCCCTCTCCCCCCACACCCTCTTTCCGCCCTCCTCCTTCCTCCTCCTGCGGCTGAGGCTGAGGCGACTGCTGGAGCCAAGGCTGCGGAGGTTGCTACTGGGCTTTAGGATTTTAGCACCCTGTTCTGTGATTAAAGCTGATGCTGCCTTTGCTCTGGCAGAGGTTACAGATTATAAATCTCAGTTCCATGGGGAAAGGCTCAGTACAGCCTAAAAACACCTGGAGATGGAGGAGAGGTGGGGTTTTTCTGTGGTGACCGGGGATAGCCTCCCTGGGCAGCTAGCCGAGTGTGTGGGCATGAAGAACGGCCTCTCTGCCTCTCTGGGACTCGGCATTCATTTGGGAAGAGGCACTAAGGACAGCTAGAGAGCTACAGTCACACTGCTCAGAGGAGACCTGCCTCACTGGTTCTCTGGTTGGGATGCCTTGTGGAAGGCAGAGAAGGCTAGAGAGTGGCAGCCTGTGTGCTCTGTGGTCTGGGCTGCTTCCTGTGGGGATCTCAGGGGTGTAGACCAGGGTATTTCCTTCTGTCTCCCTCAGAGCGTAAGCTTGTGGGCCTGACCATGGCTTTAACACAGATGGGGTGGGCTCAGAATCTGATCAGGATTGGGTTTAAGGCATTGAGGGGTGGGCTTGGACGCTTCAGGCTCCAAGCCTAAGAACTGTTAACTCCTAGTCCCTCCTTTGGAATCCACGCCACCTTTTCTTTCCTCTTTCTCAGGGCCTCCTCACCACCTCCAGACCAGAATTTATTTATTTATTTATTTTTTTTCCAGACCAGAATTTAAATGTTATTAGCCATAATTGATCTGTCCAGGACTGAGGTTTCTCCTGTCCTCTGCGGAACTGGGAGGGGAATGGGGTGGAGGTGCTGCAAGGTGGCACAGGCTCTGCCAGAGCTGCCTGGCCTAAGAATGCTCATTAGTTTGTCCTAGGGAGCAAGGCCTTCTAAGAAATCCTCTGCAAGGACAGAGATCACTGCTGGTAGAGTCTTAGGGGAACCCCAGGAAATCCCCTCCTAGAGCTGGTGCTACTGTTCAGCACCAAGTAGACAAGTTTATCCTCACATACACATTCTTGAACCTGTTTGCAGAATTTTTCTCTTATAGTCACCCCCCAAAATATCCAGGAATCCTGCTCATATCTCTAAACAAATACATCCTTGTCTTCCCTTTTTATCCTCTAGGTTCGTGCCTATTCCATCAATACTTATGTTCACATACACAGTTATCCCAGACTCACGCACAAGCCCATTCCCAAAACTTTCTTATGAACACATACAATAGATGTACGTATGTATGTACACACATATGCACATCTGTGTACACAGAAACGATAGCCTTCACACACTCTGCACAGTCAGAGGGCCATGCCCCTCCCCCAGACTTGGTCTCCTGCCACGACTGCCACACAGGTTCATGCCCCACAGCAGGCCACACTCTTCTATTCTCCTAGCCATGCCCCCTCCATCCAGGCCCACCTGTCAGGAGACAGCCCAGTTCATCACACAATTGCCCACTCTCCATTTTTCATTCCTTCCTTAAGCAGCTATCTGTGGGTGGAAGCCTCTATCCCTAGTCACTTGTCGGTGTCTCTTCATTTTGAGGTAAGAATGTAAAGCAGAGTGATGCAGGGAAAGAATTGTTCTACTAGGTGTCCAGGCACCCGGGCTCTCAGATTAGCTGGGTTCATAATAAACTATTTTGCTCACTTGTTTTTGTAAACTTTCACATGCCTTGGGAGGCCTTCCATAAATAGATATTCAAATCCTGCCTCAGTTTCCTCATCCATAAAATCAATTAACCTACTGCCTGCTTTATCTGCATCATGGCAGTGTTGTGGGAATCAAATCTAACATATAAGAAAGCAGCCTTGGAAGTGTAATGTGTGTGTTAATGTGGGCTATAAGGGCAGGCAATTTGTTTCATGTGCGACTTGGCAAAATTAGAGGCAGCATTTTTCTGGTATGAGTTCACGCTAGTGCTGGTCTTGCCAAGAAACCCTTAGTCTAGGTCTCAATGAGTCAAAGTAGAAATTTCATTCCCAGGTCCTTCTTTCCTTTTGCTAGTGTCACCCTTGTTCTCCATTTTGTCTGCCCCATAAATATTATGGCTACAGAGCTAGCAGCTTAGTGAGGGCCAAGAGTGCCCTGGCACTGAGCTGAGCATCTGCCCTGGGCACGTGGGCACATGTGGGCCTGGCTCCCAGGCTGCTGAGGGCTTGCACCTGGGAAAGCTCCTCTCTGCTCCTGGGCACTGGGGCTATGCCAACAGTCCAGCTGAGTCCAGACAAGAGGCCCTGTGGTGTGGTGGTTCACAGATCAGGTTGTGGCTGGTTCTTGCACCTGTGCTATCCCAGACAGGTATGGGGCTGCTAGAGGATAACCCTCTCATATCTTGACATCTAAGACAGGCATGGGAAAGCAGATTTTTGCCTAGCCAAAAGGCTGGAGCTCTCCTAGACACAGTGGCTAGCATGGGATGAGAAAGCAGGAAGGGAGGCAGAAAGCTGGAGCCAATGCCAACTTTGGAAAGAAGCCAGCGGCTGGCACAGGGCTGGCTTATGTCCAGTATAAGCATGTGAGAGGTGAAAGGACCATTCTGCAGGAGTGCTGGCTGGTGTTAGGGCTTAGAACAGGCTCAGATTCAGTTCAGAGCCTTTATTCCCTTAACTCAGCAGACCCAAGGCGCTGCTTATTGCCCTCAGTTACTCTCAGGAGCAGCATTCAGAGAAGAAATTCCAGTGGGACACCCCTACTCAGGAGCACATTCGAGCATTTCTGGACATGCTGGTGGGGTGGATGAGAGTCTGAGGCTGGGATACCAGGAAATTGGGCTCCCACAGAACCACAGGGCTTCCCTAAATGAATGTAGGAATGAGTGTGGATGGGGTGGACCAGGCCCAGGTGAGTTAAGCCCATGCCCTGTCCAGGTCCTGATTTCTGCAGCAGTGACTGGGTGATCTTCCTTCTCCCCCAGTTCTGCAGCAAGCACCTGGCTTCTAGCAGGGTTGGCAATGAGCAAAGGCCACCAGGGCCTAGAAGCAGAGACTGGTCTGGGGGTGGAGCCTGGAAACTCCGCAAAGCTGCAGCCTGGCTCCACCCCTCCCTGCCTGGAGCTCAAAAGGATGACATCACCCAGACGGAGAACTCCAGCCTAGATGGGCTTCTAGCAGGGAAGCCGGCCCCTGCAGAGCTCAAGGACTTCCTGAGCATGCTGCAATCCTCTGTTCCTCTCTGGAATCAGTTCAGCTTTAGGGGCTTTGCTCTGGGGACTTGGAGATGGCACCTGGCTATTCAGAGTTCCAGGAGACTGTTTCTTCAATGGAGACCAATCCCTTGGGCAACCGGCCTAAGCACTTCTCCCCACCCTGCCAAATGCCTCTTTTCCCTGCCAGCACTAGATGCAGCTCCATTTCTCTGAGACTCCATGGAGGATTAGATCACTAATTCTGACCAGGCAGCAGTCAGTCACAGCAAAACCCATGTCCCCCTCCCTGTAGGCCCATGTCCCCTCCCCCAGTCCAAACCCTACTGGGTGCTTGTGTTGCCTGCTTGCGAAGCATATGCTTGGCTGGTTGCTTGGTGTCTGCTGTTTATCCGTCTCTTCCTACTTAACTTCTGTTTCTTCTTGGCCCATCTGGCTCCCATGGTACCTGTCTTTCACTCATACTGCGCCTGCACTGGATACTGCATTCTCTGCCCCCTTTCTCTTCCTACCACCTTTCTTCCCAGGAGTTGGGGTCTCTTGACCAACTGAACACCTTTGGGGCCACTGAACACCTTTGACCTTAGATGAAGGTTCAGTGAAGAGCTGCTCCAGGCACAGGGAGGAGATTGCTGGTGTCACTGCAGTCTTCTGGAGATGCTACTGGGAGGGGGTTGAGGTCACTAGGTGAGGGACAGTGTCTTGGACAACTAGTTCTGGAGGAAACACTCTTCTGCTTAGCCTGGGAGAGCCTCCTTCCTACTGAAAGAGATTCTTGGGTGGGCCATCTCCCACATCAGAGGTAGCAGATACTGCTTTGCAGCAATGAGAGGAAAGCCCCAAAGTAGGCAGCAGCTGGAGGGAATGAGGTCGGGAAAGCCCAACTTTCTTTGACCCAAGGTCCACTCAGCTCCTTTAAGGAACTCAAAAGGGGCTGTGGCAGTCTGGTGGCTTGGGCTGTGGCAAGGGACTGCAGACCCCCTCAGCAAGACAGCCAGGAGAGAAAGGGATTTGGGAAGGCAAAAAAAAAAAAGCCTGCATGCCCTCCCCTTTGCCAGCAGTGCTGCTAGAGACCCTCCCCACATGGTAGCCCTAGCTTCTTGGCACTAGCTCTGGCGCTCAGTCCTGTCTCCCCTTCCTGAGTCCTCCCACCAGCGTGCATACCCTTTTGGATCATACTCACCCTTCCAACGCAGCTTGCTTCCTTCCGGGCATGAGGTGGCTGGCTGCTCCTGGCTTCCCTGGGGTTCACGAGGCCTGGGGAATGAAGACAGAGCAGGTGGGTGGAGACTGGAGGATGGTGGAGAAGAAATGGAGCCACCATGACTCACCTGCCTCTCTGGACCTGAGTTGCTCCCCCAGGCTAAGGCTGGCTGCCAAAGACGCTGTGCTGGGCCCAGAGTCAACAAGGATGCACGTGCTCAGGACCATCAGCTCCTGCTCTCGTCAAAGCATCTGCTTCACTCGGAAATCCACAGGGCTCGGCTGCCAGGCCTCTCTGTGTGCCCACTCTGTAGCTCTGTTCTCTGTCTCGTTGTTCCATCTGCCTGCTCCACCGGCTGCCTGGCTCGGCAACTCTCGGCCTCCTTACTGCTCTCCCAGAACCTTTTCTCTGCTCTTCATTTCTCCTCATCCTTTCTGTCTATCCCTATCCAACCACATTCATGCCCTGGTCCCTGAGGTCTTGGTCTCTTTTCTTCCTTTGTCATTATCTATCATTTTGTCATTTTTCCTTTTACTTTTCTGTGGTTTCATATTCATCGCTCTCTCTCATCCATATTCAATAGCTCCTTGAAAATTCACCAACGTTATTTTACATGTGAAGAGCCTACATGTGCTTTAGGAACGACTTCTCAATCTTGAACTCTAGGATCCTGTCTCACAGCACAGTCCTGACTGTCTAAATGTCTGTGAACCCTCCTACTTTCCACTCAAGCATATCTCACTCTGAAAAGGCTCCTCTTCTGTCATGACAGAAGGGTGCCTGTTCAAGTGTGTTGAGTGACAGTATGTCAAGGCCCACAAACAAGCCACAGCAACTTGCGCAGGTAACACTGTGGAGGACATGGAGTGTCTCCCCTCTAAGGAACCTGAGGAGTCCGGCCCTGGAAATAAACTTAGGATCCAAAATGTCTTATCCTTTGGTGCTTTTACAATCCTTTTACATCTGCTCTATTATCCCCTGACTGCTCTCATGGGAACTTCAGAAATGAAGAAACCGCAGTGTGCAGACTGGAAGTCATTCCACCAGCACTGTAGTTTCTGAATTCTCAGCCTTGACTGTGGCAGGTAAATGAATAGAAAGAGTTGGGAAAGACATGGAACATGACAGCTCAAGGACTAGAGAGTTAAGAAGCCAAGTAGAACCTGCCTCAGCCCCAGGGGAGGGGCAGTGGTGATGGAGAATGGAAAGAGAGAGAGAGAGAGAGAGAGAGAGAGAGAGAGGAGTGGTAGGCTTCTCTGCCTCTGGTGCTTGTTTCCACTTGCCCATTGATTTCATGACCACTGCAGTAGGGGGTGGAGGGATTTTGGGTCTTCTTTCCTCACACACTATGTGCCATGTCACTCCCCAGGCCTTAAGGTTTCTCCATCTTCTGTTTCTGCCTGGCGTCATGGTTCTTCCCTTCTTTATTCTTCTTGCTCCTTCTCACCTTCTAGTTACCTGCCTGTCCTTCCTCTATGTCCTTGAGGCCCAGCCTCTTCCACCTTCCCCATTCCTGACCTATCTTTTCTTCCCATCTGCTTCCTCCTTAGCCCAACTCTCTGGCATTTGTTTTCTCACCGCCAAAGAAGCCAGCATAGTTTCATGGTAGCCATGGTAGTCACAGCAGCTCCTGTGCACCTCTCCTTTAGGAACAATGGGGTTGTAGGCTCACCCCTCATCCAACTCACATCTGTGACAGGATTGCTTTCCAGATGCATGTACTCATTTGGGACCCCACTCTGGGATGCCTGGCAGCTGTGAGTTAACAGATTTCCTCTTCTCCAGGGAGAGTCCCTGACACTTCCTCCCCTGCCTACAAACACTAGTTTCCATGGCCAAAGATAGTGGGTCAACCCTGAGTTTATTTCTGTTGCCCTCATTTGGTTTTTCTCCTGTAACCAGCAGCTTCCTGGTTTTTACATTGGTGCTCCTGGATTATTGTCCTAATGTTTTTTCTGAATTTTTCAATTTTTGTTCTGTCCAGGAAAAAAATCTATCCTAACAAACTCTCAGAAACAAACTATCGGGCTTAACCTTCGATCCCATGGCAGAGGGCCCTAACGCCACTTTGCCTGGTGGCCAAGGAGAGTCCCTGGCTTCCTTTTATCTGCAATCCTCCTTCCTTTGTGGTACCCGAATCTCATCATGTTGAACTCCAGGTTCTTGGGCAATTCAGATGATGTGACATTTTAGGGGAGTGGTGAACACATTGGGAAAAGCAATTCCTCTCTCTAGTTTCAGGTGGAGGACTGTGGGGAGACAGAAAAAGTAGCATCTAGGGCTGAAAGAGATTGGTGAATTCCCAGCTCAGCCCAGCTGGTCCCCTGTGAGGTCTTGGGCCATTCATTAAATCTCTCTGAGACTCAAGTTCTTATCTATCAAGAAGGAGTAATAATAATCCTCTTTCACTGCACTGTTAAGAAGATTAAATGAGGAACTATCAGTGCAAGTCCTTCTGCAATGTAAAGAGCTCTGGAGAAGTTGTTATTGACAGAGCAGAGGTGGAGTGTTTAGGTGTCAGGACTAAAAGAAGAGAAGAGCCAGCAAGCAGCACTTGCCCTCTACAAGGCTTAGAGAGGAAATTTGGAAAAGGAATCCAAGAACTCAGAAACACCTTGAAGCCCTGAGCCTCCAGACAGGAAGAAGCAGACCTCCATTGCTCTCCAACCTCCATCTGCTCAGAGGGCCATCATTTGCTTGCACAGACCCTGTGTTGTGTTGCAGAGATGCAGGAACTTGGTTGTTTTATCAGGGTATGAAGGTGATGCCCTGGAAGGATAGGGCATGGATATGCATCTGAGAACCAAGCACTGATGTCCTAGAGAAGCTTGACTTTCTCCATGGATGAGAAAGCAGAAGACAGGATCAGGCTCAGAGATAGACACCCAAAACATGATATAACTATAAAATTAACAACCAAAGTGGGAAAAAGAAACATTATAACATAAAAGGCATTAAAAAATCCTTTATCCTCTTCACTGCATGAGGGCAGCAGGCTGCCTTTAATGTCCCTGTCTCTGTTGTATCCTCTCGGAATTGTAAGTTCCTCTAGGACAAGGACCTTGTCATTTTGGATTACATTTCTGTGCAGTGCCTTGCAGACACATCCACTTAATACATATTACTTGACTGAGTGATTGGAAAAGAGCAGGAACAAAGAGAGAGGGAAATCAGAGGTGAGCTGTTTTTATGTAATCCATTGTGTAGACGACCTGAGCATCCGAGCTTTGGTACTCATCAGGGCACAATTTAAATTCAACTTCCTGCCTGAAAAGAAAAGAAGTCCTAACAGCAACAAGCCAACTGCTTGTAGTCTTTCTATCCTGGCAGACAGGGTCTGGATAGGATAGGGACATCAGACTGCTGGGGTGGAGGGCATAGCTGACTAAGGGCAGAGAGATGTGGAATAGATTTAAGGAGCTACAGAGTTCAGAGAACAACTTAGAACATTAGATTGGACTAATTGGTCAAATAACTAAAAAAGGGAAAGCTGAGGCTCAAAGGCTAAAAGACTTGCTCAAGACATCCACTGTTGGTGTCAGAACTGGGAACAGAACAGGCTCTTCTGATTCCCAATCCTGAGCTCTTTCAAACACTACAAACTACTTCCTAAGAATTGGTCCCCAAAAGGGATATGACCCCCAAAATAGACTCAGCTTGAAATCTACTTCTGTCCACTCCTCTTCAACATAGTACTGGAATTCCTAGCCAGAGCAATTAGGCAAGAAGAAGGAATAAAAGGAATACAAACAGGTAAAGAAACTGTCAAAATATCCCTATTTGCAGATGACATGATCCTATACCTTAAAGACCCAAAAAACTCTACTCAGAAGCTTCTAGACATCATCAATAGCTATAGCAAGGTAGCAGGATATAAAATCAACATAGAAAAATCATTAGCATTTCTATACACTAACAATGAGCAAACGGAAAAAGAATGTATGAAAACAATTCCATTTACAGTAGCCTCAAAAAAAATCAAATACCTAGGTGTAAATCTCACAAAAGATGTGAAAGACCTCTACAAGGAAAACTATACACTTCTGAAGAAAGAGATTGAGGAAGACTATAGAAAGTGGAGAGATCTCCCATGCTCATGGATTGGTAGAACCAACATAGTAAAAATGTCGATACTCCCCAAAGTAATCTACATGTTTAATGCAATTCCCATCAAAATTCCAATGACATTCATTAAAGAGATTGAAAAGTCTACTGTGAAATTTATATGGAAACACAAGAGGCCACGAATAGCCAAGGCAATACTCAGTCAAAAGAACAATGCAGGAGGTATCACAATACCTGACTTCAAACTATATTACAAAGCAATAACAATAAAAACAGCATGGTACTGGCACAAAAACAGACATGAAGACCAGTGGAACAGAATAGAGGATCCAGATATGAAGCCACACAACTATAAGCAACTTATCTTTGACAAAGGAGCTAAAAATATACGATGGAGAAATAGCAGCCTCTTCAACAAAAACTGCTGGGAAAACTGGTTAGCAGTCTGCAAAAAACTGAAACTAGATCCATGTATATCACCCTATACCAAGATTAACTCAAAATGGATCAAGGATCTTAATATCAGACCACAAACTCTTAAGTTGATACAGGAAAGAGTAGGAAATACTCTGGAGTTAGTAGGTATAGGTAAGAACTTTCTCAATGAAACCCCAGCAGCACAGCAACTAAGAGATAGCATAGATAAATGGGACCTCATAAAACTAAAAAGCTTCTGTTCATCAAAAGAAATGGTCTCTAAACTGAAGAGAACACCCACAGAGTGGGAGAAAATATTTGCCAACTATACATCAGACAAAGGACTGATAACCAGAATATATAGGGAACTTAAAAAACTAAATTCTCCCAAAACTAATGAACCAATAAAGAAATGGGCAAGTGAACTAAACAGAACTTTCTCAAAAGGAGAAATTCAAATGGCCAGAAAACACATGAAAAAATGCTCACCATCTCTAGCAAT
Organism: Castor canadensis; assembly: GCF_047511655.1. NCBI lineage: Eukaryota > Metazoa > Chordata > Mammalia > Rodentia > Castoridae > Castor > Castor canadensis. Next base: position 163,318,417 of record NC_133387.1, read on the forward strand.
AAAGGAAATGCAAATTAAAACCACGCTAAGATTCCACCTCACCCCTGTTAGAATAGCCATCATCAGCAACACCACCAACAACAGGTGTTGGCGAGGATGCGGGGAAAAAGGAACCCTCTTACACTGTTGGTGGGAATGTAGACTAGTACAACCACTCTGGAAAAAAATTTGGAGGCTACTTAAAAAGCTAGACATCGATCTACCATTTGATCCAGTAATACCACTCTTGGGGATATATCCAAAAGACTGTGACACAGGTTACTCCAGAGGCACCTGCACACCCATGTTTATTGCGGCACTATTCACAATAGCCAAGTTATGGAAACAGCCAAGATGCCCCACCACTGATGAATGGATTAAGAAAATGTGGTATCTATACACAATGGAATTGTATGCATTCATGAAGAAGAACGAAATGTTATCATTCGCTGGTAAATGGATGGAATTGGAGAACATCATTCTGAGTGAGGTTAGCCTGGCCCAAAAGACCAAAAATTGTATGTTCTCCCTCATATGTGGACATTAGATCAAGGGCAAACACAACAAGGGGATTGGACTATGAGCATATGATAAAAGCGAGAGCACACAAGGGAGGGGTGAGGATAGGTAAGACACCTAAAAAATTAGCTAGCATTTGTTGCCCTCAATGCAGAGAAACTAAAGCAGATACCTTAAAGCAACTGAGGCCAATAGGAAAAGGGGAACAGGTACTCGAGAAAAGGTTAGATCAAAAAGAATTAACCTAGAAGGTAACACCCACACACAGGAAATCAATGTGAGTCAATGTCCTGTATAGCTATCCTTATCTCAACCAGCAAAAACCCTTGTTCCTTCTTATTATTGCTTATACTCTCTCTACAACAAATTAGAAATAAGGGCAAAATAGTTTCTGCTTGGTATTTAGGGGGGGTAGAGGGAGGGGGCGAAGTGGGTGGTAAGGGAGGGGGTGGGGGCAGAGGGGAGAAATGAACCAAGCCTTGTATGCACATATGAATAATAAAAGAAAAAGGAAGAAAAAAAAAAAAAGAAATCTACTTCTGGCTTGGACATGGAAGGCCAGACAGGCTAAGTGAGTCCATCTCAGAGAATGAAAATGGTATATTAAGGACCCATGCTTCTCAGATCCCTTCTTCCCACAGGATCCCAGCAGGGGCTACAGATGTGAGAACATACCCCAAGGAAGCACAGATCAGAGAAGAAAGTTTGTGGAGGGCACAGCTTGGCTCAGAGCCAGGTTTCTTTGATGACTCCCCTTGACACTAGAACTCAGGAGGATCCCACTCTCTCTTCTGCCTGTAGTTGGAGAAAGAGGAGGGCTGAGAGCCTTGTTCTGGCTTCTGTCTTACTGGTCTCCTGCTTGGACTGAGCCATAGGGTAAGAAGAATGGGAAAGAGAAATAAAAATAGCCAGGGGATGAAAGATCCCCATCTGCTGTGTGGGCAAGGGAGCCCGGAGGAAGAAATTGCGCTACTTGGACTTCCAGCATCGAGGGTGAATCAGGGATTTCTGGCTTTACTAGAGGATCAGACAGTGTCTGCAGGAGGTCAGAGGGTAGAAAAGAAACAGTAGAGCCTCTGGAGCCACTTAAGTTTGGGCATATGTCCTCTATGGCCTAATTCAAGTTACCTGGCCTCAGTGAACTCAGTTTCTCACTCCAGAGTTATTGTAAAGCTATACAAATAAATATGTTAGGCTCCTTATGACTACAAAATGCAAGTTCTCTTCTTTTCCATAATCCCAACCAGGCCCGCTACTTTCCTTTGTTCTCTGAGCTTCTGAGAGCAGAGTTGACCAGGCAGCCTCCCTGGCTGCTTTGGCAGTAGAGGGTTCAATGTGTCCCACTGAGGGTCCTCTTCCTCAGGAGCTTCCTGGAGTCATGACCAGGCCACTGGAGTGGGTCACAGATAAGCAATTGTCTTTAAAACAACTATGCAAAGTGATCCCAACAACAGATGGAGGGCCAATGGAGGATGGACTGCTGCTCTAAGAGCTTGTGTTTTAAGAAATGTGGTTAGAGAAGGGCATGTAGCCCCTGGTCCCCGAACCCCAAAGTGTGCACTTAGGTGCTTGCTTTAGTCGAGTGATGACCACATTTGCTAGGCCTTGGGCAACCTCTGCTGTCCCTTCAGTGAGAAGGAACTGTGAGCAGCCAAACATGCTCAGAGTTCAGCTTTACTACTTTGTGGCTGTGTGATATTGGTGAGTAATTTAATTCTCTGAGACTCAGTTTCCTCATCTGTAAAAAGAAAACAATACCTCACTTAAAAGTTTGCTTTGAAGATTAAGTTGATATAGGCTCAATATTTAATCGTCACTCAGTAAAGGGTGACAAGGATGGAGCTTTTGAGGCTGATAATGTTAAATCTCATCCACAACTAGAACAGTGAATTGGTGGTCTTGGGATTGTGGCAAGGCTGTAAGCTGCGTCAGTAGCCTCTGACTTCACCTACCTGTTTGCCTCATTTACACTGGAGCCAGTGACCATTCATTCCCAACCCTCATCCTTATAACCCTTCCCAGCCACATTCACATCTTCAGAATGACTGTGCTAGACGTGACCAGGTATTGCCTGGCTGCAGGCTTACCTGGGGCATAAGCAGTAGATCTTCTTCTTAGGATGGCTTTTGGACAAGAAGATGGAGCTCATAGGCAGAGACCCCAGCAGAGGAACAGTCATCTCTGTGTTTGGGGCTGCTTACCCAGCATTCAGGCCCTGTACTTGGGAGCTGGCTTATACCTCATCCCTGGCCTCTCTGCCTCCTGGGCAGCCTGCTTAGTGGCTGCTCTTTGCCCATTTGCCCCTTTGCCCACTCATAGCAGACCCTTTCATACCTCAATTAGCCACTTAGGGAAAAGAAAGCGCAAATGCAGGCTGGGGAACCTGTCCAGCCCATGATGAATAGCTTCCCAAGCCTGCTGTTGCCATGGCAGCCAGCTGGGAACACGGTTTCCAGGGCCTAAGGCTCTCAGACACAGGGAGGGATTGCTGCCCTGCTGGGCTGCCCACTCTCTCCCCCCACCTTGGCCTCCCTGCTCTCCTAGCAACAGCCATCACCATTGCCATCGCAACCACTGCCACAGCTTCTGTGCTGACCAGGGGCAGTGTCCAGGGAGGAGAACCAGTGTGTATGTGTGTGTGTGTGTGTGTGTACCTAGTACAAAGTTGGAGAGGTAAAGGAAAGCAAATATTTGGCAATCTGAGCCATGATAATAATTATAAGGTTGTAAGGATGCTTCCTGATTGTGAGGAAGAGAGGCTCATCACTGGGCTTGGTGAGCTGATGACCATTCGGAATTTGTAAGAGAGTGCTTGTCTATCTTGGTATCTGTGGACTTCTCTGGAAAAATGGTCTGTAGTTTCATTAGATTCTCAAAGATGACAAGATCCCTAGTAGGTAAGAACCTTAATTAAAAAGGTTTTTGTTTTTCAGAACCAGAATGATCTCAAGGATGGGTCACAAGGCAGGCCTGAGAGGATGCTTAGGGAAAAGAACCAGTGCAACATGAGGTAAAGCATGTGACATGCTGCCCTGGAGGCTGCTCTAACCCACAGGGTCCCCAAGACCTAGTGCTTTCTCCACTGTGGTCCTCTAGAAAGAGGGCATGGGAAGTCTTTCTCCTGACACATTCTCTCCTTGCCTTCCTGTCCCTCACATCTTTGCCTAGACATTAGTTATGCTACCAGTCAGGGTTCACTTTGTGCCAGACCCTGACTTCCATGTTTTATATACACTATCCACACTATAGCCTTTGGCTCTCACTCAACACCATGAAGAAGGTTCTCTTCATATTGCTACTTCAAAGATGAAAATATTGGGACAAAAAAATCTTAAGTGGTCTGCCCAAGTTTACAGATTTCAAACTTGGAGAACTTAGAAGACAGTACAATAGCTAGGACGACAGTCCTGGACAATAGAGCTTGAATCTGACCCCAGCTCAACTATGAGCGAGGTGACCCAGCTCATTTAAGTCACAGCTCAATTTGAGGGTACAGATAATTCCTACCCCAATGGACAGTATGAGAGTTAAGTGAATTGAAACTGTGCTTGAAAAGTGCTCAGAACAGTATCTATCACACACACACACACACACACACACACACACACACACACAGAGTACATGCACACATGTTCACACACCCAGAGTTAAACAGAGTGGGATTCAACCGTAAGTCTGCCTAATTCTAAAGTTCACGTACTACCAAAGAGGGTTTTTGTGCAGGAGGGGAGAGTTTCACAATCCTAGCATGACAGTTGGGTCCTGGTATAATGGAGGAACACAGCTCTGAACTCAACACTGCTGCTGTAAGAGAGCCTGGGTAAACTGTTCAGGCAGGTCAAACCTCAATTTCCTTTTCTCTAGAAAACAGGGATAGTGATGCCGTTATGTTTTCTCAGATGATAATTGTACAGTAGTCACCACTGATTACACAAAGATGAAATGAAACAATCTCTCAGGAAGTTCTTTGTAATCCACACATGCCAAAGAAATGTTCTTGATGTCCTGGCACTGAGAGCCCTCTCATGCCCCATGGGGTTGTGGGCCCTTCTCTCGGCTGGCAGTTCAGGGCAAGATGCCCAGTGTGATACCCCCCGAAGCGGGCAGATGGCATGGTGCATTTGGGTACCCATGTGCCTGGGCCAGTAGCCAAAATGAGGATGCTTTGGAATTCCACGGAGGCAGCTGGGCCCCAGGCTTGGTTGGCAGGGGTAGAAGGGAGGCAGGTGTGAATGTGAGGCCAGAGAGAGAATCAAGGGCAAGAGAGAGGGTTGAACGCCCTCCAAGGGGGTGCTGCAGACCACATGGGGGTGTGTGGCAGCCTTCTCTAGGAGGCTGGGTAATTATGGAAATGAGAACAAGCTTTATTAGTCACTGCTGAGGAAAAACACAACAGGTATTATCCAATCAGCTAATGAAGGGTTCAGAGTCTTCTCTAGGCTGCTGCAAGGGAAGAATTCTATGTCCCTCTGCTTCTTGCCCCAGAAGACTCATGGTGCTGATAGCAGATGGTGAGGGGGAAGAGGGTGGGTCTTTAATCTTGAGTCACTTGGCTGCCCGGGTACCTTTTTGGAGCTTTGAGAAGCACAGCACACAGATAGCACCTTGGGCAGACAGGCAGCCTGTTGGGGAGGCGAGGGTCGGACAAAATAGGCGATGCTGTGAATGACTAGAGGCCCAGTCAGAAGCCATAATTGGAGGTGATTAATCGGTGGAGGAGAGCCTGCGGGAGTCATTGCTGACTCAGGGCTGAAGCAGGCTGGCAGCTCCCATCTCCTGCCTGCCTCACCTGCCTCCGGAGTGGAGCAGGGAGGCTGCCTGTAGAGGTGAGTGATTCAGAAGCAGTTAAAAAAGCAGCATTTCTTAGACTGAGGAGCTTCTCTCTGAATCAAAAACTCTTTCTTTAACCTTTTGATTTTCCAGTGGTAATGTGAGCAGAATGGGGGTCTGCTCTGAAATGTAGGGACGGGAGGTTGGGATGAAATTGCTGGGGTTCTGGACACGCACAGCTGTGATGCACCTCTCAGAAGTGGGAAAGGGAACTTCTCTACTGCAGACACCAAGTCTATGCTTGCTAGCTAAGGGGACCTAAATGTCAGATGCAAGTGGATACTTGCAGCTCTGGTCAGCAGCTCAACCCCTCTGAGTCTGTAAAATGAAGATTAAGTGCTTAGTTTATAGGGAATTATTGGGAAGGGCTCTGTAAGATGGTGTTTGTGAAGCCATCAGCAGAGCTGGGACTAGTGCTGGGATGGGATGGCATTCACTGCTCCCATCCCAGAAGAGGCCACACTGAGTGTATGCCTTCAAAGAAGCAGCATTAACTTTTCTTCAATTCCTCTCTTCTCGATTCCAAAGAGAAGAAAACCTGACCCATGAAATGAACCAGGCTGAGATTATAGGTGTGGTTGTCACAATGGAACAGTAAAGTGGACAACACGCAGATGTAAATCAGCCCCCCAAACATGGTACATAGTTAATAAAAGAGGCTCTTCTATTATTCACAATCAACCTTCCACTTCAGAAGAAGATGCTAAAAGGGCACGGATTTTGAAAATGCCCAGGTGACCTTGTAGAAGACCTACTTGGAACTTCCTGTTTGGAGTACAATGTGGGAGTGAGAAGTCAGGAAGCTATGGACAGTCAGAAGATCCGGGTGTGGAATAATGAAGATGTTCTAGTCCACCTGCTTCCATGTGGTCCCTGAGGGAGGCAGACAAGACTGTTATCAGGGAGCTGGGGCTAGATCTTATATGGGTTCAGTTTCATCCAATGCTCCAATTCAGGCTGGAACAACACCAAGTGTAAGCCTTAAAAGAAGTTCTATGCCTGTAATTCCAGCTACTTGGGAGGCAGAGATAGGAGGATGGCAGTTTGAGGTGAGCTGGGAAAAAGTTGGTGAGGTCCTATCTCAGAAAACGAGCCCAGTGTGCTGATGTATGCCTGCAATCCCAGCTACTCAGAAAGTGGAGGTTAAAGGATCTCAGTCTGAGGCCAACCCAAGTAAAAGTGCAAAGACCCTATCTGAAAAACAAACTAAAACAAAAAGGGAGTGGCTCAAGTGGAAGAGCACCTGCCTAGCAAGGATGAGGCTCTGAGTTCAAACACAAGTACTACAAAGTAAATAAACAAACAAACAAACAAAACCTCATGAAAGTTCTATTTTTCAACTTTTCTTTATCTCAAGGGAGAAAAAAACTTGACCAGTAAAAAAAGAATGAGGGTTGGATTTTGCATAGTTAGCAGAGTGCAAAAAGTGAGATGATAGATAGGAGATGAAGATGGGCAAAGTTACAGAAGCCACTTCTATAACCTCAGGGACACAAAGCCGGTGACAATAGCACATTCCCAGAGCACAATTCCAGGTGCCCAGAGCTCCAGTGAGGCTCAAAGCTGAGGGTGGCCCTGCATAGCAAGTCTGCACCCTCCCAAGCTCACCCTGAGAGGTTCCTTCTCTACTCCCCCCATTCTTGTTTGCTCCCTCCTGCCCTTATATCACCCTGGTCACCTATCTGCTGCAGGGACACTTGCCATGAGCTGACCTGTTACTCATCAGGTCCACAATATTTATACAGAGTTTCCCTTTCATTCTCCACTGTTTATTATGAAATTTGGAAAAGCAAAGGTCATTTGTTTCAGGAACATGCCTCATCAGGCTTGGGTTTCAGACCTATCAGAATTCTCTCCTGCAAAATATATTCAGAACATACAGGTCACAAGAACTCTGACAATCAGGGTGACAGCCATCAGATTGTGTAGTCAACAAACCAAGACCTTTACTGCAGAGGTTATTAGAAATAAAGTCCCAAGGTTGGGACTCAAGGGGTGGCTCACGCCTGTAATCCTTGATACCGGGGAGGCAGAAATCAGGAGGAATGCAGATTGAAGCCAGTTCAGGAAAGTTCATGAGACCTATTTCAACTGCTAAAAAGCTTGGCATGGTGGTGTGTGCCTGTCACCCAGGACTATGGTCCAGGCATAAAGGTGAGACCCTATTGAAAAAATAACTAAAGCAAATAGTTCTGATAACATCCTATGTGCTAGAGCACCTGCTCTGCAAGCACAAGGTCCTGAGAGTGCAAGCCTCAGTACAGCCAAAAAAGAAAAGAAAACAATAGAAATAAAGTCCCAATTCTTAATTCTACCTGGAGACATGCCTCACCCTAGTGGGAGAGGGTTGGTGGGCTCTTGAGCATCCTGTCAGCTCTGAGGAGTTCAGTTCTTCCTGATGCTGGCTCCTCTACCCAGCTGCAGAGCAATAAGCGTCTTCCTCCAGTGAAGCTTCCTTCTCGCTTAACATTCTTGGGCTGTAGCCTCTTGCCAGTTGATGCATGGACAACAGCAATCAGCATATAGATTGAGCTGCTAATATAAGAAGAACAAAATAAAAAAGGAGAGGAGAATGTTATAGAGCTGAGTTTGCCCCTTTAGGGAGAAGATATCCTCTCTTAAGAGGAGCTGATCATCTGTCCCTGCCACTTAGCAAAGGAGATGCAAAGAGTTTTCACAGGAGGTTTTAACACAAGGTTCCTCTCCACAGCCCCCAATACACACGTAATCAGAAAGAAAGGAAGGAAAAGAGTTAAACTGGATCCAGGATGCTGGCTTGGCTCTTTGTTTCTCCCTGGGTTCATAGGTCAGCAAGTCCTGAGCCCTGGCCTTGTTCTTGAAGGAATTCGCACTGTACACCCACTGTTGGTGATTGTGGGTCTTGGTTTTCCTTGAATCCACCTACTTTACATTTCTGCTGTAACCAGACCTTTGCTGAGTCTTGGCACTATAAGGCAGTTGAGACGCAATAGTAGCCTCTGGGTATGGGGGCTCAGGGCAGTGGATCCGGCAAGGATCACACTCAGAGCAAGAGTTTAAGGTGCAAGTAACCGTGAAAGATTTAGTATGCATATTTGGGATTTTAAAAAAGTGGACAGTGGCTTTGTGATCTGAAGTGGTTCATCAAAGATCTTGCTTGTTGGTAGAAGAGAGGTAAACCATTGAACTCTTAGCCTTCCTGTTGTTCACAGAGCCTTTCCCAAGAAGGGAGCTCTGCTGAAGACATGGTTGCACAGCTCCAGTAACTGAATGGCAATCCTGCCCAACATCTGTCATCTTAAATCCTGTGCATGGCTTCAAGAGTCACACACATTCTGGGATCTGCCCTGGTCTGACAGTATGGGAAACACACAGAGAGGGTCTCCATAGCCAGGGGATGCTAAGCCTGGAAACGCACCATCTTGCTTCCTGGATCATACCAGCCATTGCAACAGGCAAAGCACTGAAGGAAGTCAGAAAAGTCAAACCTGTCATTTCCTCTCCATCTCTTTGATTTCTCCTGCACCCAGAATGGCTCATGATTTTCCTCGTGATTTACCATTTCCTTACACTTGGACTTGTCATCATCACTACTCCCACAACTGATCCTAAGTGTGTTCCCTCTCTCCTATCACCGCCTCCACTGGGGCCTCCTCCACTCCACCTGTTGCCTTTCTAGGCACTGCACAGCTGTGTTTGTCCCCATGCGAGCGTGCTGTTCTACCCCTAAGCTGAAGGAGAGCCCCCAAAGGCTCGGTAAGATCGGAAGCCTTGCTAGTGTCCAGAGGTAGGGTTGACTTCTCCCAGTAGAACACATACCTGCCGGCAACGTGCACAATTCTGTATCTAGCCAATAAACTTCACTGCTTCCCTACTGTGTGCCAGGCACTTACTACATGCTGGAGGCGAACTTGTCATCCAGAACAGGGTCTCTGCCTACCAGGAGCACTCTGTTGAATGAGGAAAAAAGACAGTGAAATTAATCTATTTCCTACAACATAATGAACCTATTGTGGGTCCAAATGTACAAGGATTTTGAAGAACCAAATGGATGGATAGTCGAGTTGGCCCGGAGCAGAGGAAGCTCTCAGAAAAGGAGATGCTTGGTGAAGCACTGGGGAGTGAATAGGGATGAGTGGATGATGAATAGTGCTGGGACGGGCATGTTTCTCCCTGGGAAATTCAAGGAGAAGACACTGGCAAGTGCCCAGGTGCCTTGAGTTCTTTAGAAATCTCTCTACCAGAGGCTGATTGGCCTCCGTTCAGCCAGCAATCTTCTTGCAGAGGTGAGCAGGTTATTGTAGAAAGAGTCCACAACAAGGAGGGTGGGAAGACACAGGTGTGAACTTGGGACCCAACTCTACCTTGGCAAGTCACTTAACTAACCTCATAGAAGAGGGTACCAGACAGGATGGCCTCTCAAGTCCCTTTTAGCTCCCAGGCTCTCTTCGCCCTCCAAAACCAAAGTAAATAAAGCTCAGATGCTAGATCTCCTCCTGGAAGGCAGATCCAGGGTCAGTAAAGATGATGGCAAGAGAGCCTACTCTATCTTGGTAGGAATGAGCTTCAGGAGAAAAAAGTAGCCCATTTCCTCTCATTGGGTCAGGATTCCCTCTGTCTATGAGCAAGAGGACATTTGGAGCAAGCTTTCTCTCACTCCTGGTTACTACCCAACCTAACTGGGTGGCGACAGGAGATGCAGAGAAGACACAGGATAGACAGACAGACAGAAAGTTGGGGCCAGGTGTGCTGTGCGCTCGGGTGGAGACACACAACTGCCTCTGCCTCATTGCTTCTTATCTCTATTAATCTCTTCTCTTTACTCTTCTTCTTTTCTCTATCTTTTTTCTTTAAGGTCTTACTCCTTTACAATTCTTTAAAACCTTGCTTCGCTATCCTTCAAACCTCTTTCCTCGCACTGTCCCATGTTTTTTCTTAGCTTTTTTTTAGTATAATCTCTCTTAAAGTCTTTGCCCCCAGACTGGCACTGTCCCATGTTCTCTCTTTGGCTTTCTTAAAGCTTCGTTTCTCAGACTTGCAAACAACAACAGCCATGTCTAAAAACTGCATTAGCATAACTCTTAAAGTCCTGGTGCTTAGACTTTCACTGTCCCATATCCTCTTTAGCTTTTCTTCAGCTTAGCTTTTCTAAAGCCTATGTATAAATTTCCTGGTGCAGACTCGCACTGTCCCTTGTTCTCTCTTTAGTTTTCTTAAAGCCTCAGCCCTCAGACTTGCTAGCATTTCCCCTTAGCAATTCTCCTTCAGCAATTCTTTTCCCTTCAGCAATCCTCCCTTCAATTCATTTTCCCCCTTCAGAAATCTTCCTCCAGAAATTTCCCTTTAGCAATTCATTTTCCCTGCAGCAATCCTTTTCCCTTCCAAAGTCTCCCACATCAAAAAGCCTCCCTTCATCCAAAAGCCAAAAACAAAAGCCCAAAAGTCAAAAGCAATAGCCTCACATCTTCCTTCCGCGAATCTTTTATACCCAGTGGTAAACAAGGAGGTGGAGCAACAGCTCTCTGGGAGGGGTGTGACAATAGAAACCTGCCATCTACCTCTGTGAACATAAACAACTTAGGAAAAGCAGCTGTTTTTCATTTTCCTCTTCTATGGCGGGGGCTGTGCCAATTTCAGTCTACAGAACATCTTAGGAAAAGCAGCTGCTCTGAATCTTATTCTTGCCTTATTCTGTGGTCAGGGCTGTGCTGAACTCAGCCTACATACAGAACACTGGGCACAGCTGTGCTAATAACCTCATAGCTTCTCATAATCCACTATCCACAGACATTGGGTGGGAAAAAAGATCAAGGAAACTCTTCCTGTCATGATGTTTCATTCCAGCAACTTCAATTTTATTATTCTATCAAGGGATTTACTCCAAAAACATAAGCAGCAAGAGTAACTGACTCCCAGGGTAAGGTCTCTTATTCTTCCCCCTCTGGTGCAGGCTGTCTCCAGATTCAAGGTACCTCATCCCTCTGTGTGAAGTGTTGTAGGGGGTAGTTAGGGAGAGGGGAACTCAGGGTACCATCTTTGAATCTACCAAGGCAACTTGGCCTTCACAAGTAGTACTTATTAGAATTTTCTAGTCTACTGTGTTTGGAACCTAGGCCATCTTTCTCTGCTTTGTGCTTTTGTTTTTTCATCTCTGAAATGCTGAGAAAATTGCTTGAGCTTCCTTCCATAAACCCATGATGGCACTAAGACTTGAATTCTGGCCATGCCCTCTCCTCTGCTTGCTGGTGCTGCCATCTGAACATAGCCTGAGCAGAGACCCTTCTCCCATGGGGCCATCATGAGAAACTCCTCTTGACATCACTCTCCAAATTGTGAGGCTGGCAAGAGCAGCATACTCATGGGAGGTCTGAGATAGCCTGTTATGTCCCTCGAGAACAGAACATTAGAGTTCTCCATCCTCCCAATAACCCATTTGGCTTGGCCTCTGCTGACTGAAATGGAAGTTGGTCTAGCTTACGTGGAGTCATGTGGGGATAGGATGGGATGGACTATGCACGTCAACATGGCATCTGGGATGGTCACTTCCTCTTGGGGATCCACAAGGACATTTGCTTGCATGATCCCATCATTTGTCACTCAGCGTGTACCATCTTATAGTTTAATGATTAAAAAATATAGCTCATTTATGTTTCCAGCCTTTCATGAGAAAGGGTAGAGAGATACACAGTAGGTTTTCAGCAAATGATTGGTTTTGTAATTGCTAATGATTATAATCCTAGCTTCGGGATTTATGAGTCTATGAAAGAAAGAAGTAGAGTTGTGAATTGTTAGAATATAAGGGTTCTTGAAGTCCCAGGCCAGCCAACTTCCTTACAGATATGACGCATGGCGTTATGATGTTTTGTCCACAAAAATCCACTTTCTCATCCATAGAGGGAAGGATGTGTATGTGAGTGGAAGATCTAGATCTTTTATTGTTTGATCCTCATTGTAAGGATGAGGAACCTGAGGAGATTAAGCAACTTACCTGTGGTCACAGAATTAGAGGTGAAAGAGGGCTACAGTTAGAATGGTCTGATTTCAAGTCTCATTTTCTGTCTACTACATCATAATTTTTCTTGGTGAACAGACAAAGTAGCAATTTCCCAACAGTTTGTGAACTCTGACATGGATCAGGAGATTGAGGAGAGGGGAAATGCTCACAGTAACACAGCCAGTAAGAGGCAGAGACAGCATGCAACCCCCAGCTCCTGAAGGCCAGACTGGCACTGTTGCTCATGCCAGGCAGCCTGTACACCCTCCACCTTCCAAGAACAGAAGCAGAGTTTTCTTCACCAAGGTCTAATGTGTTGAAGAAGAATATGCACAACTCTGCAAACACTGCACAGTTATTCCAGCAAGAGGGTGGGCACTTGGGGCTGTCTAAGTTCCATATTGGGGTCTGGTACACCTGTGCTCCTATGCTCAAGGTCTCCTTCCATCCAAGGAGGAAGAATGGTCACAGCCATGCCTGTTGGTAATAAAGGTCCCCTGGATTCCCTCTTAGGAGGAATATCACATAAGTTAGAGTCAATGAGTGATGGGATTAAAGGTTCTTTTTTTTTCCTCCCGCCAAAGGGAGATTCCTGCAAAGCAATTAAACTGATGAGCTTTGGAGAGGGCTTTCTAACCACTGAGAAGGCAGCCCTTCATTTCAATGCAATGTCGTTTAGCACAGTTCCTTTCCCACCAACTGTCTGCTGTGACACCATGGAGCTAAATAGCAGAGCTGCCGAAATAACAGTCAAGGAAAAGTGGGAAATTAAGAGGCATCAGCTACAGGAGAAAGTTTTTTATTTTTTAAGCAAGGAGGAGAATAAAATAGCAATCAATAAAACAGACAGAAGCAAGATGCTTGTTCCAGGTGGTGAGAGGCAGAGATGTCTTTTGTGTGGCAAATAGGTCTAGGATGACTGCCATGCACATGACAGGGCAGTGATGACAATGACAGTGTTAACACAGAACCATGCTTGACTTCTCAAATACACATTTATTTGATCACGTTACTATCCCTAAATATGAAGCAGATATTAGTGTCATTTCATATGTGAGAAAAAGTGGTGACTTTTCACAAGTAAAGGCTGATGTACATCTGGTAGCAATTTCAGTGCTTTCTGAAGACTGAAGCTCAAGACAGTGCTGATATACTTGCTAAGAAGACACAGTGGTGAGGTTTACTGATCTTGGAGGGGAGGGTGGTGCTAAACAGAGTCACAGTATTTGAATAGGGAGCAGCTGTAATAAGATCTCACCATGATTCTAGCCTAAGTGACCACCACTCTGCAGTGACACCATCTGCCACTGTGAGGGAGCAGACAGGTCTGCCCTCCCTGTCATCTGCCTTATATTTAAAAGGGACACTAAAGAGCAGGGCTTGAGTATTGTAGTAGATAGAGTCAATGTCTCTCTGATCACCTTGCGATTTGTCTAGGTGCATGATTAAACACAGGGACAGCCATGTAGTTCTATGACAATCTCCTCTCTTCCTTGGTCAGGCAAATATACAAGCCCCTGCCTTCTTCGCCAAGTCCCCCACACATCAGAATTTTCTCAAAAGAAGGTCTTGCTTCTCTAGCCGTATTTTCTTCTTTCTGTTTCCCTCTAGCTCCATCCTCTCTGCTGACCACCACAGAATGAAATGGTCTCCATTTAATTTATAGAAGGGGCTTTCTGTGAGCCTGAATTCTGCTTGGCCCATAATCTAGGCTTTGTGTCACCAAACAGGTGGCATCAAGGACTCCACTACAAGGAATTGAGAAAATCAACTTGCCAGGTACTAGTTGTGTAGTAGCCACTAGTTACAAGCCTAGGGACTTGTGATTTGAAATCAAATTGTTCTCTAGCTAGCTGAGACCTTTCATTTGTATAACCACACAATGATAGATCCTGAAAGAGTCTTTTTTAAAACTCTCTAAAGATTTTATTTTATTTTAAACATTATATTATTGTTGTAATGGGGGTACATTTTGACATTTACAAAAGTGCGTAAAATATATCTTAGTTGAATTCACCCCTTCCATCACTTTCCCTTATCCCCTCCTCTCATTCTTAGAATAGTTTCAACATGTCTTATTTTTCCATTTTAATACCTGAGTACACAATATTTCCACTACATTCACCCTCCTTCACCCCTACCTTAAATCTTCCCCTCTCCTGCTGGTACCAACCTTCAGACAGGACCTGTTTTACCTTCCTGGCCTCCATTTTTGAAAAAAGAGACATTTTTGTTTGTTTAACATTGCTATATAGGGAGTTTCACTATGACATTTCCATATATATATGTATGTATTATATCCCAAATTGGTTCATCCTTTACATTTTTCTCCTATCTATCTTGGTCCCCTTATTATGGTGATTTCAACAAATTTTAAAATTCTATAAGTCACTGTAACCCTCCTTCACTGCACTTCCTTGCCCTTTTCCCCATCCTGTTCTGTTTAACAGTTTTCAGTATGTTTCCTTGTGTCTTATTCCTACACACATGTGATGTACTTCATTATTCCCTTTTTTTCTTTCCTTCTTTTCCTCCTCCCTTGGTCTCCTCTACCAGTCCTACTTTTGAATACATGTTCTGTATATATTTCTATGTATATATAATATTGCTTATATTTGTATTAAGTCACTTATAAGAGAAGATATGCAACCTTTGGCCTTCTGAACTTGGTTAACTTTACTTAAGGTGATGTTCTCCAGTTCCATCCATTTACCTGAAAATGACAAAATTTCATTCTTTATGGCTGAATAAAATTTCATTGTTTGTAAATATCACATTTTCTTAATCCATTAATCAGTTGTGGGGCATGTTGGCTATTTCTATAGCTTGGCTATTGTGAATAATGCAATAAACATGAGTGTACAGATGTCTTTATTATAGCCTGACTTACATTCCTTTGGGTATTATCCCTAGGAGTAGTATTGCTGGATCATATGGTACTTCTATTTTTAGGGTTCTGAGGAACCTCTATACTGTTTTCCATAGTGGTTGTACTAATTTACATTCTTATCAACTGTTTATGAGGGTTCCTTTTCCCCCACATCCTTGCCAACATTTGTTGTTTGTGTTCTTGATGATGGCCATTCTAGCAGGAGTAAGGTGGAATCTTAATGTGGTTTTGGTTTGCATTTCTTTTATGACCAGTGATGTTGAGCATTTCTTCATGTATTTTTTTTTTTTAGCCAATTGGACTTCTTCCTTTGAAAAAATGTTCAATTTATTTGCCCATTTCTTCATTGAGTCATTGATTTTTGGGGTTTAGTTTTTTGAGCTCCCTATATATTCTGATTATTAATCCCTTGTCAGATGTACAGCTGGCAAAGATTTCTCTCATTGTGTGGGGTGCATCTGAAAGGGTCTTATTTCACCTAAACTCTTATATAATAAAAGAGGAAACTGAGTCCCAGATTGTTGAGTGACTTGTCACAGTCACTTCTTCCTATTATTATAACTGACATTTAGCTTGCCTTACCCACACTTAAGTATACTGGCTCCTGACTCATCTCTTTTTTCTAAACATCTTATAAGGGACAGTAGTATTAAGCCTGGTATGGAAAAGTTGACTCAAGTGTCTGTTAATCTGTTAAGACAGGACATGCTACTCCAACATCAGTAATCTTCTCTCCAGCTAGTTCCCATTTCTCATTGTCCTATTTCTTAAGCTTTTTAAGTGAAGAGAGAGGTAGGTGTTTTCCATGCATGTATATTTTCCCAAGGGCATCAAACAGGCAAATCTGACACCTCCCCTGGGCCATTCCTTTCTTTCCTCTGCTCCAGCCTTCTTTTGTTGATGTTCAGGAGTCACAACTCCCAAGTTCATAAGTCATATGTTTAGTCCCTAAGGTCAAATAAAGGTCAGTCCATTGGAGAACTGACTCTGTTTAATGTGCAAAAAAGTAATATCTTTAAAAGCTTTCTCTTTCATCTCATGTCAAAGTTGTTTGATTTGTTAGGCTAGAGCTGGCCTAGGCTTCTGGCACTTAAGCATATCAGAAAGCAAAGAGGGGACAGAGAACAAGATAGGGACCATCATACATGGAGACAAGTGAATAAATGTGCAGTGGGTGGGTTTCCAGGGAACTCCCCCCCCCCAGTTTTCTACTATGGAATCCTAAATACATGCCCATTAGCATCTTGAAAAGCATTTCACAAACTGCCAAGAAGCCAGGCTAAAAATACACCTAACAGCCTGGATCAAGGTGAACTGCAGAGATGGGTGTGAGGTCTCCATAGAAGGTGTGAGGTCTCCATAGAAGGTATGAGACTCAGCACAGCAGCCAGACCACCATGCCCAACTCAGGCTCCAGTGCCAGGCAGCTGACCCATGGTTGGTTGGATGTAGTTGAGGAGGAATGGATGCACTTAGGTTTTGATTGTTTTGTTTTTGAATCAGCCCAATCCAATAGTGCAGCAAGGGTGTCTAATGAAGACCTGCTATGTGCCTTAGAACCACAGTGTGCAAGACCACATCCAATATTTGGGAAAGTTTGCATTTCTTCATGGATTTGTTTCCATGCTGCTTAGGTGAAAGTTCATGTTTGAAAGATGAACTAAACATCTTAGACAAATGGAGTGCCCTTTGTTGTATTATTAAATGTTACAATATTAACCATTAAGAAGGAAAACTTATTCCTTAAATATTCCACATCCTTTGTTTTTAAATTATTGATTTATTTTTAATTGAAGAATAAAAGTTATATACATTTATGGTGTCCCTCATGATGTTTTCATGCACATATACATTGTAGAATGGCTCAATTGAGCTAATTCACTTAAGTATTTTCTCACATATTTCATCTGGTGGTGAAAACACTTAAACTATTGTCTTGTAGTAATTTTCAAGCATACAATTCATTGCTATTAGCTGTATTCATCATGTCCCACAGTAGATCTCCAACCTCTTCCTCCTGCCTAACTGAAATCTTGTATCCTTTGAATAGCATTTTTCTCCCCTTTGTGTGAGTTGGTTGAGACCTCATGATGGTCTTAACCATCGCCCTTTATTTCGACTATAACTTGGCTTTATCAACTTTCTGTTCTCTGTCCACCACAGCTTCAGGATCCTTCTGCCAACACTTAATCATGTGGGTCTGACAAATGTTGTCTCTAGCCTGCGTTTTCCAGTTATGAATGTTTTGTTCTTCATGCTGGGAGCATCTTACCATTGGAACATTTATTCCCTCTCTATCAGGGCTTCCATCAGCAATTCCACAATGTCCAAGCTCTTGGCCTCCAGGCAGAGGCATCACACTTTCTTGAACTTTTCTTTCCAGGGCATTTCCCAATTTCATATACTTCACCTCATGTGCCTCTTAACCCAGGAGCAAAGAAAGATAGGAAAGGAATGGCGAGTAAGGAAATGGTCTTACTTCTTCCTAACAGTATGCTCAAGGTCATGTTCTCCACATTGATGGAAAACATGCAGAATTGCCTACTTGTTCATTCTTTTAAAAATTAATTGATATATAAATCACTATAAATATTTATTGGGTATACTGTGTTGTTTTGATAAATATATACAATGTGTAATGATTAAATCAGGGTAATTAAGAATATCCATACTCTAAAATATTTATCTCTTCTTTGCGTTGAGAACATTCAAAATCTTTCTTCTACTTTGAAAAATAAATTATTGTTGACAATAGTCATTCTACTGTGCTATAAGAACTCTAGAAACTTATTTCTTTTTTTAAATCAGTCTAAGTTTAGATTAGAACTTTTTCTTAATTGTGTTTTGTTTCCAATTATCAACCTCTCTATTCTCCATTCTTGCACCCTTACCAGCCTCTACTAACTATTCTACTCTCTACCTCTCTGCTTCTATGACACCAACATTTTTAGAGTGAGAATACGCAGGATTTTTCTGTGCCTGTCTTATATCACTTTGTTCATGTTTTTAAACAAAAATTATTATTTGAGACAGAGACCTGTTTTTGGGGGAGTCAAGTCAAAGACAAACAGCATGATACAGGCAACCATCCATAGGACACAAAGGACAAAGTTGAGAAAGGTACAATGAGACATCAGCATTTATATTATGCATCGAGCAAGGTAAGTGTGTTTGCCATCCTGATGTAATTTGGTTAATCCGTCCCTGGCTGTTCCCTTGGAAATCTGTTCTTCCTCTATACAAATTATTTTCAAAGTCTGTTCCTTTTAGAGGACAGAAGTGCAGATCTGTGTGACCTTTTGATTGTAGAATCCTGCTGCCAATTGTGATTTGTAAGAGATGGATTAAGCAGAGGTCATGAGGTGACTCAGGAGAACTGAGTGCTATTGATGCACTTTTGGGCAGTTTGTCAAAAATTTTAAATACCTGCTTTCTTTTGTTCAAGTTTGACCCATTTGTAAGTTTCATTTTGAGCATTCTGTGGAAATATCCTGTATATATAGTACATGTTGGGTTATAAAAAAAAGTGGACACACAAGTTCCCTTGAGGGTACATAAGCTTTGCTTTATCTTGGAACTCTGTAGTGCTTCACATTTTATGGGTGAAGGGTAAGTCTGTTGGTGGCCAGAATCCAGAGAAGTTGAAGCAGCTCTACTTTCCCCAGAACTGTTACAATCAGCTAGTTGGGGTTCTTTTGCTGTATCTGAATAGGACTTGTGGGTAGAAGAGGAGAAACTCTTCCCATGCTGGCAATCCTTTGCTCTTGAGTGCCCAAGGCACAGGGCTGGACTGGCAGACCCAAAGGCTTACAGATCCAAGCCCTGAGAGCAAGATCCAGGCTTTCAAAGCCAGAGATTTATGGCTCTAGGCACTCAGATTGCTCTAAGTTTTAACCACCAGCAACTCCAGCACTTGGCAGCTATAGTAATCCTCAGCTTCCAGCAGCAGTGGGTGGTGGTAGCAGACAGCAACAAGCAACAGCAGGCCTTGCACTTGCTAGGCAGGCACTCTGTCACTTGAGCCATAACTAAACTCTTTTTACTTTAGTTCTTTTTCAGATAGAATATCATGCTTTTTGTCCAAGTCAATCTTGAACTGTAATCCTCTTACCTCTGCTTCCTGAGTAGCTGGGACCACAAGCATGAGCCACCACTCACAGGTCATTCTTCTTCTTCTTCTTTTTTTTTTATTTTGGTTGTCCTGTGGTTTGATCTCAGGGCCTCATCCTTGCTAGGCAGGCACTCCACCAACCCTTTTTTGTGTTGTGTATTTTTGGGATAGGATCTCTTGAACTATTTGCCTGGGCTAGCCTTAAACCATGATCTTCCCGATCTCTACTCCCAAGCAGCTAGGATTACAGATCACCTGTCATTCTTGACCAAAGTTTATATCTCTCTGTTCATGGTGAAAGAGGATGGTTTGACAAACTGTTTCTTTCAGGCTCTGAGATCTTCTTTGACTTCTGTCTCTGAGACTCATGTTCTTGTTCTTCTGAAAACTGAAAAAAACAAAAACAAAAACAAAAAACCCCAAATACTCACAAAAAGCTGGGCACTGGGCTAAGTCATCCATCAGTCCTTCTTCATCGAATTTCCTTAGCCCTTTAGTCAAGGAGAGCTTATTTTTCTCCTTTTTACAGATGAGAAAACTATGTCTCAGAGAATAGGCACATTCCTCAAGTAAGAGGCAGATACACGATTTGGACTCAGGCTATCCATTTCCAATTCCAGTGCTCTTCACACTACAAGAGCCTGGTTCCATCTTGCCCAGAAGCAGACAGAAGGCATGGGTTTTAGGAAGGAAGACTGTGTCCACAGCAAACATGTGGAGGTCTATGAATGATGTTAGGAGTCACAGAACCAGAGTTCAAGACCATGGAACTGGATATAATTCTGGGTAGAAATAATACCAAAATCTACCATTCACTGAACTTGTTTACTGTGGACCATACTCCTTGCAACAGGGCCCAGTGAAGGCATTATATTATTATTTACAGTTTATAAAAGAGGAATCCAAGAGTCAGAGATGTTGAGTAACTTTTAAAGGATATGCAGCCAATAAGAAGAAAAGGCAGAATTTGAACTCAGACCTCTTATTCATTATGCAGGGCTGCCTATAAGGTTAGAGGAATGGTTTTCAGAACTCACATATAATCTTAGTGCTCATAGGTAAACTAAACACTAAAAGATGGTTGCAAATACCATATCCCCATTCCTTGAATTTGGACAGGTTTGTTACCTCATGGGGGAGGTAACACTGGAAGATTTCCAAGGCTAGGTCATAGAAGCAAAGTGGCTTTGTCTTTATCTGCCAAAACTCTCATGTTTGGAGCCCTGTGATCACCAAGCTCTGAGGCAACCCACATGCAGGTGTTTGTAGGAGTCAGTAGCTCCAAATAAGCTCTCAGCCAAAAGCCAGTAGTGAACACCAAGCTTGTGAGGAAGTACCCTTGGATTCCAGCCAAACCCAGCCTACAAAGGCCTACAGCTTCAGTAGACATCTGAATGCAAACACATGAGATGTCTATAGGAAGACCTGCCCCACAAGCCTCCCTTCCCTTCCTGTTCTGACCCACACACCTATGAGCAAAAGGAAATAGTTGTTTTTAAGGTATTGGGTTGTAGGATCATATGAATGTTATTCAGAAAAGCAACTCAGTTTTCAAGTTCAGCCTTCTTTCTTACAGCACCTCACTACTGGGTGTCCTAAGTGAAACAACTACCACTCCCTACGGTTACTACCTGTTCCTACTGGAGAAATCAAATTTGGGTATTGACTGTGTGCCAGACATGTTCACATTATTTGATGTTATTGTCATAAGAACCACCTGAGGTGGATATGTCTTTGCATTTTAAAGGTATGAGACCTGAATGTTAAAGAAAGCAAATGACTTCCTCAATTCAATTCCAGATTCAGAGTGCTTTCCACAGTATCACAGTTTATACTAGTGCTATAGTTTGGATCTGGAATGTCCTCCAAAGGCTCATGGGTTAGGTTTGGTGCTATTAGAAGCTAGTAGAACCTTTGAGAGACAGGGCCTGGTAGAAGGTTCATGGGGAGGTATGGTCTTGAAGAAGATTGTGGGACATCTGTCTCTTCTCTCTGTTTTGAACCCAGCTATGAGGTGAACAGCTTCCTCTGCCACATTTTTCCTCCATGATGTTCCACCATAGACCCAAAGCAAAGGGGCCAATAAGTCATGGATGCCTGAAACTGCCAAAATAAAACTTTTCTTCTGATAAGTTGATTTATCTCAGATTTTTTTTGCAGTGACAAAATACTGACTCATACAGAAGAACAGATAAAGGTAAACTTAACACAGAGCAAGAAGCAACCACTGCTACCACTCAGATTATTCTCACCTGTTATGTATTGAACATCTCAATACATAATAGCACTGTGCTGGGCTCTTGCCTTATTCTAGGACATAGAACTTTTTCACCAACCCAATTTATTAATCATTTTTACCAACATATTTAAAAAAAAAGAAACGGAGGCTTACAGATATAAAGTCACTTTACAAGGTCATCTCGGTGGTAAGACTGGAGCCATGATTTAATCACAAGTGCACCTCAGGTCAATGCTCTTAGCCAATCTTTTATAAGGGGCATGTAGGGAAGAAGGATGACTTTTTAAAAACACTGTTTTTATAGTTAAATAAAAACAATAAATAATAAAAGATTAGTAGTTTTTTCCATTTATAAATTTTATGTAAATGGAGTCACAGAGTACATATTACTTTCTCTTATTAAAGATTATGTTTAAAGATGATGTTCTAGGATTGATCCATTTTTTTGTGTAGCTGTAGTTTGTAAATGATTATGTGAATATGTTGCAATTTATTTATTTCATTGGCCATGGACATTTGGCTTGCTTTCAGCCTTTATTACAAATCATCCTAATACAAAACATTCTAATATGTGTCTTGGAATGTATTTAACCCTAAGGTTGCTAATTTTCCAAATATATCAGATACAGCCAGTTTTCCACAGTGATTATACCATTTTGAACTATGATCAGTAGCATATGAGAGTTCCTATTGCTCTACAGCCTTGTGAAAATTTTTGTTATTAGTCTTTTTAATTTTAAACAGTTTGATGGGTGGATAGTGGTATCTCATTGTGGTTTTAACTTCAATTTTCTTGAACACTGAGATGTTTTCATGTATATAATGGCCATGTGGATATTCTCTGCTGTGAACTGCCTATTAAGGTTTCTTTTGGGAAACCTGCCTTTAAAAAAAATTCTCCAAGATATGTATTTTTCTTGAGAGAGAGAGAGAGAGACAGAGGGAGAGAGAGAGAGAGAGAGAAAGAGAGCGAGTTCTCAAGTCCTTCAGCAGGGCAAGGATCCTTTGCTAGACCATTAGGGAAGGGATTAGAGACTCAGATCTCCTTCCTCCCTCATTTAAGGGGAAAAATACTCAGATCCTCTCTTTTTGGGGTACAGGGCATTATGCTAGAAGAAGCAAAGAATATATTCTGGGGAAAAGTAGGCTCTACAACAGAGTAAGATATGGACCATAATATGACAGAATTTACGCAGATCAGCTAGATGGAGTTTGGCACAGCCTTTCAGCTCTCAGAAGGAGTATGCAGAGTCTGAGTGTGCCTGTCTCAGTGCCCAGGCAACTGTGGAAGGACAGGATCCAGCGGCCAAGACTCCCACAAGGTCTCACTGCAGGCCTTCTGACTGGAGAGTAGAGAGCAGTAGTGCAGGTTGAGGCGGAAGGGAGCTGACTTCCTGCTGGGCATGGGCTCTCACCCTGCCCTGGGCATCTGTATCTCGTTTACCCTTGGCAGCTCTGCTGCTGGCATTGTGTGCTTTGTTAGCCAGATTCCCTTCATCTTTGCTGAGACTCTGCCACCTACCTTCAGTCCTGAAGGGTGTGGAAGCAGTGGAGAAACTCTCCCCAAGGGCCCAGTGTCCAAACGTCTGCAGCTCTCTCTTGTTGGATGACACCATGGTCATGGGTGGCAAGGTTTTGGCTGCCCTTCCATCTCAGGGCCAGCATGTCTCTGCCCTATTCTCTCCCTTGAGGGACACAGCCAGGTGTCTCTGATTTTATTATTCATCAGAGTAAACAGCATCAACACAGTCTCTAAGATCAGACTCACTTCCATGCTATGATGTGTTGAGTACCCCTGGGACCAGACTAGTTCTGTGCTGTCAACTTGGAAGGAGACCAACACACAAATAGCTAGTTTTCCTCTAGCTTCCTCACCTTTCCATTTGGGAACTTTTAGGAGCTGAAGGGAAAAGGAGAGAAGCAGGTGGCATGGGCTTCACTGTTATTCAGTTTCTCAAAGGGATAGTTAGGACATTAACACTTCTGCTCATTGGCTGAGTGGAGGCACATTTACTAGGGGCAGATGCCATAGGGCATCATTCAGCACCTGCAAACAGCTGGCAGGCAGGAGGCACTCCCTCAAAGATATGCCCCAGGCAAGGAAATCGAGCATTTAGAACACCACATTTATTTGCTTAGTGGGAAACAGGGAGCCTTGGAATGGTGCCTCATAGGATAATACTTGTAAGCATGAATTAGGCTCATTCTCTGTTATTTCAAAATTATGATATCTATAGTACAGTTTATTAAGGTGTAAAAAGATCTCACTCACACTCAGTTTCATTGTCACATGGAAGCTGATGTCAAGATGAAAGTTCTTCAAGATCTTTATAAATAAATCTTTCTTGGGATTGTTCTAGGAACACAGGAGAATAGAAAACTTGGAGCCTAGGATGTGAAGCAAGGGAAGAAGTACATGAATCCAGGCTGGACTCAATGCAAGAGTTGAAGTGCTCTCTTTGACCAAGAGAAAACCACAAGCTGTCAGTCCCTAAGCCCTCCTACCTCCCTTTGCATCCTTACACATTCAAGCAGGAAGTTATCTGAGCTGCTGATGTCCTCCCCCACCCTCAGCACCCTTTTGTCTCTGCTTTCTGTTTGCCCATGTGGCCTGTCTTAGTCTGTTTTCTGTTCCTATAACAAAATGACTGAGACTGAGTGACAGAGGTTTATTCAGCTCACTGAACTTGGCACCATTATTTGTTGGGCATCTGGTGAAGGCCAGAGGTATCACATGGTATGACAAAGCAAGCAGGCCAGCTTGGATTTCTCTTTCTCTTCTTAAAAAGGCACTACTGTCATCACAGGGGTCCACCTTCATGACCTCATTTACTTTCCAAAGACCTCACCTCCAAATACCATCAAGCTATGAATTTGAGGATGAAGTTCCCAACACTTGAACTTTCCCCACAGCAGAAGGGTAGCATCTGTTTCTTGACCCCGTGGCCTTGACTCCTGTAAGTTTCCTTCCTGTCTTTACTTCCTGAGGTTGGGGTCATACTTCTGTTAGCCAGACCATTTGCCCACCTTCCTAACAAAGGTGAAACTTATGGGATAGTTTCTACTTCTCTGGGATTTAGCCTAGTGGTTTTATTCCTTCCTTTCCTTATGTTGGTTAGAGTGGTTGCCTCCATGCTCTCTCCATTTTCTTTCTGTCCAATTTTGGGTGCAATGCCTAGCCCCTAACAGTGGCCTCAATGATCCATCCTTCTGGCATCCAGAAGGATGTGGTCTTCTTTCTACTGAATGGACTTGACCTGTGTAATGAATAAGAAATCACAGAAGTGATAGAATGTGACTTTCAAGACAAGGTCATAAAAAGTGTTGTGGCTTATACTTAGCTCTCCACTGGATCTCAGGGAAAGCCAGCTACAATGTCTTAGGGACACTTGCATAGCACCATGTGATAGCGTCACCATGGGAAGAGCTAAGGCCTCCTGCTAGCTGCTAGCACTAACCTTCCAGAGATACGAGGGGCCATCTTGGAAATGGATTCTCCAGCCCTGTCAAACCTTCAGATGACTGAAGCCCAGGCTGAGATCTTGGTTGTAGCCTTAGCAGACTCCCTGAGCTGGAACCATGAAGCTAAACCTCTCTGGAATTCCTCCTGGATTCAGAAACTGTGAAATAATAGTTATTATTTAAGTCACTTAGTTTTGGAGTAATTTGTTAAACAGTAACAGATAACTAATATAATGAGCTTTCTAGTTTCTCTAAGAGGTAAGCTTCTTTCATTTTGTCTTTTCTAATAATATTTTTTAGTGTAGCCAAGCCTTCTGTTAAAGCAGAGCTCCTTAATTCCATCAAATCAAATAAATGTTCCTCTTGCTTACTGAGTGCTTAGCAAAGTACCTGGTAAATAGAAAAGCTAATATTTTAAAAATATGAAACTAATGCCAGTGGAACCAGCTGATTTAATTAAGCAATCAATGAATTTCAGTGTCTATGTCAAGTGCAGGGAAATAGCGTTACTGATAAACTGAACATAAAACTCATTTCTGTAAGCATTTGTATGATTTATGGGAGGAGGGAGAGTCAGATTAAAGTTCACCCTTTATTGCGAGATTCATATTAAAAATAACTGCTCTTCATTAAACACATGACATCGGATGATGGCAGTGTGCGTTCAGAAGTGATTTAGCATCAGGGGATGACCAATTACTGGAAAAAAGTGCCATGGATTGTGTTTTAATTTAGTCCCCATGTAGGACTGGGTCTGGGTCTAGACCTTCAAAGTTTTCTCCTCTGCTCAGATCAGTGAAGTTCATGTGCCAGTGGCCTACCCACTAACTCCCTGTCTCATATGATTTGTCTGGTTGTACTCTGTAGCCTCCATCTCAAAGGAGAAGAAATTATAAGAAAGAAGGAATAAAACCAGAATTTACCTTATGTTCAGTGTTTTATAGACATAATTGCATTTACACTTCACAGAAACCTGTGAGACAGGAGCTACAGTTACCCCGTCCCACAATGAGAACCCAGGGCTTCAAAATACAACTAAATAATGAAGTCATAATTTATACTCAAGTATGTCTGATTTTAACTTTTCTACTACTGCCATTTATAGACTCTGAAATCTGGAAGGTGATTGGTGACAAATCTTCTAGATAGTTCCATTAACATGTATGGGGAGATAGCTGTGAAGTGACTAATTGAAACAACCCAGCTATTAATTGTTTGTCCCAGTTGACTTTGAATTTATGGTGTTTTCCTTTCCTTTTCATCATTTGAGACAATAGGATGGACTTTGCTTATTCCCTAGCAGCTCCAGAAAAATGAACTCAAAGTGTATGTGAATGCTGGAGATTGTTTGGCAGAATTTTAATCCAGGTAGTTGAAGAAACATACATACTACCATATGCAAAATGGGGTTAAGAAAGTGTGCTAACCTTTCTGATGCACTCCCTTTGCTGCCCTTGGGGACAAGAGGCACTTTTGGTCAGGCTGAGAACAGGGTTCACACCTAAGGCTACAAACATATCTCTGTCTTTGTGTAGGTGCTGAAGACTTGACAGTCTCATCTGTGACGTTGCAATAACAAGACACCCTTGTGGCAAATCGTGGCCCATTCATATTCTCCTGTGATAATAGCACCAGCTCAATTACGATCCAGAAGTGTAAATTCCAGTTTGCTTACATCTCTAGTATGTTTCCTTTCAAATGTGACTTTCCATCTCTTTCTCTCCTCATGCCATAAAATATTTGCATATTTGAATGTCAAATTTTCCAAGTGCTGGAAGCAACAGGCTCTGGTATGTTCTTGAGTTATTTTGTATAGCAGCATCTGTCTTGTTTCAGCAGCTACCAGAGCTGAGAAGTGACCCAGGAGCAGCCTGGCAGGAAGAAAGAATGTGAAAATAGGGGGAAGTTCTTTATAACACAGAGTCAGCAGAGGCCTTGAGGGGAGGGGGGTCAGTCCCAGGCAGTTTCAGGACACATGTTTTTCCCCCAGTTGAGTTTTTTTAAAGGCAGCTTACCAAAGGAAACAAATACCAAATGATGACTACAGAATGTATCTTTGGAACTTGCTAGACTAATTACCAAGGCTCCAAAATCACTTTAAAAGCAACACATTTTGTTTTGCAATATACATTCATGTTGCCAATTTTTTTTTTTATGATTTCAATCAGAATCCACCTCAAACTGGATAGCTGATTGTGGTAAAAGTGGGGTTTGGAGGGAATACTCTTTTAAGACAGCAGATTTCAAAACATTTCTTGACTTTTCTGTATATAGAATGTCAGGAACATTCTCCTACAAAATATTCTTAGAGTTTTAAACAGCTTCCTTCTGAAATGATACTTTCTATTTAAGTAATTATAATACTAGCTGTTTACTGTGTGCCAGGTACTATCTTGCTTAATCCTCACCATTCTTCTGTGTGTTGGGTATTCTACATTTAGATGTGAGTAGACTGATGCTCAGGGAAGACAGCTTCTAAGACAAGTGACTAAAGATGGTGGACACTGAATTGGGTGGAGTTTTTAGCATTGATGATGTGCATTGTATTACTGTTATTTGTTAAGAAGCTGATGGCTGTAGAACCACTAACTCAACGTCTCGTGTTTGACTCCTTGGGCCCTGACCTATTACATTTTCCAGGGGGCTTCCTGATAATTTCTAGAGAATATTTGATCAGTGAAATAGAATTCTAACTTAAATACAGAAATGTGTTGGTCTAGAGGTGTGGCTCAAGGGGTGAACACCTGCCTAGCAAGTGCGAAGCCCTAACCTCAGTACCGCAAAATAAATAAATAAGTAAATAAAATAAAATGTGACTACTTTGAAATCACAAAATCATACCTGCTAGCAGCATTGATTGATTGGTTTTTGATTGATTGATGATAGTACTGGGAAACGAACCCAGGGCCTTTGGGTTGTAAGTGCTCTACTTCTTGGGTGACACCCAGAGGACTCTTCCTTTAAAAACATTTGGGTTCTGAGACAATGTCTCACCACTACCTTTGCCCAGGCTGGCTTTGATCTCTTAATCCTCCTGCCTCCAATTCCCGAGTGGTTGGGACTATAGATATGCACTATCATGCCCAGCTTTGGAAACATTTACCAATTTCACAAAAATGTATTATGTGCCTGGTATGTGCCAGGGCCTTTGGCCATCGCCAGGGGCATCATGGTGCAAAAATAGAGCAAGTCTTTACTCTTTACATTGTGGTGCCAGCAATGATCTTGGAAATTCACAATGTGATATGAGCCTTCTAAATAGATTCAACTCCTTTGTAGGTATCCTCAGATATATTCTTTACCTCTAATGAACATTGCTCACAGAATCCAAACAGGTAACCTAGTTAATTCAGACAATATGGGTTACATAAACTAGGCATACTGGTTATTATACATTCACTCATTCATTCATACATCCACTTCGTCATGTAATTCCTATTTATTTAGTACCTACTATGTGCCAAGGAGGGTAATAAGTCAGATGCAGTTCCTGCCCTCATTGGGTCTAGAAGTAGCAGATACTGACAAATAAACACATATTAATATATAACCATGATTATAGTCAGGCAGGATAGAATAAGGATAATGGGGAGGCCAATGTAGAAGAGGCAGGAATATTTGTGCTTGGATCTTAATGGGTACTGCTGTGAGACTGTGTGCTGCATTCTGGATCTTAAATATCTTCCAAAGGTCCATGTTTTTAAAGACTTGGTTCTCAGTTTGGTGCTATTGGGATGTGGTGGGCTCTTCAAGAGTTGGGGCCTAGGAAGGTCTTAGGTCATTGGGGTGTGCCTTACAGGAGAATGTGTAACCCAAATCTCTTCCTCTAGCATCCAGGTGAAGTGAACACAGGTGACACTTGCTATGATGCACTGTGTTGCCACAGGTTGAAAGCAATGGGGTCAAAGGTCATGAACTTAAATCTCCAAAACTGTGAGCCAAAATAAACCTTTCTTATATTTGTTACAGTCTTGGAAAGCTGACTGACATACTGTACCTTCATGGGTGAGCCTGGTGAGACAAGCATGGCCCTGAAGTCCAGCCTGTATCAGTTGTCTACACAGAGTTCCCAAAATAGCTAGTATCACTGGAGTGGACACATTTTTTAATTTGCATGGTGACCTATGGGTTGGGGCCTCCCCACGAAGGTTGGTGCCAGCCAATGTGTGGCAGGATAAAGAACTCTAGGGGGGTGAAGACACTGAGAAGGAAAGAGCGGAAACATTGCAGAAGACCCAAAGAGGTAAGGGAAGGCAGATGCATGATGAGCTTGGGCAAGGTTTTGTGGCCACCTAGGCATTGGGAGCAGGGAGAAGCCAGAGCAGGCTTCAGTATTTGGGGCTCAGAATCACCATCTTTGCCCCTCTGGCTCTGCTCCGACTTGACCCCCTGTGTCCCCACTAACTCTCTAAACCTCTCATCGATAAACAGGTATTAATACTATCTAGCTCAAGGCTTTACATTTCGTTTTGTTTAGAATTTAGATAAGGTGGCTAGGCTCAGTGGCTCATGCCTATAATCCTAGCTACTCAGGAGTAGAGACAGGAAGAATTGTGGCTCAAGTCCAGGTTGGGCAAAAGTTAGCAAGATGCCCATCTCAGTCAATAAAAGCTAGGTACAGTGGTACATGCCTGTCACCCCAACTACTTGGGAAACATAAATAGGAAGATCACAGTTCAGGCTGGCCCAGGCATAAATGTGAGACCCTACTCCAAAAACACCTCCAGCGGGAAAGGCTGAGAGGATGACTCAAGTAGTAGAGTGCCTGCCTGGCAAGTACGAGGCCCTGAGTTCAACCCCAGTACTGCCCCTGCCCTGCAAATATAATTAGACATGGAGACACACATAAAGTTCCTACAAGAGCCTCTCTCACACTCTCTGCCCAGAAATAATGTCAGCCAAGATTTGTGGGATACTTTCTGCTGGTCCAAAACTATGTTAAAGGTTGCCTTGTTTTCACTCATCTAATCCTTAGGACAAGTCTGTGACCACATGTGTGCACTCTTTCGTAGGGTCCCCATTTCTGGAATGCAGAAAGCTGAGGCATGAAGTTGAGATTAACTGCCTGGTAAGAGGAGGAGGGACAGCTCTTGCCAGTGTGCACTGAGTCCTCTGAGATCTCCAACTTGCCATTGAGGAAGGTACTTTCTGTTCAGAACAAGAATTGTTGTGACACAATGACTCTAAGGAGGTCACAGGAATTGGTGGGAGAGTCCCATCCCTCTGTTCTTGCCTCTCTCCTTTAGTGGCAATTTCTTGGAGGAAGAATGGTGTTTCCATCCTTGACATTAGTGTGTATGATGGTCTTCCCACCCCTCTCATTTGGTAGGCCCAGATGATCTGATGATGCTGCAAGCGTCTTTAACTTGGAAAAACGTTGGAAAATGCAGCTTTTAAAAGAGCTGACACCTCTGGTATATTTTGGTATCTGTTGGAAGGAGAGTCAGTATTTAGAGACCTGCAGAGCTGTCAAAGTGGGGGATCTGGGGATGGGGACATCTGGGCCATACCCCAGGTCATTGGCACCCGTGGCTTGGTGCTTATCTGAATGTGTATGACACTTGCCTCATCTGCCCGGACCATCCAGGGCCTGGCAGGCTCTATTTGACAATGTTGTTCATGAGCGAAGCAAAATAGGCCAGAGGGGAGAGCAAGCAGAAAGCTTAGACCTTGGTGCAGCTCTGCTGTGACCTTGAATGAATTAGGCTCCCAGGACTCATGGGTTGCCATGAAGATCAAAAGAGATGTATGGATGACAGCACTTAGAAAAGCACAGGAGACTCTAAAAGCACGAAAGAGCAGGATTCCTCAGACAACAGTTCTGACATAACAGCTGCACCCAGACCCTGATCCCAAGCCCTCATTGAAAGGGGTGGGAGGACCCACTGGGATAAGATCTGTCCCCAGAGGGACAAAGAATGATAGACCCGGGAAAGGGATGTCTGCCTCTCTCCTGTGTCTAAATTAGATGTGTTTCTGTCAGAGCTGTCAGCAGGATGTCACTGCCTTCACAAGTACAGCAAGGGAGATAGGCATGCACAGAGCCCTGAGGGGGCATTTGGGAAGCTGGGCCCAGCTTTGTCAAAAAAACCAGTGGTGTTTAATTAATACAATGACTCAAGGACTTGGTGTGGTTTCTCACCACCTCTGAATTTTGCCTTCACCACCATTCCAGCTCAGCTTCTGGAAAGACTCAGCCTGTTCCAAGAGTGCTTTTCTGTGTTCCCAGTTCTTTCTGCCCTGGGCTGGTGGTGCTGCTGCCCATGGAGGGAAGCAGAGAGTGTGGTGACAGGAGGGCTTGGTGGAAGGTGGCAGCTTTGGAGAGAGAAATCTTGTTTAGAGCAAATAAGGTTTCCTGTCCTGGTACTAAGAATGTGCTCAGAAGGATTCGGAAACCACCTCAGCCTGGTGTGCTCAGTACTGTCCTGGTTTTAACACTGGAGTCCCCAGTCCAGAGACCCCCCAGTTCCTGGAAATCAAGATGGTTGGTCACCTTAGAAGGAGCTGTGATGTCTACAGCAGGCTTCCACCGCAGATTGGCTTGGTTGTGGAGCCTTTTCCGGTAGACATGGGTATTGTCCTTCATGCTTTTCCAGGCCTTAGAACCAGAGGAGCCATGAAGGGTGACAGCGGGGCTTCACCTGTGTTCCTCATAGCATCCCATCCTCTTTTCAATCTGCTCTCTCATAGCTTCTCACCAAGCAACAAACATATGCAGACCTGAACAAAAAAATCCAGAAACCACCTGGCCTGGAAGATTTCTGCCAAGAACCCACAGACTTCACAGGGTGAGTGGCCCAGAAATGGAGGACAATGTCCATCTCCTTCCCTCTTCTGCCCTGAAGGACTCGCTGGCCCCTCAATGCTTCGGCAATATGTCCACTAGTACAGTCTCAAGGTAGACCAACATCGGCCGGAGTCTTGTCCAGAGGGGCTAAAATGGCTTCTTGGCCTCCTGTCCCTGTCACTGGTGTCTGTGCCTCTACTCTTTCTGTTGAGGGCTGAGCATTGTGCAGCAGGGGCTGTGGCTTTGCAGTCACTGGTTCTCGTGTTCAATGGCCCTTTGCTACTGCTGCCATCCTTCATTGGTCCCTTCCCCAGGTACTGGCAATGCAGCATGTCCTCCACTTTGGAAGAAAGGTTTCCCTCTGGTGTTTAGAGATCCCTGTCAGCAGTAAATGGTCTGGAAAATCTGTAATCGTACCTTCTCAGAGCTCCAAGGGCAGCCTTACCTCACTTACTGTTTAAGGTTTCCGCATCAGGATTTGCATCAGGTGTTCTTGGAGGCAGGCTGGAAGGAGGGTGCGGAGGGAGATGACGTGGTGCTACATCAGAGCTGGCCCTGTTCTCTAAGCTGTGGTCCCAGAGCGGAAAACTGAGCTTCATCTTTGTCTCAGAATGAGTATCCTGACTGTCAGAGGTAGTCCCTTCCATTGGCCTTACCCTGGCTCACAAAAGTGGGCAATCTTTCATATATTTTTTTTGGAGATAGTGTTGATGAAGGCACTTTCTTTTTTCCTTTATTAACAATTTCTCTTAGGAAGCCACTTTCCTTTGGAAAATAGCCTCCCGAGGTCCTGTCCTGAAATTCCAAGCAAGTTCATTCCAAGAATTCAGAGGCTTCCATTACATAAAGGGGGAGGAAGACAGGAAGTCCTTCTTCTTGCCCTTTCCACCATAGCATCTTGCTTCTGTGGGATGTCTAATGAGGAAGGCAAATGGAGAAGGTGCTGTGGGGCAGAAGTGACAGTTATTTCCCCTGAAGAAAGCCCCAGAAGGAACCAGGGAATGGAAAGAAACCAGCATCCATTTCTACATGGAAGGAAAAGACCATGTCTAGGCAGCTCTTTTTCCCTCTGCCTTAGGGACCTCCGGCATCTGGAGCTGGAAGTGCAGAGAATATTTCCTGCCTTTGTTCCCAAAGACAAACCTTTTCCTGGCATCCAGCATCTGTTCCACAGGAGGGATCTGCAATATTTAGCAGACCCAGGCTCTGCAAGGCGTGCTTGAGTCAACATTTGCAAGATCA
Organism: Castor canadensis; assembly: GCF_047511655.1. Lineage (NCBI taxonomy): Eukaryota > Metazoa > Chordata > Mammalia > Rodentia > Castoridae > Castor > Castor canadensis. The sequence goes on from NC_133387.1 coordinate 163,351,449, forward strand.
CAGCAGCAGCCTTTCAAGGGAGAGGAAGGGAGAAGAGGAAGAAGGTGGGCTGGATGAGCCAATTTGACCCTTCTGCACGCTCTCACCCCTCTCGCCCTCTTCACGTGCTTGTTTGATCATTCATTCATTTAACAATGATTTCTTATGCTCTTAATATGCTCTATGTATTGGACACAGTGGGAAAGAAGAATCCTACCCTTATGGGACTTCTATGCCAGTGGGGAGGATAAGTAAACAGCCCGCAATGCCACTGTGATGATGTGTATGCATGTGCATCACATCTCAGGTGACTTCTGTTGAAGGCCTCCTTGGGAAAGTTCATTTTTTTGTATTTTAGAAGAGACCTAAATAAAGTGGGAGAGCAAGCTATGGGGAGTCGGGGGAAGAAATTTCCAATGAAATGGACAACAGCCAGTATATAGGCCCAGAGAGGGGCCCGTGCTTGCTTGGCATTTGAAGGGAAGACAGGAAGGCTGTGTTAACCTTTGAAATACTGAGGAAGGGGATGAAGAAGTCAGATGCAAGGTCAGTCCACGAGATCCTTAAGGACTAATGTAAGATTTTTTTTTTCATTGTGTTCATTGGCTTGTGGCAAGTCTTGGAGGGTTAGAAAGCAGGGGGTGGTATCATTTGATGTATATTTAAAGGAATCATTCTGTGATGTTCTCCACTTCTACAAGGGCAATTATTACACAGTGAATACCATGGTTTGGATAAGCAGCCTCCAAAGGCCCATGTGTTAGACTTGATCCCTAGTCCGTGGGAGGTAGTGGAACCTTTAAGAGATGGAGTCTAGTGGCAGATTTTTATATCACTGGGTCATGCCCACACAGGGATTGTGTGACCCAATTGCTACCTCTTTTGCATTCTATCCAGGAGGTGAATGACTTTGCCACTCCATGTGCTTTTTCTATGATGTGCTCCCTTTCCACAGTTCTAAAAGTGAAAGGGCCAACTGACTACAGACTGAAACCTTTAAAACCATGAGCCATAGAAATCTTTTCTCTTTATAAGTAGATTGCCTCAGATGTTTGTTATAGTAATGGAAAGCTGACTAGCACAGTGAGCACTTTTAGGAGACAATGCTTATGAATATACTTCTTAAGTTTAGAATGTTTTACAACATAAGTCCCTGTGCTCCCCCTAATCTGAAGATAGTTGTGGCATGGTAGAAAGATGATGGCAGGCAAAGGTACAAGAACAGTTTTGTGACCTTGGGCAAGTGACTTAACATTTCTTAATGTTTGTTACCCGATTTGTAAAACAGGAATTATCAGTACCCCATGTCAAGGTGGTTGTGGGGGTGAAATTGCTCAGATGATGTAAGGTGCTGTCTTCCTTTTGGGGCTGTAACTTTTAATAGCCAACAAGGGGTGGTGCTTGCCTTGTGCTGCATCCCACCCTCCCTTTGCCCTGCCTTCAGTTCTGTGGGTGTCCCTTCAAAATAATCTCATAATTTGGACCAACAGGGCGTCATGCTGAAGATCCCAAATCTAAATTCCCATTCCTTTTCTTAAAGATCCAGATTGGCCATGGGTGTCAGCTCAGCATTCCATGGCCCTCATGTTTTTGCTCATCTTGTAAGTAGGGACATGAATTTCCCTTTTCCAGACTATCTTTTCTAGGATATTTGTACAGGGTCTCCCTCCAGAGCAAAGGGAAAATTTGTTGTGGTCCAATGTAATTAAGATAATGTGTCCTTGGGGCAAAGGCTGGACAAATTTATAGTCCATGATAAAGGACTTGAGTTTTCTGCATTCCTGTTTCTGTCTTGGAACACAGCCTTCCCAGGATATGCAGGCCTCACCTGGCCCTTTCTACCTTGTGCCACAGGAACTAGGGCATGGGAAATGTTGATGCTCTGGCTACTGCTATTGCCAAGGGGAACAGGGTCCTTGTCTCTGACCCAGGAGTTCCAGATGCTGCCAGCATCCGGGAAGCTATGGCAGGCCACCATGATGGCTTAGGTAAAATCTCAGATCATGGCTGAGATGTTCATGGCTCTTAACAACTGGAGTCTTCCACTATTCATGGGCATGTTCTGTTAAATGCCTTGCTGACACCTTAAATGCCACATGTTCAAAACTGAAACCACCATCCCCATTCCTACTGCTGCCCAGCACAATGTTCCTGTTTGTGTTGAAGTTGCTTTGTCTCATTGAAGGAAGCTCTACCCCTCCTCTATCTCACTCCTTACACATACAATTCTCTAACAAGGTCAGGGGAGACTTCTTTAAAATATCACTCACATCTATCACTTTCCCAGTCCACAGCCATCAAACCCATCCTACCTAGTCATTGGAGTCATTACTGCGCTGGCCTGCTCCAGCCTGCCCACCTGGACTCTAGGGTCACCTTCTCCACTCAGTTCTGTTTATGCCTATAGACCGTGCACATTGTATTCTTTTTAACACTTTTTCCTCTTTTCAAAATTTTATTTTAACTCACAAACAAAAATGGTGCATATTTATCTTTTACATGAAGTTTTGAAATATATAATATACTGTGGAATGACTAAACCAAGCTAATTAACACATGTAATACCTCACATACTTGTCATTTTGTGATATGGGAACACTTAAAATCTACTCTGCTAGCAATTTTCAAAAATACAATACATTGCTATTTACACTAGTCACTGTGTTATGCAACAGTTCTCTTGTCCTGTTTATCTGACATTTTGTATCTATGATACAATACACCCTAGATGACTAGGGTGGTCATCCCTAGTGACCACCAATTTACTATGAGACCAACTTTTGAAGATTCCACATATAAGTGAGATCATGCAGTATTTGTCTTTCTATGTCTGACTTATTTAGTTCTTCATTTTTGGCAGTACTGGGATTTGAACTCAGGGCTTCACACTTGTGGGTCTGTCATTTTACTACTTGAGCCATGCCTTCAGCCTCTGTGCATTTAGCGTAATGTCTTCCAGGTTTACCCATGTTTTCCCAAATGACAGAATTTCCTTTTTTTTTTTTTTTTAAGATCCTATAGTATCCCATTGTGTATATATACCACATTTTCTTTAATCCATTGTTATGGATGCTTAGATTGATTGTATATCTTGGCTTCTTGTGAAGAATGCTGAAGTGAGCACAGGAGTGCATATATCTTCTTGACATACCAATCTCATTTATTTTGGATATATACCTAGAAGTGGGATTTCTAGGTCACATGGGAGCTCTCTCTCTCTCTCTCTCTCTCTTTTAGGAATGCCCATACTCTTTTCCATAATGGCTATACTAATTTGCAGTCCTCCCAATAGTGCACCAGGGTTCCCTTTTCTCTACATCCTTACCCAACACTTATTGTCTTTTATTTTTTATAATAATTATGCTAAGAGTGTGAGAAGATATCTCATTGTGATTTCAATGTGCATTTCCGTTATTAGTGGCATTTTTTTCATGTATCTGTTGGTCTTTGCATTTTTATAGCACTTGGCAGTTTCATAACGTGCTTATATATCTTCTGTCAAATATGTGAATGAATGTGACCCTTACTTCAGAGTGGTATGACGGTGAATTTTATGTGTCAACTTGACTGGGCCACAAGGTACCAAGATACATGGAAACATCGAAGATATATTTGTCTTTTTTATGAAATCAACATTTAAATTGGTGGCTTCTGACTTCCACAGTGTGAATGTGTATCATCCAATCAGTTGATTATCTGAATAGTGCAAAGGCTACCTCCTGGAGCAAGAGGAATTCTGTCAGCAGATAGCCTTTGGACCTGACCCACAACATTAGCTCTTCCCAGGGCCTCCAGACAGCTGGTCTACCCTGAAGATTTTGTACTTGACAACCTCCATAATTTGGGAGCCAATTCCTTCAATCTCAGTCTCTACCTCTACCTTTATTGGTACCTTAATCTCTTTCCCTTTCTTTCTCTCTCCTGATGTTTCTATGTTTCTATGGAGAACTCTGACTAAGATAGGGATGCACAATTTTAAAGACAAAGAAACGGAGACTCAGAGATGTGAAGACATTTCTAGTGTACTAGTCAGCTTTCCATCACTATAACAAATATCTGAGATGGTTGACTTATAAAGGGAAAAGTTTTATTTTGGCTCTCAGTTTTGGAAGCTCCAGCCTGTTGCTTTTGGGCCTGTAGCAAGACACATGAAGTGACCACATCATCGTGGGGAGTGACTGACAGAACAAAACTGCTCACCTCAGAGTGAGGCAGAGAGCAAAAGAGAGGAACACAAGGGGGCCAGGACTTCAATATTCCCTTCAAGGATATGCCTCCCACTGACCTGAAGACCACCCACTAGGCCCTACCTCTTAAAGATTCTACCACCTCTCAATAGCTCCACCTTGTGGAACAAGCCTTTACCACATGGGCCTCTGGGGGTCATTTAAGATCCTAACTACAGCAGCTACTTCAGAGAACTGAAATTCAGCTCTTTCAGACTTTAAATCTACAAGTTTTCTTTAAGTGTCTACTTCCTTTACCTCTTCTCAGCTCTGTACTTTCCAATGATTTCTCACTTCTTAAGCCATCACCTCTAAATTCCTTTTCCTTGGAATTAAGTTTCTCCAGAATACAAATTCTTCTTCTCCTCTAGTATGCTGCTACCTCTCAGGTACCCACAGGGAGGAAGGAAGGAACTCCCAGGAGTGGCAGAGTCTATAATCTAAACTGGAGCAAAACAGATCACTTTGTAGCTTGAAGGTAGAATTCAAGATCAAAGGTATAAACCTGCTTTGTAAATGTAATGAAATTAAGGCAACTCTAAGACTAAATAGGGCTTTATTTATTAATTTGGCGGTACTGGGGTTTGAATTCAGGACCTTGTGCTTGCTAGGCAGGTGTGCTGTACCACTGAGCCACTCTACTAACTCTTTTTTATGTTGCGTATTTTTGAGATAGGGTCTTGTGAACTATATGCCCAGGCTGATCTCAAACTGCAATCCTCCTGATCTCTGCCTCCTAAGTTTGCAGGTATGAGCCATGGCACCTGGCTTAAACAGGGCTTTAAATACAAGTCCTACTGTAAGTGTTCTTGCAGCCTAGAGAGAATGATAGGCAGGTTAGTGATGTGAGCCAAGTAACTAGTGGATGTTGGTGGCATCCATGAGATCATGTGGCTATTACCTAGATCTGGGCTGTCTGATATGGTGATCACTGGCCACAGTTAGCCCTTTAAATTAATTACAGTTGAGTAGAAATGAAAACTCAATCTCTCTCTCCCCCTCCCTCCTTCTCTCTCTCTCTCTCTCTCTCTTCCCCCTGGAACTTGTTATCTAACTCAGATTGGCCTCAAACTAGGGATTCTCCTATTTCTGCACCCCTAGTGCTGGGATTATATGTATGTACTGCCATGCCTGGCTTCATTAACCACTTGTTAAGTGCTTAAAAGTGTAACTACTTCACTGACCATTCATCACTGTAGGAAGTCATATTAGAATGTGCAGAAGTAGAGAGGCTAGTCCCAAATCTAAGTCTAATTGAGCCTTTAGCAATGGTTGGTTGGTAATAAAGGGGAGAGTATGACAGAATGGGCTAGAATGAGAGCAGGCAAACTGCTAGAAGGGGACAAAGAAGCATCCTCCCAGCTAATGTTGGTTGTCTGAAATGCTGGGGTCCAAAGAGTAGTCCCTTTCTGTGCTGGGTGGCATGGCTCTAACATTCTGGCTGTGGGCAGAAGTACAGCTTTGCCCACACACCCAGTGCTCCACCTCAGAAGACTGCAGAAGCAACCTGGAGCTGCCTAAATCTGAGGTCCAGGTGAGGCCCTTGTTCCCAGCTTCCAGGTAGTTTCAGCCAATGTATTAGATATGTTTGATAAAAAATATAGATCAACCAGGCATATACCTGTAATCCCAGCACTCAGAAACCAGAGGCAGGAGGATCTCAAGTTTGAGGCCAGCTTGGGCTACATAGGAAGATCTTTTCTCATGAGAAGCAAAACCAGAACTGCAATGCATAGATCAAATGAAAACACATAATATTTGAAAATTTGACTATAATATATAGTGCAATTTTAATTATTAAAGTGTACTGCTTCTGTGCAAGTAAGTTATATAATAACAAACTTACTTAATTTGAGGAAAGATAGGACATTTACACATTTGACATAATTTTTATTGAACAGAAATCTCAAATTCTGAGAACACCTGGAAATTATTCCAGTAAGCAGAGCCACCTCCACCTGCAGAAAAAGATATATTATATAGTTGGGCTTGCATCTGCGAATTCAACCAACCGTTGATGGAAAACATCTGCAACCAATTGTGTCTGCACTGAACATGTACTCGCTTTTTTCCTTGCCATTATTCCCTAAACAATACAGTGTAACAACTATTTACATAGCATTTACATTGTATTAGGTGTCATAAGTAATCTAGAGGTGACTGAAAGCATAAGAGAGGATGTATGTAGGTTAAATGCAAATTCTATGCCACTACCTATAAGAGTCCTGAGCATCTGTGGGTTTCAGTTACCCACAGGAGTTTTCAGCACCACTTCCTCATGGATACTGAGAGATTGCTACACTGGGAAAGAATAGTTGTCTGCATTTTCTGATTTCTAATTTTGCTTTTCTCCCCTTATATTCTAAGATTTGATTTGAGTAATTTCAATTGATCTAAAACAAAAAAAATTAATTGTTCATGCTTGGCAGAGTTTAGTGATCAGATCAGCATTCCTAAGGAGAGGGGCTGATAACAATGGTTTGAGCCAGGGCAAGGCTGCAGCTGACTGTGAAGGCAGCCAGCTGGGATTGACAGTCCTGCCTGGGGTGTTACCTTCCAGAGAGAATGTCACTAAGGTGTGACCTGAGGCAAAACTCTGAGACAAAAATCTATGTTTCCAATACTTCCTTCCCCTTCCGTCTTCCTATACTCCCTTTGGTTCCTTCTTCTCAGGTATTTGAGCTACTAATACGATAAAATGCTGGTGTGGTGATACTGAAGCTTCATCCTTCCTGGCCTGCATGTTAATAAAAGATTTACATTCTTAACAAAAAGCTTCTGGAGAAAGTCGGTGGAATTAAAGGCAAGGAGCAGGGGCTGGGGACATAGCTCAGTGGTAGAGAACATGTTTAGTCTATGTGAGGCCCTGGGTTCTGCCTCAAGGGCTAAAAATACAAAATAATAAAATAAATTAACAGAATAAAAACAAATCAAAGGCAGCAAAAGGGTGTTTACCTGTAGAAATGGTTGGGCCAGGTAACTGACATACGTTTCTTAGTGTTTTCTTCTTACAGCATTGGTGGTCTTATTGCTCCCTGCAGACTACTGTAGAATTTAGCTTCCAGATATGCCACTAGATAAAAGATTTGCTAGTGAGTTTCAGATCAGAAGCCCCATGGAATCAGGGAGGAGATTTCTAGGATCAAATTGAAGGCCAATTTATTTTGGGAATACTCTACTTTAAGCCCAAATCCTGGGGCAAGTTGGGTCTGACCATTTGAAACTAAGTGAGTTTGTGCACAAGGCAGGGCAGGGTTCTAGAAATGTAATTTGGAGAGATTCAGAGAAAGTAGGGGTGTGGGGAATGTGTTCTGTTCTGTGGCTGCTTCCTGCCTTGACACTGCACTTGAAGTGTTTAGGGGGCAGGGCAGACTCAAGCTGTTCCAGGCTGACAGATGTAAGGGGCCCCTGAGGCAGGGGACTGGCAGCACAGTTCTACTGTAGTCATCAACACAGTGTCAGCCAAACTTCCTGAGACAAGCAGGGTCCAGAGGAGCCAGGATCCAGCACAGGGGAAAGAGCTGGTAAGGCAAAAGCAGACGGAGAGCTGGCTCTAGATGAGCAGGCTGGAGGTAGAGAGTAGCCTACACAGCAGCAGAGACCTGGCCCTGGGCATAGCTTTGGTGGCTCTGTAGGTGTCTAGTGGTCTTGCTCAGGAATGCCTGAGGCCAAGACAGCTTTGGACAAGTGCATTCTAGAGCCAGCCACCTCCCCAAAGTGGGGATGAGCTTGTTCACTTTGCATCATCCAGTGCCCAGCACAGCACTGGGTGCATTGTAGGCCCTTGATTTAGCTTTAATATGTATTGACTGGGCTCCTTATATGTTCTGGGAATATAGGGATGGGTGACATGAAGTAGGACCCTATGTCTTTACAGGGTTTACATTCTAGCAGGACTAGAGTGACAGTAATGAAGTAGGAAGCAAGTGGACACGATTTCCTGGGGAACTGAGTGTACTGTAGGAGAAAAAACAGGTGGAACAATGTGGGTCAGGTAGAGGGCACCTTGAATTGGGTGGTCAAGAAAGGCCTCTGTCAGGTGGTGCTATCTGAGTACCTTATGGACAAGAAAGAACCAGCTAGCCATTTAACCACTGGGGGTGAGGGTGGTAGGATGGAGGAGATTGCTCCAAGCAGAGAATACTGAGTGGAAAATCCCTGGACAGCAGCTGGCTGTGTGTGTTTGAGAAGAGAAGGGGCCAGTGCTGCTGTGCAGTTGTGGTGCAGTGAGCCATGGCAAGAGTAGAGGGCGTTAGCTTAGAGGTTGGCAGGGGCTCCATCCACACTGTCTTAAAGGATCCCTGCTGGCATTGTGGGTGAGACAAGCATGGATAGTAAGAGACATTTAGCATCTCCAGCCCTCGCCTACTAAATGTTAGTAGCACCTCCTCTCCCAATTCATTCTGACAACCAAAAAATTCCCCAACCATTTCCGTTCCCACACACTGCCTCATGAGGACCCCTGGAAGATTGTTGTATTAGTCATGGTTCTCCAGAGAAGCAGAACTGACAGTGTGTGTGCGTAGATCATATACACATGTTTTATATATATAAAATAATTTTACACACACTTATATACATACACACAGATGGTCCTGACTTACTACAATATTTTGACTTACAATTTTTGACTTTGCAATGGTGCAAAAGCCACATGCTGTATGTGCAGTAGAACCGTACTTTGAATTTTGAATATGATCTTTTCTAGGTTAGCAGCATGCAGTAGGATAGCTCCCTCACTCTTTCAAGATGCTGGACAGTGACAGTGCGCCACAGCTCCCTGTGACCATGAGGGGAGCTGTTGCTGAACTAGGATGTTCAGCAGGTTAGATGCATTAAATTCATTTTCAGCTTACTGTGGTTTATCAGGACATAACACAATTTAAGTTGAGGAGCCTCTGAGCATGTGTACATGCATATGTGTATGCATGTGCTTGTGTACGTGGGTGTGTGCATGGGTGTGCATGTGTGAGTTCATACGTGTATGCATGTGTGCTCGTGTAGGCATACATTCACATATACACAAAGAAGTTTATTAGAAGGAATCAGCTTGCACAGTCTTGAAGGTTGACCCTCATGAAATCTGCAGTTTGGCAAGTTGGATATCAGGAGAGCTAATAGAGTAGCTCCCATCCAAGGCTGGGGACTCAGAAAGAGCTGATACCCCATTTTGAGTATGAAGGCGGAAAAAAGGTAATCTCGTAGTTTGCAGGAGAAATCTGTTATTTGGGGAGTATCAGCTTGTTCTATCCAGGACTTCAGTTGACTGGGTGAAGCCCACCACAATGGGGAGGGCAGCCTGCTTTATGCAGTCTACTGATTCAAATGTTAATGTCATCCAGAGACATCTCACAGACACACCCAGAATAACACTTGACCAAATGTCTGGGCACCATCGAGATCACGTGGGGACATTAATATCCCTCCTACAGGGTTGAGCTTGAAGCCAGGAGTGATTCCAGCAGAACCCGATGGGGAAGGCAGGAAGAGACAGTCCCTGACTATTAAAATACACCCCAACTCAGCTTTATCTTGTTCGGGTTTGTGATGGGTCATAATATATGAATATTGTCCTAGGTTCTCCTAGAGTTTTTCAACTTGCAAAAGCTGAAACCGTCCACACACATGAGGAGACATTGTTATTGCTGTCCCAGAGAGTAGAGAACAGACTCGGGGAGGTGAGAGCTTTGCCAAGGTTACACACATGGCTGTACTACAGCAGGGCGGGGCACCTTGGGTTCCCCCAGTGCTGGGGAGTTCAGAGTAGAAAGCAGAAAGGCCAGAGTGAGGACAGAGCTGCAGCGGGCTCAGGACAGGCCGGTGAGCACTGCAGGCAGGAGAAAGTCAAGGACACTGTGTGTTGCCTGGCTGCAGTGAAATAGCAAAGCTGTCACTTAGTAAGGAGATGGTTGTGGCTGACAGAGCCTGCTGCGAATGGCAGCTGGGGTCAGGGTGACTCAGAGGGAGCCAAAACCCAGGACTGACAGGGAGGCGGCCAGACGGTGGGTGAGGAGCAGTGCAATCTGTCACCAAGTCAAGGGCAGGCCTGACACCTCGGGGAGAGGCCAGAGAGACAAGCAGGAGGCAGCTCTGTCTCTGCAGCCTTTTTCTGGAGACCCACGGTAGGGCTGCAGCCTCAGCCTCCTCTCTGGCTAGGCCATCTGAGCCTTTCATTATTGATGGAGAAGGGACAGAGAGGTCAGGTGAACGAAGGCTCTGAGAAGCATTTGGGGAAGCCATCCATTGACCTGAATCTGATCATTTCATGCTGGAATTGCTGGCACCTAGCACTGTACCTGGCACATGGGAGACCCGGTAACATTTGCCAAAGTCGGGAGACCAGAAACCTCTGTAGAGTGAGAGAGTGCAGCGACTCTGTCCCAGATGCTCACGGTGTCATTGTGGAGGGGACCATGCCACTTGTAGGCTAGACGAGTGGCTCCATATGCAGGACCAGTTGTGTCCAGGGAGTAGAGGGATTGAGAGGACCATAGGACGCTCAGGAGAAGGGCAGGTCTAGAGGAGACTCTGGTAACTGAAGAAGATGGGCAGGAAGGACAAGGCACTCTCATTCTTAGGCCAGACAGGAATAGCCAGGTCCAGCCTGTGGACGTGGGGAGGTGAGATAGCCAGGGCAGCAGAGCTAGGCTCTAGTGAGGGCAGGTGTGGCATCCTTGAAAAGCATGACACTTCTTTCTCTAGGGCTCTATGTAGACTGCAACATCAATTTCAAGTAATTGTCAGCAAGGAACTAAATCTTCCTCTTTTAAAAGCAAGATCGTGGTGCATGCCTGTAATTATAGGATATGGGAGTCTGAAGCAGGATGGTTGTGAGTTTGAGGCCAGCCTGGGCTACATAGTGAAACCTCAATCTCAAAAAAACAAAAGAATCAACTGAAGAAACAAAAACCAACCAAACAACCTTCTCCCCAAAAAAACCCCAAAACAAATAAAATCAAAATCAGAATTTTTGAGACATGGTATCTGTTTAGCCTGAGGCTATTCTCAAAGTTCCTCCAGCCTTAGCTTTCTGAATACTGGGATTACAGGTTGTTACCATGCCTGGCTTGATCCTCATATTTTTGAAAAGTGAATGTTCTCCTTGTCCCAGCTTTACTGCAGTGTAATTGACAAATAGGAATTGCATATTTTTAAGTTCTTTTAAAAAGTTCATTTTTATTTATTATTATTTTTTTTCATGTTGCTGGAGATGGACCCCAGGTCCTTGTACATACTAGTTTTACTACAGTGTTACACCCCAGCCCTATAATATTCAAGTTTGCAATGTGATGGTTTGACCTATAAACTGATTACCACTGTCAAGCTAGTGAACATGTCTACCACCTCACATTCTTTGGGGAATTTTTGACTAAGAAACTAGTCACGAAAGTGTCCACATGATTCTCCTCCACAGGCCCCTGTCACTGCTTACTCTTCTTCCTACAAATGGGAAGCTGTGGCTCAGACAGATGGGAGGTCAACTCAGTGCAGGCCCCATCCTCAGCTCATTTCTGGCTTTCTGAACACCTGGGGTGTGTGAGTGTATTAGGGATCTCCAGTGAAGCAGAACCAATAGATAGATAAATATGTAATGTGGGAAATTGGCTCACATAATTATGGGGCTGAGAGGTCCCACAGTATGCTGATCCCAACCTGGAGACCCAGGAAAGCTGATTGTGTCGTTTCAGTCTAAATCCAAAGGAGTCGGTGTGACTCCAGTCCAAGGGCAGAAGATGAGATGAGATGTCCCAGTTCAAACAGGCAGGCAGGAAGAGGACCACCTCCCCTCCTCTGCTTTGCATTCTATTCATGCCCTAAGTGGGTTGGATGAGGTCCACCCACACTGGGAGGCATCCACTGACTCAAGTGCTAATCTCATCTAGAGACACCCTCATACACACACACACACACACACACACACACACACACACACCCAGAAGCAATGTCTAATCTGGCCCAACCTTCTCCTCCCCTGTGCCTGAGTATGGGGCCTCCATCTTGCCCAGCTTTCCCAAGGGAAACCCATCTCTGCAAGCTGGCCTTGCAGATCTCATCAGAAGAGTCTGTGCTAGTGGGCAGGGAAGCTGGGAGGACTGTAAGGCTTCAGAGACAGGATAGGTCAGTGTGGCTCTGAGTTCTGCTTCTCATTTGAGGTCTGCTTGCTGTGTCTTAGGTGCCAGGGAAACTGTCACCTGTTGTGGTGACTACAGCTGTGCTGCAAGTAGGTGAACTAATCACAGACACCACTCATAGTGAGATTCATGGCCCTCTCCCCTGATTCTCATGCTTACTTTTTATTTTCTGAATAGACATATTACTCCTTCCTTTCTGTCATTTCTTTATTATTATTATGTTATTTTACTTTTTTGGGACTGGGGCTTGAACTCACACTTGCTAAGCAGATGCTCTAAACCACATCCACAGTCCTTTTTTGCTTTTAACTATTTTTCAGATATGGTTTAGCATTTTTCCCTGGGCCTGCCCCAGACTGCAATCCTTCTACCTAAGGCGTCCCTCATGGCTGGAATGGCAGGCAGGTGCCACCAGTGCCTGGTTTATTGATTGAGATGGGTTCAAGGTAATATTTTGTCCAGGCTGGCCTTGAACCAAGATCTTCCCAATCTCTGCCTCCTCAGTAGCTAGGATTACAAGTGTGAGCCACTGCTCCTGGCTCATCTCCATCATTTCTCTGATAAAAGTGGTAGTTACCTTGGTGTACATTCAAGGTCTGATATCTTCATAAATAACAGATACTCACTAAGAAGAGGATTCCAGGCTGAGTGGCAGAGCATTTGCCTAGCATGTGAAAGACCTTGGGTTCTATCCCCAGCACTGCAAAAAAAAAAGGAGGAAGGCATCCAGGACCTCCCCACTCTGTTCTGTTTCATTCCTGTCCTGAGCCCCATTTTAGCAAATCTCAAAGTTGAGAATGTGCAATTGTATTTTGTCTTGTAGTCAAACATCAGTATCAGATTAGACATTTTTCAAAGGATCCAAGGAACCTTAACCCTTCAGACTATTTCATTTAAAAAGCAAGGTTTCATTCAAACTAGTGGACTGGAGTTTTCCCTAGCTTCTGAAATTGTTCACTGCTTCTGGTTCACAGGAACCATGAGAAATGCCAGGGTCAAAGAGGAACTGGTTCCCAGCTCCATACCAGGCTGCTGCAGAGGTCCTGCTTTCTAATACCTGTCTGTCTGGTTGCCACCACTAGTGTTTACTGACTGTGAGTGAAAGGCATTAGGCTACGGGTGAAGTTTGCTTGTGCCTTTGGGTTGGCAAACATACTCCTTCTGTAGATCTCTCTAGTCTCAGAAACCCCAGAACAGAATGCAAAGAAAACTACACACCTCTTCCCGCTCTCTTTTGCAGCAGCACGCCTGGTGCTGTGGATCCTTCAGTCCAATCCCCTGCACCTAAGCTGCATAGACCAGGTGACAGAGCTGGCTTTCCTTGGCCTCATCTATCCACTGGCTTGCTCTCTTCTGCATGTTAATAGCTTTGGAGGGAAGAAAGAAGCTCTGGAAAGAATCCAAAGTGTCCATTAGATGATTGTTATCGCGTTGGTGCCTGTTGCAATGATATAAGTCTGAGATCTTAATAAAATCCAGCATTTTCCAATTAGTGTTGCTTAATTAGCATCATGAATATTCAGAGTCCTCACACCCTTTTGCATCCCTTCACCTCCAATCTCTCCTAACACAGGCTGTTCCATCAGATTGCATTAGTGACACTCTTGGGGGAAGTGGGGATGGAGACCCTTAGGGCTGGCCTCCTTCAAGCCTCAGGTATGCAGAGGGTCTGAGGTATAGCTTTCATTGCCGCTTGTCAAATTCCAGAGACCAGAAGGCTCAGGCCATCAGGTTGCCTTATTAGCAAAATACAACATGCACATGGTTCCTAACTTGCCACGAAGCCTAAAAAGATGACACTTCTGAAAAGGATTCATCCCAAGCAGGATATGACATTCTTTAAGCACAGACTATTAGAGTTATTAGAAGTCTGGTGGTTTCCTTCTTCCTCCCTCCCATCCTAACTTCTTTCTTTTCTCCTTTTCTTTCTTTCTTCTTCCTTCTCCTCCCCTATCCTCCTCCTCTTCCTCCCCCTATTCTCCTCCTCCCCCTATCCTCTTCCTCCTCCCCTGTCCTCCTCTTCCCCTATCCTCCTCCTCCTCTCCTAGCCTCCTTCTCCTCCTCCCCTCCATTCCTCTCCTTATTTCCTCCATCCTCCTCCCCCTCCTCATTGCCTTCCTCCCTTCCCTCCTCATCCTCCCCCCTCCTCCCCCATCCTCCTCCTCCTTCTAATGAGCAACAAAACCCTTCCTTCAAAGGCATACTCCTTAGAACTTCAGTATCTATACAGAGAAAGTCAGCACAGCTCTTTCTCATCTGCAGTTGAGACCGACACATGCTGCCTTCTCCACCCCACCTCCCATTTGATCACCTCTGTGATATGGTCTGCAAACCTAAGGAACGAACTTTTTACAACATTGATTCTAGTCCTTTCTTTTTCCTAGGAAATAAAATGGAGGGCTAGGAAGGGGAGACCAGTTGCCCAAGATAGAATTGTTGTTTAGAAATAAAAACAGGAGCTTAAAAACAAGCTTGCTGCTCCCTCATCCAGGACATTTCCTGGACCACTAGACTGGGAGCCCAGACAAAAACACAAGGCTGGGAATTCCTACTCAGAGGGAAGCAGGAAGGATCTCCCTAGCTGCACTAAAATCTGTTTTGCTTTTCCACTAGGCAGCAGTGCCTCTCTCCACTCCTGATGGAGGGAGGACAGGAGCGGGAAACGTCCATTCTCTGCCCTCAAAGCCCCTTTCCTAGCTGCCTCTCACCTCACGAAAGGCTGAGTATATAGCACTGGCTATAATTTGGGCTTAGTTTAGAGGTAATTTCCCAGTGGTGCCTGCAGCTTCTTAATGCAAGCTGTCAAAATGATGCAAGATTGTGCTCTGCCAGCCGCCTGGCTGACTTTATTCAGATACATCTAATGTGACAATTTTGTCAAAGCTTGTTTTAAGGAGCTGTTTTGACTGGGTGTTAATGCAGCCTTCCTAATCAGCCAGTTGCTGCATCTGATCCCCTGTCCCAGCAAGGAGATGATGATGATTTCTCTGTGGGTCAACAGTTCTGGCCTGTTCTGACATGTAAACCAGCACACACAGAGGTAGGTGGTGGGACAGTGGGCTGAGCCCTGCTGGTCACCCTGTCCTCCCCCAAGGACAGCACTGGGAAAAAGGTCAGGTCCTGAGGCTCCAGAGCTGAGCAGAAAAGAGCAAGTGGAAAGCAGAGACGGTCTATGAAGAAAAGGGTTGGGGGAGTTTGTGCTAGAGAATTATGGTACCTCAGAGAGACTAGGGGAAGCTGAGCTCAGTCTGGAGTGGGCCCAGAGGCTCTGGAGTGCAGGGACTTAGTAAATCCTAGACCCTTGGGGCTGGTAGGCCCCCAACAGCAATGCTGGGTGGGAAGGGCAATAGGGAGGACTCTGACCTGACAGACATGAGTTGGAATCCCAGGCTTGG
Organism: Castor canadensis; assembly: GCF_047511655.1. Lineage (NCBI taxonomy): Eukaryota > Metazoa > Chordata > Mammalia > Rodentia > Castoridae > Castor > Castor canadensis. Next base: position 163,367,181 of record NC_133387.1, read on the forward strand.
GCTAGTTGCTCCAGTTGGGCCATCTAACAATGAGAATATTAATCTTTGTAGGGTGACTGTGAAGATTAAATATGACATCATAGGTAGAGATGGTAGCCTATTGGCAACTGCCTCTTCCCCTCCAATTTTGCTGTTTCTTCTTGAAGCCAGACATCAAAATCCACAGAGAAGTAAATGACACTCAACTTCCCTCATGCTCGATGGAGGGCTTAGACACACCCCTGGTAGATTTTTAAGCTCTGCATGGGTAGGAGTAGGGAATTTCTTATTTCATGTGTAGCCATAACATAGGGCTCAATGATGGGGAGACAGTTAAGAACTGTGCTGTTAGATGAGTGTGTCATTGTGCAAATGTCATAGAGTGTACTGACACAAGCCCAGATGGCATAGGTAATCACAAGATGCAGTGAACATGAGCTGCATGGGGCTGCTTCTGATGACATACTGTTTACAGTAGAGTTTTCTTAATAAGTAGGAAGAGTTCTACTTATTAAATAGTCCACTCTAAAATATCAATATGAAGTGTAGTAAATACAGAAACCACCAGCATACTCATGTATTATCATTATGAAGTATTATGTACTATAAACAATTGTATGTGCCATATTTTTTTATGTTTTTGTTTGTTGGTTTCTTTAAGACAGGGGCTCATTATGTAGCCCAGACCGGTCTTGAAAAATTGTTCATCCTACCTCACCCATCTGAGTGGTGGGATTACAAGTGTGTGCCACCATGCCGGGCCTATGTTGTACTTTTATAAATTAGCAATTAAGTAGGTTGGTTTACACCAAAATCACCACAAACACAGGAGGAATGTCTTGCACAATGACCTTACAGTTATGATATCACTAGGCAATAGAAAATTTCAGCTCCACTATAGTCTTGTGGGGCTACCATTGTGTGTGTAATCTATCATTGATGAAAATGTCATTATGTGACAAGATCGTATATTCCAAGGATCTCCTATATTCCTGTAGAATCCTTGTTGCCTGATTTGGTATGATAAAGTCTTCATACTTGGTATTTAATCAAGATTTTTATCGTCACTGACTTAAACTAATTTCTCCAACCATTGAATTTTGTCTTCTGAAACAGAAAATAAACAATAGGTGCCACTTGTTGAATAGCTATTATGCATCAGGCACTACATAAGGTGACACGTCTGCATTATGTCACTTCACTGAGGTTCAGGAGATGGGAAGTGACTGAGCTTGGGCTTGAGCCCACGTCTTCCATCTCCAGTGCCCAGATTTGTCCTTGATACCACTGCTGAGTATGCAGGCAGCAGGTGTGACAAGCCATCGCTGCTCCAGCACTGAAAAATTAGCAGCTGACGTTATGTACCCGGTCCCTAATGGTGTGGGGCTGAGGGGCCATCTCCAAGTTGTCTTCAAGTCACGTATGTTGAGGGGCCCTAGGATTGGTGAGTCCTCCAACCTAGCTTTGGGACTTCCCACTTCATTTGCATTTTAAAATGTCATCTCCTTTCTCCATGCTGCTGGTTATTGGTGTTTATTTTTAACTTGCATGTGATTAAGATGAATCAGGGCTCTACCATCTGCAGATATGTCTAATTGGGACATGGGGGGTTCAGGGCCTACTTTCTGTCTTCTTTAGGGGTCCTCCTTGTTCATGATCAGTTGAATGCTTTGGATACATCTGATTTCCTATCCTGCTCCCAGAACCTGCTCCTGGAGCCTTGAGACATTTTGTCTGAGTGTCCTCCCCCAACTTCCTTTGCACCCCTGGGAACATCTGTGCTGCCGAGGGCACTTTATTTGTCTTCATACAACAAGAGTTAAAAATAAAAATCAATAACCACTAGATTATCAAGAGAAGATTAATTCCACTTTTGTAAACGCTAATGAGATTTGGAACCCTAGCCAGTGGGACAGGCGTGGATTAGTGCTCTTCTGCCTGGCTCTATGAGGGCTTTACAGGGGGTCTTCTGGAGGACTCCAGTGTCCCTGTCCCTACAGTCTCTGAAGTCTGTGCCCCTACACTCAGGGTTGCCTTGCCCTTGCATCCTCTTCTGGGCTTGGCTATCAAGAGGCAAGTAAGAGAGTGACCCTGAATGCTCTGAGCTGTCACAGCTAGAGAACTGGGAAGGCACCCAGCCTTGTAGAAGCTGAGTACTGACTGCATTTTGTTCATTTTTCTCTGGTGGAGGCTGCAGGACCTTGCCCTTATGGGGTTATGTGGGCTCCTCTTCCCGGGACTATTGCTCATGCTCACTCATCTTCTGCAAGGGCTTGCTTGAATGCCTCCTTCGAGACAACCCATTTCCAAACCATAGTCTTCCCCCTCACTTCTGACTCCTTTACCCTTTTCTATGCCCCCCATGATACTCATGGCCTAATATGCCACTTCATTTATATATTATATTTATTTTTTATCCCATCTCCATGAGACCAGATGCTCCACAAGGGCAATGATTATTGCCTGTTTTGTTCTAGTGTATATCCTTAGTCATGTAACAAGTGCCCAACACATAGAAGACACTCCATAAACAGTAGTTTAATTGGAAGATGATGGAAAGCCAAAAATGCCTTTCCTTTGTTCTTTCTTGGCCTAAGGTACTAGTGAGAAAGCAAGATATGAGCCATACTAAGGATGTACGAGGTGGACCAAAAGGTCAGGGGAGAAAACTGTCGTGTGAATACCATGAGACACTGCTCAACAGGCAAGAAAGGTTACTGATACTGGCAACAGCTTTGGTAAACGAAGCCAGCCTCAAAAGATTACATACTGTATGATTCTATTCATTTCCTTTCCTGGAAAAGACAAAATTATACTGATGAAAACAAATCAGTTGTTGCTAGGGGTTATGGATTGGATGAGGGTTTGAAAATACAGGGTAGCTCGAGGGAGTCTTTTGGGGTGATGGAGGTGTTAGGTATCCTAACCATGAGGGTGCTTACATGATCCTACACAGGTGTAAAAACTCATAGTACTACAGACCAGAGGAAAAGAAAGTCAATTTTTCTGTGTAATAATTTAAAAATTAATGGAAATAGATTTTAAAAAGTAAGGGTAGAATTTATCCAGAAGCACCCATTCCAGATAACCCATAAATGAAGAATTAGCCCTGCTTAAGGGAGAGGCATCTATCTTATGAAAATTACCCACCCTGCCTCCCTCAGAGCCTGTGAGGCCTCATGTTTCTGAATGGGAGAGGGGGATATGTTTCTGTCTTTATGACACACAGCAGATATAATGCACGGGTGTCCGTGCACAATTTTGAAAGGACAGCAGGTTTTAATATGGAGCAGTACCACTCTGGCTAACCATTTACTGTGATAAGAAGGAAATACAGTCTGAATAAAATTTTCTTTGCAAATCCCTTTTCCTGGCCTCAGACCCAGTTACGGATTTCCTGCTGCTAATAGATTTCAGTTCTTTTGTTACCCCTCCTCTTACCTGTTCTGCCACTGCCTCCTGACAGCTCTCATTCCAAGATCTGCCCTCTCACTTACCACTGGACCCTAGTTTTCCATTTAGCCTGAAAGCCAGACAGAGCAGGAGCAAGTGACAGGCCCACCAACTAGAAATACTTTCCTCAATGGTATTGCGCATTCTGCTAGCACCAGTTCTTCCTGTGTGTTAAGTGCCTTTTTGTGAGATGCTGCTGTCCCTATCTGGGCAACCCACTGGGTGAGTCCATGATTATCCCTAGCAAAGCAATGCATTGGGCAACTTTACTGTTACTTTTCTTCATAGACCACTGTGTTATACAGTTTCATGTTGCTGTGACAAAATGCTTGACATAAACACCTTAAAGGAGGAAAGGTTTGTTTTGCCTCATGGTTTCAGTCAATGGTTGCTTGGTGAGGCAGGGCATCATGGTGGAGAGGGTGTGGTGGAGTAGAGGTGCTCACCTCATTGGCAGCAGAGAGAGTGAGATAGGAAGGGGCTGGGGACAAGATATCCTTCAAAAGATGTCCCCAATAACTTTCTTCCTCTAAGTTGACCCCCCCTTCTCCTTATCTCCCAATAATGCCATCAAATTATGATGAGTCAGAGGACTCATGATCCAATTGGATCCACCAACTGGGAACAAAGCTTTCCACATATGAGCCTTTTGGGGGGACATTTCATAACTAAACTATAACAACCACTTCATATTTTTTCTCCTGCTTGTGCAGTCCACAAATGTTATCATGTTATCTTCTGTGTGTCAGCACTGTGCTAAGGTAAGGAGCAGACACACTTAGCCCCTGTTTTCATGAGACTTATGTTCTGAGCTTTCTCCTCCAAATCTGCTCCTTCCAGGATCAAGGCAGACACCTGAGAGTGATGGATGCCTGAACTCTGCCTCCAAATCTGCCCTATCCAACTGCCCCTGGTTTTTGGTATCCACCTAGAATTTTACGAAGATTTGCTTTCCCTTCCTCATCCTTGCTCTCACTGCCTTAATAGGTGCTGGCAACACCTGGCACCTGGAACATTGACCTTGACTCCTAATATCCAAGTTCCCTCTTCATAATCTTTCCTAGCTCTGAACTATCTTCACCCCCTACCTTGCTCGTGCCTGGTTATTTTTCTCCAAGAGTTCATAGGTATAAGTTCCTGTTTAGAACATTTAAGCTTAAGAGTTGCCTATGGATTGAAATTCAATCAGAGCTCTTTGACTGGAAGCTCAAGCCTATTCCAAGGCTCATTTGAGACTATTTCCCTCACTATGCCTGCCTTCCAGCCAGCACCAGAGACAACTTCCCGCCCCCCCACCCAACTTGGAACTACAAGTCCTTCTGTACATCCTGCTGTGCCTGCATGCTCTGCATACCACCCCAAGGGTCATCTGTCACCTTCTGAGAGAAATCTGCCCTTTCCCCACCAGTCAGAGTTAACCTTTTCTCCTCTGTGCACTTATTATACCAATGGAACTGCAATGATCCTGTCACAAACTTGGATAAGCTTACAGAGGTCAGAGCTGCATTTTATTTCTCTTGGCCTTTCCAGCACTTGGCAGGCAGAGTGCCTAGCATAGAGGAGAACATTTGATAGAGTTGCCTTGAACTGACTTCAATTTCCCAGAAACACCTTCTCCAGGGGCTATGTGTGTGAGTGTGTTTGAGATGGAGTATAAGAGGGTAATAGGTTAGGTGCAGAAATGAGGTTCCTTTTTTACTATTGGGTCTTAAGCAACCCTTCCCTCTCAGGAGGTAGGTCTCTTGTTTAAGTTCATTGTTATTAGGGGAGGTGTTTGGTATCAGTGTACCTTTTCCCCCTCAAGCTTTACTTCTTCCTAACAGCTCAGTCATCAAAAGGACAAAGCCCCGTACTGATCCCTACTCTCTTGGAGAGTGGTAAATCATGGACTCAAATCTCTCTGGGGCTGGCTTCCAGAAGGCTACTTATCAATCCCCACAGCCTGGACACAGGCTGGGGTCAGGGTGCAGCAGCTGGAACTCAAGAGTCCATTCTCTCCAGAGTGGCTCCAGTTTCTGAGACTATTGTGAATGGAGTAGCACCTGGCCAGGTGCTGGTGGCTCACATCTGTAATCCTAGCTATTCAGGAGGCAGAGATCAAAAGAGACACCTGTGCCTTCCTACTCTGATGTTCGAATCCATCTTGGACTTCTGGGGGGAGGAAGGGAAGCCCTGTATTTGAGGGGAGAATTTCTCTAACTTTTGTCAGGTAATTTGTGAATTTTCCTGAGTCCGAAAGTTCTAACAATAAGAGATTTCTTGCTTCCCCTCCCTCCTTTCCTCTTTTTCTCACTTCTCAAATTCTCCTGAAGACTCCAGGTAGGAGTTGGGGGTATGATGGATAACTCCTCTTCCTGTGGCTGTTCGGATTTTTGAGAAATTATTTTTGACCTTTTTATATTTTCCCTACCCCACCCTTCCCCAAGAAAGTAGCCAGGTCTTCAGTCTGTGTTTCCTTGCTTACTCAAGACAGAGAGAGAGAGAGAGAAGCCAGAATAGAAGTTACTTGTAACAGACTTCCTTCCTGGCTTTTGTTTTCTAAAGGCTGGGCTGGATGATGCTGGGGTGAGGAGTGGTAGAAGGAGAACTTCCCAGGGTGGTGATGCCTCAGATGGGGAGTGGGATTAGAGCCTGAGGCCTGGTAGGAGGGGCATAGCCTCCACCCTCTGGTGGGTGGGGCCTTTGCTCAGCCACGAATGTTCTTCTCCCAGATAGTCACACAACTTGCTTTTTTACTTCATTAAAGTCTCTGCTCAGCTGATGATATATGTTCAAGATCTTCTCTGGCCAACCTATGTAAAATGGCAGCCTATGTAAAATGCCTGACATTTCTTCTTCTCATATTGTACATATTATATATATATTTGATTATTTGTTTACAATTGTTTTTCCACACCTGGAATGTAAAAGCTCCAATAGACCAAAGACTTTTGTCTATCTGGACTCACTCCTGAATCTTCCATTGCCTACATCATTTGATGCCATCGGGGATAGCTATTTTACATGTCAACGTGGGTAGGCCATGGTGCCCAGATGTTTGATCTAACACTAATCTGGATGTCGCCACGAAGGTATTTTTTTAGATGTGATTAATATTAAATTAATAGACTTTAAGTAAAGCTGTCACCCTCTAGATCACCTTTCTGTCACTGTGACGAAATTCCTTATAATCAACTTAAAGGAGGAAAGATTTATTTTGACTCATGGTTTTAGAGGTTCAGTACATCATTGCTTGGCCTTGTTGCTTTGGGCCTGTGGAAAACAGTTCCTCATGACTGGAGGGCATAGTGGAGGATGCTGTTCACCTCATGGCAGCTGGGAAGCAAAGAGAGAGAGGAGAGGAGGGAGTGGGTGTCCCCAAGTCCCAATATCCCCTCCAAGGGCATGCCTCCAATGACCTAGGCCCCATCTCTTAAAGGCTCCACCACCTCCCAGTAACACTGCAGGCTCGTGACCAAGCCTTCAACTCATGGGCTTTTGGGTATGTTCAAGATTCAGATTATAGCACTCTTCATATTGAGTATGGGCCTCTGTCAATCAGTTGTAGACCTTAGCGGGGACTGATTTCTCCCAAAGAAGAGAGAATTCTGCCAGCAGACAGCTTTTGGATTTTGGCTGCAGCATCATCCCTTCCCTGGGTTACAGCCTGTCTGCAATGCTGCTGCTTCAATTGCATGAGCTAGTTCTTTAAATTTTCTCTGTCCCTTTCTCTGTCTCTCGGTCTCTCTCTCTCTCTCTCTCTCCTCTCTCTCTCTCTCTCTCTCACACACACACACACACACATACACAATTTGTTCTTTTGTTTAGAAAACCCTGATTAATACAGCACCTAATTTGCTGAATGAATAAAGTAAGAGACTTGAGGAAGAAATGGCTTTATTGTATTTTAGGACAGTACGTTGTAGACACTGGGACTCCCAGGAAAGTTCTCACAGCCATAGATCAACTGGCTTTAAGGTGTCATGGTGTGCAGGCTTTGCAGGTTCAGCAGTGACCATAATGGACTTAGAGTAGAGGCTCTTTCCCCATAGGGTTCTTTTCTAGATTCATGAGGGAGCTTGAGGAAGAGGCAGATAGGGGTTTTGGATCAAAATGATGACTTGGAATCAATTTATTCTTATTTATAGAAAATGGAATGTATTTCTTAAATACTCATGTTTATGGGTTTTTTCTCAAGTTTTGGGTTTTGGTTTTCCTGGTTATGGCCATGCCTTCTCTCCCATCAGTAGTCACAATGTTGATTTATAGTCCCTCTGCCAGAAACTCCATGCATTCACTCATTCATCAAACATTTTCTGAGCACATGCTATATTTAAGGAACTATGTTATTCCTAGGGATGTATATTAGTTCTATCTGTTATATGACACATTATTCCCAAATCTAAATAGTTTAAAACAATCATACCCATTTTGTACCTCTCATAGAGCCCGTGGGTCAGGAATTCAGGAGTGGCCTTGGTAGGTGGTCCTGGCCTTGATCTTATGGGACTGTAATTAGATGTCAGTCTGGGATGCCATCATCTGAAGGCTTGACTGGGGCTGGGAGTGCTGCTTCCAATGTGGCACAGTCACATGACTGGCAAGTTGTCTGGCACTTGGTGGGAGACCTCAGTTCTTCTGCACATGGAGCTCCTCCATAGGTCTGCCCAAGTGTCTTCATGCATCGTAATGACTTCTTCTTAAGCAAGTAATCCAGAAGGACAAGTCCAAAGCCACAATAACTTTGTGATACAGCATTGAAAGTTATAATCCTTCACTACATTGTAGGAAACCCTAAGGAAGGGGACTCTAGAAGCTCTGGATACAAGTAGGACAGGAGCATTCAAGCCACATTGTAGACTGTCTAGGGCACAAAAAATGAGCAGGGTAGACACATGCCCCATCATGCTTATATCTTTCAAATAAATTGGTGTGGTTTGGGCTTCAGGATTTTCCTGCTCTCTCATCCCCTCACTCAGTTCATGCACAGGTGACTTCATTTCATGTACATGTCCTAGGTGACCATTTCTTCTGCTTGGAAAGCCCTTTATCTCAGTACCATAGTCTCCTTCTTCTTACAATGGTACCACCATTAGTAACTATTAAGTACATGACATTATACTCTGGGTTTGGGCCTATTTTATACCCTGGTTAGATTGTGGATGAGCATGTATAAATAACCTTCATGATATAGAAGAGCTTCTGAAAAAATGTACAGGCCACAGACATGGGGCCTGACTCCTGGGGCAGGTGCAGATACACTTAGAGACCTCTCCCCAGATGTTCCCCTCTGTATATGCCCTTGACTCTTTGCATTAGAATTCATATGTACTTCTTTCTTTGAGACTCTGCATTCCTTGGGGTCAGGAAGTAAGTCTTCTCTCTCTGAGTCACAGTCCTCTCCTAAGTCAGTGCCCTAGCAGGGACTCAGGCTTACCATTAAGTGTCCTCATTAAAAGGTCAAAGACCAAGACCTTTTACTGATATATCCCTGAGGCCTGACACTGAACCCCTGTCAGGAATAGAGGTCCATAAGGGTAAGGACTTTTCCTGTTGCCTTAGCCGAAAGCAGTATTTGCCAAGAAAAGGACTAACAAATACTTATTAAATGAATGAATGCCTGACACAAAGTCATGCTAAATTAGCCCTTGGGTGACTGATGATTTCCAGATAGCCATTGCTCCAGCCTTATTCTCCTTATGGATCCCAGCAAACCATCAAATTCACCTTTTACCTCTTCTGGACTTCATTTTGTTTCCCAGTCCTTGGCCATCTGAGGGTGATGAAGGAGGGCTAATGGGTATCAAAGGTTTGTGGGCTCTAAGCCCTGGCCTTGAACACTATTAGCTGTAATGTAAGTACAAGAAAAGGATCTTCCTCTGTAAGAAGGGGTGCTGAGTATAGAGCTGGCCCCCATGAATTAGATGGGGTGCAGCATAGTGAGAGCAGGCAGGCACCTCTGGATCTAGGTGGCATCTGGTACAGACTGAGAAGAGAAGCAGGGTGGGTATGCATCATTAGCCTATGATTAATATATAATAATACAGTAATCACCAGGCAGAGCTGTGTTAATACAATATTAGGCTAGGAATAATACCCACAGGAAACACCATTTGCAGCCTCCCACGACATCAGCAATTTGGGCCTTTCTTACTTTTGGCTCAGGTAAGAGTGAGAAGACCCTGAAGACATTAGAATTCAGGCAGAATCTAATACATTTATGTGGTGAGGTACTGAATAGTCTAGGATACCAGTTTGGCTTGGGCCCTCTACTCCCCAGGTAAGCTTTAGAATTTCCCTGCTCCCTCATTTCATGCACAAATAGAAAGACAATAGGTTTCCATGGGCCAAGGGCAGGATGGTTTGGGCCAAGGTGCCTTAAGTGTGGTCTCTCTCCTTCAAGACTTGGTGGGTTGGGACTTTCTCTCCTTCCCACTGGTGAACTCTTCTGACCTATGGATTCCTGGCTGGGGCTCTAGATTCTGGGCTTGAAGAAGAAATGATTCTGCTTTCACTTTGCACTTTGGTTTGGACCCCTCTCCTCTCTGCCCAAGTGGGCTAAGATCTGGAGAGAAGAAGGGTAGAAGGACACCTGCTGTAGCCCTGGCCAGAAGAGGCCTTTTTATGTATAACTTTTCACCATGGACCACTTGGGGTTGGCAGCACAAACTTCAAAAGTGCGCCTTGCTTGGTCTGGCTTTGTGCCTGATCCATCTGTCTCTGCAGGAACACCACAGAACTTGGGAATGGGGACTGAGAATGCTGTGGTGAGTAGGATTCAGGTGCACAAGTCTTTGGGTTCTCAGCCAAGCATTATCTTCCATGCTAACGTGACTTATGTACAAGAAGAGGAGAACATCTGACATTCTAGGATGTGTAAGTCTCTGGAGGCAGGGGGATAGGCAGCTTGACCTCTGCAAGACTCCAGAATTCACCAAGCTTTTTGCATTTCCAGTTTTAGCAATCACTCAAGAAAATAGCTCGAGTAAGAAGAAACAGCATTTCTGAAGTCTTTGAGTGGAGCCAAAGGTGTGTTTGCTGTGGGAGGGGCAAAGGAAAGTGGGGAGATACTTTCTGGAGGACATGAGGGACATAAAAAGGGAATAAAGGAAGATTTGAGCTCAAGAGACTGACCAGGGCCAACCAGTTGATCCAGCAGACTCCATGCTTAGGTCTGCTCTATCTGCAGCACTCTCTCTGGCAACCCTCTGGCCATCCATACCTCCATTCCCTGGTGCCAGCGTCCCATTTTCCTGGTTAAATCTTCATTTTTAGCAATTACCATATGGTGACTACTCCTAGCTTTATTGTAAAATGTGACCCTTTCTTTATTGCTCTGGCTTGTGCTCACTATGTAAACAACAGCCAATTTAGTTGCTGCAAAGTAAGACAATGTACAGTGCCAGCCTGTGGGCAGGGAGCCACTGGTGTCTTGTCTTCTCTGGACAGGAGTAGGATACCTGCCAGGGCCTGGGGCAGTGGCACCAGCCATGTGGATTTCACAGCTCTGGCACCCAATATGTCCAGAAAGACACAGATTCTCTGGGATCTGCTGCTGTCACTCTCCTTGGCAAGAGGAGATACTCACTTGGGTCAGTTCCACTCTGTGAAGAATCCTCATTTGCTTCCTTTTAGCAGGTCAGGAAAAGGCAGGGATGGATGGAGGGAAAGAGAGGCTAACAATGGGGTAGAAGAGACTTCTGCACAATTCCCCCAAAACCTCCTTTCCTGGTTTAATGACTCTGGCCTCCCAGAAGTCTATTATGGGGATATAGGATTCAGGATTCCTGACTTAGAGGTGATCTTAAAACAAAAAACAAAAAAACAAGATTGGAGCTCCACCTCCAGGCAGGCAGCACATGGACCTCTCAGTTCCCTCAAGGAGAATCGGGGGCAGCAGGTCACTATGGCATTGTTTCCTCTTGCTAGAGTACAAGGTATATAGGCTGCCCTGCAGACTGCTGGGCCACATGTCTTCCCTCTGGGAAAGCCCTGCCCTTTCTCTTTCTGGGCTCAGGAGACATGTTCTGTCTCTCTGTGTATTCAATGGGCTGCATTGCACAAAGATTTTCTTGCCCACTCCTGCCTTCTGGGAAGAACAGTACTACTTTCCAGCCATGGAGGAAGGAGATCTTCCTACAGGCTAGCCAAAAAGAGGGGGTAGGCATGTTCTGATGGCTCACACCTGTAATCCTAGTTACTTGAAAAGCTGAGATTGGGAGGGTCGCTGCCCTGGTAAATTGTTCATGAGACTCTATCTCCAAAGTAGCCAGAGCAAATTGGACTGGAGGTGTGGCTCAAGTTGTAGAGGCCTGCTTTGCAAACATGAAGTCCTGAGTTCAAACCTAATTCCTACCAAAACAAAAAGAGGGGGTGCCAGACGCTGGCTGCTTTTTGGGGAGATGCCAAGAAGATGTAGCTCTGGAATGTCTTTTAGGTGTAGAGCATGTGTCTTGTCAGAGTGCAGTCCCAGATGGCTTTCCTCCTCATGCCCCCTGTGCCTTTTGGTGACATATGGGTCCCAATGCATGGTTCAGAATTCATGACCACCTAAACAACAGCTCTGCTTGTGGCGTATAATAAAAAAACCACCCTGCAGGTTTGTGTTCCTTAATTAATAAGGCAGTTATTAATCCCCAAGCACCTGGCTGTATTACCAGCTCTTTGTAATGACCATGTGGTGGAATCTCACCTCTAGCTCAGCTGATGGGGGAGAGAGGCAGTTGAATTAGGAACCTGCCATCTTTCACTTGACCCCATTCTGTCCAATTCTTATTCTCTAGGAATTCTGTAGTACATTTGCTATTTATACTTCTGGCAGTTGGGCTGTACCCAGATTCCTTTATTGGACTGCTGTACCCTTTCCCCCTCAGCAGCTACTATTGTTCATAGCTGCACCCTTCTCTGCAGGGAAATGCTTGGGAGCTTATGCCCAATATAGTACAGAATTTGAAAACCTGGGCTGGGCATGGTGGCTTAATCCTGTAATCCTAGCTACTTGAGAGTTAGAGATTGAGAGGATCACAGTTCAAGGCTAGCACAGGAAAAATGTTCTTGAAATCCCATTTCAACCAATGACTGGATGTAGTGGTACACGCCTGTCATCCCAGCTACACAGGGAAGCACATACAGAAGAATTGTGGTCCAGACTGGCCCAGGCATAAAATGAGACCCTATCTCAAAAATAACCAACACAAAGAGGGCTAGCTGAGTAGCTCAAATGGTAGAGTGCCTGAGTAGCAAGCATGAGGCCCTGAGTTCAACCCCCACTACCACTGGGGAGAAAAAATAAGAGTTTGGAAAACTGTAACCTGAGGCTGCATTTGGGGCTAGGCCCATAGATGTTGGAGTTGCTACTGATCCCAGAGAAGACTCTGGAGATCTTGGAGAAGAGAAAGTAGAATCTAAGGCTGAGGCAGTCAGAACAAGAGACTATGGCAACTTTTTGAAACTTAGCCAATGAGCAATGAGAACTGAACCCTCCTGAAAAGACTGTTCCAACCTCCAACAGCCAAAGCCACGGGAAAAGCACCCCCATCATCTGCTTGGCTTCCAGATCTGTGTGAGTGCATGCAACTCATGGAATCAAATTCATACTCAGAAACATGGCTGCAAGGAAGTTGGGGAAATGCTTTCCACTGTATCCATATACATGGTGGAGTGGTGGGAATGACATGTGGGTGACAGAGCCAACCACAGGGGTCTCTCATAGGCTTCTCTCCATCAGATGGACCCTTTATTACTTTGGTCTGCAAGGGACCGATGAACGGCAATGAATCCCCTCAGCACAAGCAGTTACAGCTGGTAGGGGGTGGGGAGTTCAAGAGTGCATGGGAAATGGTCCTCAAGCCCTCAAGAAGGGGTTGGAAAGCTCTGTGTGTGTGAAGGGTAAGAATAGATTACTCAGAGAATGTCCGAACCATGCACATGGAGATCACAAGGACAGTGACTTACACTTTCTATGCTGGAAGCAAGTTTTGGGGGGTGGGTTATGGGGCAAGCACACCACTGAAAATGTGCTCAGATCTCAAACATCTGTTCTCTGCTACAGTACTATTAATTAATTTTATTGTGGGAGAAGCTGAGGCCTGGTGAGACCCAAGAACTTCCCCACTGTTGCATAGAAAAATTGCTCTACAAAATTAGATTAACTACAAATAGGATTTCTTCCACAGATTGTAAGATAGCTCAGATTTCTTGAAGACTTTCCTTTTGCATGCAGGAAGTCAAAGTCACCTGAGTGCCCTTCCAAAGGTCAGATTAACCCCAAGGTTTTTCTCACTGGCATCAGCAGTCACACTTGGGAAAACTATGAGTAGAGATATAAAACAATAGTCCTTCCTTTCAGTGGCTTTGGTTGGATGACCCAAATTCCAACCATTTTAGAATTCAGATGACTTATTTTCCACTTCATGCCAATTGGTATACATCAAGGAGAGGGAGATTGACTCTGTTTTGAGAGAATTTTGCAGCTGCTCAGCCAGAGGACAGAATGCTGGACAAGAGTTTACCATTCTCCGTGGTGCCTGAACAAGTTCAGTATCATGGACAGTCATTTGTGGAAAATGCCAATAATTCAGATATTGAGGAAAGGGGTAAAGGGATGACTTGATAATCTCTGGGCAATTTTCCACTTCTGATGTTTTATGCTTATGTCACTTATGGACTGACATAAGGCCAATAGCCTGGGGGCGTGAGGGAGAGTAGACAACCTTGACTTCAGGACAGGGACAGTGTAGCCTGAGACCTTGAGCAATATTGATTTTGAGACTCCATTCTGCTTTCTCTCTCCTCTATGCATAAGTCCCATATCTATGCTGGATGGGAGTGGGCCAGTGGCTGTCATCCTGTGTTGGTGCCTGCAAGGCTTAGCACCTCATTTCCAATTGTGTGGGGCCACAGGTGCAGATATACTCCAAGCCCCTCTGAGGACAGAGGTGCAGAGGGAGCCCAGATGAATTATAATGGGCTCTATCTGATGGAGAAGTGGTGACATTTCTCCACCACCCCAAAAGAGATTAGCAGGCAAGGCACATCCCAGGGGAAGGAGAGCCAGAGCCATCCACAACAGGCAGAAGAGCTTTTGCAAAGGTGTGTGCACAGGCATGTTCCGCTCATCTCACCTGTGACTGACAGGCAGTGGCATGCTCCTGAGTGTGCAATGAGAAGAGCAGCTGGAAAGGGGAATGATGATGTGCTCAAATTCTGTACACCACTTGATCGGCGCATGCCTTCTATCAATGACATATGTATGTCCCTATGTGCATGTTCTTATGTGCATATGTGTGCTTTTTGGGTATGTGTGGGTAGGCAGACATGAATTACACATGTGTCTGCATATAGATATGAAAGGCCCAGTGCATTTTGTGCATGTACTTGTCCATATGTTTCTGGGGCAAGGGAATGAGTGTGTCTGTGAGTGTGCATTCTGGGATACGCCCACATGCATACCCATTCAAAGTTTGGGAGGACAGGTCTCTCTGTTGGGTTTTACCGGAGACCACTGGCTTCCTGTAGTGTGAGTTTGGATTTGTCCATCCCTGTTCTAGGTCAATGGCATTGATCCAGGAGGAGTGAAAGATCAATTGTAATTTGGTTGGAGGGCCTGGCGCCAGAGTGTGTAAAGAGTAATTAGAGAGAGAAGAGCTGGTGCACAGGGCTGGGCCCACTGCCCTTGATGGGAGCTGTTGGCCTCTGGTGGATTGCACTGTGGCAGAGAGGAGGCTCATTCCAGGAGGTCTTGGGGCTCCTTGTTGGAGTGGATGACTACTAGTCCAGCCTCCTTTCCTCTTCTGGGTTCAGGGCAAGCTGAGCGAGGAGCCTCAGGGAGTGGTGGGGACTGGAGGACAAGCCAAGAATCTTTTTTTTTTGCCTTTGCTGGTCTTTTTCACTCTTATGCATTCCTTACATAATAATAAAAACATGTCATTTATTGAGGGCTTTTAGCCTTCCAACACATTTTCACTTTTCCTTTCTCATTTAAACCTTGTATCACAATTATGAGGTGAGAGGACAAGTGTGATGCTCCATTTTTGAGCTAGGGACACAGAGGGAACCTGCAAGGTAATTTACCAAAATGCCATGGTGAGTTCTCAGCAGGACTGGGTTCATGGTACAGATCTCACTCTGAGCTGTAACAGGGCTATATTATAACATTGGTTCTCAAATATTTTCTAAGGACCTTCACTCACCTGGGGGAAGGTTGGTGGGAAAGGAGGTAACCCAGGTGGTTTTGGAGACTGGCTTTGCCACTATTAGGGCAGTGGTTCCTCAAGCTGCAATGTTCATGAGCTACAGGAGGTTTGAGGGAGTGCATGTTCTTAGATTCCCCCTACCCCTCCGCTCACTGATTTCTGATTCAGTTGGGCTGGAGTGGATTCTAAGAGGCTGAGAGTTTAGTCTGTGTTCCAGGTGACTTTAATGTAGGTGGCTCATAAGCTATATGTGGAGAAATATAGCTTCAGGAAGTGGAAGGAGAGACAGATGTCAGAAAGCAGGGAGTATTAGTTCAGGGCAAGGACTGCTAAGAGGGAAGCATTAGTGATGTGGTATCCAGCCTGCATGGAGGAGGGGGAAAAGGAAGATGTCCCAGCCATGAATAAAGGTGAGATGACAATTCTAAAACCCAGGCTAATATGAGGGTTACTGGACTCCCTCATAGGGTTTCAGCCTCCCCCAGTTTCTCTGGTTCCTTGAGATTTAGAGGAGAAGCTCTTGCATCTTTATTAGGTAGGAGAGGGTCCAGATTAACTTGGAGGGAGAGTTGCTGGAAAAGGCGCAAGAGCAAAATTGAGAGCTTGGGGCACTTGGGTGCCTTCCCTGCATCACTAGCAGTGACAGATTCACAGCCATTGCTATTCAGTGCCTGAGATTATTTTGCTACCTTGAGGAGCACAGGAAAAGAACTCTGTGTTAATGGATTCATCAGCAAGGAGGGGAAGGAAGGGGGCAGCCTGGGGAAAGGGGAAGACTGTCCAGGATTCTGGAAAGAAAAGGAGGACTGGAAAGCATAGGAAGTGGGAGTGTTATGAGGGGTTTGACCAAAGACCCTCTCTCCCTGGACAGTGACCCTTCTTTTCTGCATCCAAGGATGAGAGGCATGGGGCTTCTAAATAGGTGTGGTTCGTCCTTGTGTGCATGAAACAATAGGGACCTTCTTCAGGAAGCAATAGGGCATATCAAGATCAGAGCTTTCTTTTTCCTCAAGAAATTTGCAAAAAGTGCCTGGTCTTCATGTGCTATTCTTTGAAACAGCAAAGGTACATCCTCTAATCCTTTGTGGCCTCTGGAGAGTACTTCTGAGTCCTGTCCCAGGATTATTGTGAGCTATGAAAGTTTGTCCTCTATGAGAGCAATTCTCAAATATGTCACAGAGCATGTGACATGGTCCACTGTAGGGAATGTGATTGAGGAGTGGAGGTGGGAGGTGTTGAGGCAATAGTTATAATTAAGATGAGGATTTCAGGGTGTCTTGAAAATTATCTTTTTAATTTTCTGCAAAGTAGTTTGTCCTGCAAGATAGTGATGGGCTGGCAAAAGCAAGAGACAAAAGTCATGGAAGGATGCATGGCTGCTTGCCCCTTTGGGCCATCCTCTCCCCATTTCTTTCTTCTCTGTGTGATGTGCAAGTCCCAGATGGCACCCATCTCCATCCTGTTTCCTATATTCATTGCAATCCTCACTCCTTGTGAAATTACTCATCCATGAGCCAGTCTGGGATGCATAACAATATACTCTCACATTTGTATAATGCTTTGCAGTCTTCAAAGAACTTTTACACCCATGATGTCATTTGATGAACACAGCATGCCATGAGGGAGACAGAACAGTGTCATGGTTAAGAACACCAATTCTGCAAATGGACGCCTGGGTTCCAGCCCTGTCTGCCCCTCCTATGGGTTTGATCATGGGCAAGTGCTTTCACTTTGCTTTCTGTAAAATGAAGAGTAACAAATCCGTTGTCAGTTCTAATGTCATGAGGATTCAAAGATGTAGTGTTTGTTAAGTGCTTATAACAGGGCCTGGCAGGTGGAAAACTTGATTTGAGTTACTGCCATTACTCTGAGACCATCCCAGGTCAGTAGCAGGGGAAACAGATTCAGATGGGGTATGTGGTTTACCTAGATCTCATAGCTCAAGGTTGGCAGAGTTGGGGCTGGATCTCCTGGCTCATAACCCTGTAACATGACAGTGGTGCATTACCAAATTATTTACTACGTTTGCCAGAACGTTCACCTGATCTGGAAGTTCATGGGAATGGAAATCAGAGCTACTGTTACCTCTATTGAGAGACTATCATATGCCAGGCATAGCTCTGGGTGCTCCTTTGTCTCCTGGTCCCCGGTTCCTCACAACAGCTTTGAGGGGTAGGCATTTTTATTCCTTGTTTATAAAACTCTGAGGTCAAAGGGGTCAGACTTGATTATATTTGACTTCAATTCTGGACACAAACAAGGGGGCGCCAGTGCCCTATGCCTTGGGAGAACTGCTCAGGGGCTTTCTGTCTTGGCTATGGAGGTGCTGTCCACAGTGCTGAGAGACTCAGAGGGACCCCCAGGACAGAGCTAGTAGGAGACTGCTCTCTCTTCTGGCCCCTCTGATTTAACTCATCTCTCTCTGATTCTGAGGTTCAGAAACTAGAATGCTGCATAGGATACGGACTCATCTCTTATGCCTTAATTTCTCTCTCCCCCTTTCCCGGGAGTATGAGGGCATGAGAATTTACAGATATAGCGCAGAATGTGCAAGAGTACACATGCGTGCATGTGCTCTCAGAGCAGTGTGCTCCTTGCTGCATCTATATGTATTTGTGTGGATCTCTATGGGGCCATATATATGTGTGAAAGTGTGTGGGAGGGCAGGTCTGTATGTGGCAGCTCAGCACCTGTCTGCGTGGGTGTTGTGAACGTGTATATGTCCCTGGAGTGTGTGGTGTGGGGAGTGTGTGGGAGGAGGCTAACAACTGCGGTCTGCACGGTGCTGGAAGTGCTGTAGTGAGGAGTTCTAGTTTGCTGGGCTTCATTTTTATTCTCTCCCTGACTTGCACTGCACATAGCAGTACCTACAGAGGCAGGCACACATGCATACACACGCACACATACACACATACACCCCTGTACTCTAAAACCTTTACATACCTACTTTACCCCTATCCACGGATATGCAAGTGACTCCCCCAGCATTATGGTGCAGCACTTACATGTGCACACAAACACTAAAACATGAGCACACAACACATGACCCGCACCCATCCAAACCTAACAGTCTGCACTGAAAATGCTCCACTCCTTCCTCCCTTGGTGCCAAATCTTTTGTGCTTTCTATTCTGTCTTGGGAGCAGCCTTCTTGGCCTGGGCTCTTGGTAAATCCATTCACAAGGCTTGCTCCTGGCACCTGAAGGAGGATTTCTCACTCATTGATATGACCAGGCTTCCTCACTAACAGGTGGATTTGTCTTCATTAATGCCATTCCTGGTTACATGAGGCTCCTACTAGCGCCACCTACTGGTGCTCATTACCTAGCAACTGTAGCAGGTGCAGGCTGAGGAGCCAGGTACCCCAGAGAGAAGAATTAGGGTGAAGTGTAGGCCAATCTGGACACTGGACTCTGAGTGAGCATGAAAAGGTAGTTTTAATATGGGCAAGTATCCTTGAGACAGGACTTAGGCAAGAAAAGAAGGATGTTCTAGGGATATTCATGCAGGGAATTTTGGTGTGGGAAACCACAAGGTCCCATGTGCACGTGAACTATGGTGACCGTGTGTCAGCCTCATGATGTATGAGGATGTGACACACTCTTGCTCATAAAGCAGCTGCAGAGGGTGTGGACTCTATAGGTAACACACATGTGGTTATCTGAAGATTCTGAATGTGAATAAGTACATAGGCAATACATGTGATTTGGCATGTGTGTGTTCCTTCCATAAGTGTAAGTGCAATGTGTTGCTTGTGTGTGTGTTGGTGATTTGGGTTTCAGTTGTGTTAACATACCATATGGCAAGAGCCTTGGCATTTCTGTTTATGCCAAACCCTTCAAACTAGACCCAAGGCCCTGAAAAAGTGTCAACATTTTCTCCTACACTGTAAACTCCTGGTTTCCCTGCCTCTGAGGATATGCCTAATCTTTAGTTGACACTCAGCCATCTCCCCTACTTTTCCTTCATGTCCTTCCTTAAATGCTCATAATTTACCAGGTGGAGTTCCACTGTATGGAATTTCACGTACAGGGATTTCCTGGCTGCTGCCCATCACGGGCCCCAAGAGCACCAGACCAGCCTGTGATGCCCTTCCCATCTGCCAAGAGTGGCTGGTCTGCCTGGATGATGAATGGCAAACCATCCATTCTGCCCCCCACCCCATGCTTTTTTTCAGGGCTCATGCCTCAAAGAACCTTAACAAAGGGACAGCAGCAGAGGACAGAGAAAGGCCCTTTCTCCCCACGCAAATGCTCTTTTCAAATCAGTCTCCCTTGAGTTGGAATGTCGCAGAGGCTGCTTGGTGCCCCTCAATTAACCTTGGGAGGTTGCCAGGGGAGCAGCCCTCGCAGCAGCCTGCTGCTGTCCTTCTTCTCTCCACATTCCTCCTTCTATAAGCTCATTGTCCTGGATTCCCCATGAGACTCTCTTTTCAGAGCCTCAAATGGCCTCCTTCCCCAGCCCCCCACCAGGCTTCCCTGGCAGCTGTGCCCACCCCTAAGTCCATAGCCTTTTGCTTTTCCAACTTGGTTTCCTAGAAAGGGATTGTGTGCATGTGTGTGTATGTGTGGGGGATGAGGGTAGCTTCTAAGCCCTCAGAAGTTGGGGGTTCTAGATAAACTTCTGATTTTTCAAATACATTCCATCCTACCTCCCATGTCACTTCCCATACCTCTTTGTGTATATTCTCATATACACCTTCCTGGGTCAGGAGATCCTGTCTCTTGTGTAAATGAGTCTCTACTCTCTCACGTCCCCTTGTTTCTAACCATCTAAAGCAGACACCAGGGTGCAGGAGAGCTTAGAGGCTTGGCACTATTCTTTTAATTTTAACCAGGACCACAGCAGCCAATCCCGTGGAGCATGTAAAGGTCACACTGTGTCTTCCCTGAGATTCTGGGACACCTGGTGTGTGCAGCACCCCTCGAACTCCTGCAGCCTGTCTTCTACTAACTGTGGCCTGGCCTTCTGCTAACCTTAGCTCACTGCATCTTTCTGAGCAACCCTACTATCTACTAATGACAAGTGTGTAAAGATGAGAACCAGGTCTGAATTGCTTGTTCAAACCATGTAGAGTGCTGTCGACCATTGGCACTCCATACACACTTGGGGTACAGGTTGCTGATTAAGTGGTTGGACATTTACAGAATCCCTGCCAAGGCTTTGGGAGGCTGCACAGCTCACTTAAGGATACACTGCCGGGAGGGACAGGACTCAGGGCTTCTGACTCTGAGGCCAGTAATCTCTCCTTAGACCACATTTGCCTTATGTCCAAGCGCCATGGAAACTTGTTGCTGTGCTACCCTCTTCCCTGGATATTTTCCAAGAGTAAATCCAGCGCTGTCTCTAGGCTCTCTGCACTACTCTGAAGCCCAGCAAGGGGAGGAGCAGAGAGGAAGAGGAGAGAACTGAGAAGAGAGGTCCTGTCCTGAAAGAGGGGCCATGAGGACAGGACAGGACAGAGGTACAAGAGGCAAGCATGGGTGGGGGGATGGCAAGGGTTTGGAGGGAGCCAGAGGGGGAGATGGGGCTGACTCTTCCCTTTGACCTTTGGCTTGTGTCTGGTGCCAGCCCCTCCCTTCCTGTCCCCCGCACCTGGTGGAGTGATGCTCATGCCAAGACTCTGGGGAAGGGGGCAATGGTATAAAGATGCATTTGGCATCTTCTGGCACTCCCACACAAGGCCCTTTTGTGTGGGGTTGAGAGCTAAGCGTGGAAGGGTGGGAATGAGAGGTCTGGGGTCGAATGGGTGCCAAAAATAGACCCCCCTCAAGCCCTCCAGCTGTGGCTGCAGTCCTTGTTCTCCCCCACCCCAGCCTGTCCATCTGTGGGTCCAAAGCAGAAGCACAGACTCCTCCCTACACCATTGTGGGGGCTTTTGACTCCCCTGACCTTGCCTCTGCATCCCTTGGCTTTCTTGGAGCCAAAAGAGATGCTTTCTCCTCAGCCTGTCTTAAAGGCCAAACCTACTTGTCACCTCCCTCCATTATCCCAGCATTACTTCCATTTGCCTACTCCTTAGCCTCACCTTTCCTGGTTAACCAATTTCCTCATTTCTCTACAACATGGTCTCTCTTGTAGACATGGGAGCTTCTTGTCATGCTATGAACTTCCCAGAGGTCAATTTGTTACTGCCTCTGCATATTCATCTGCCATGAAGCCTTATTGAATGCCCACTCTAGGGTACACCAGGGATGTTCTACACACCAGCTCCCGTCCTTAGTGGATGGAGGATCCACAGTCTCCTCTCCTGGAGTCTCTTTTTTTTTTCTGTACCCTCTCTTCCTCTCTTTTACTGAAGACAAAGATCAGACCTTACCCACTTGTACCATTGCCGCTGTCTTTCAGTGCTGGATTCAAGTCTATGTGCTGTGGTTTGGACGTGTTGAAACCTTGTCATTACTGTGGCAGTGTTGGGAGGTGGTGGGACCTTTAAGAGGTAGGGCATAGTGGAAGGTTCCTAAATCATTGGGGGAGCTGCCCTGGGAAGGGCTCAGGCAGTTCTTATTGGAGCCTTGAGCTCTCACAAGAGTTAAGTTGTTGTGAGAGTGAACCCAAACTAGATTGCTGTCTTGTGATGTGATCTCATGGTGCCAATCATCATTAAGCTTTCACCAAAGATGTTCTGTTATAGCAACAAAAAATGGCCTGAGGTTCCACCTTGACAGAGTTTAGTAAGTATTGTCCATATGCTTAGACTGGATGCTAAGCTCCTGAGTGACAGACTGTGGCTTGCCACTGCTATGTGCTCCACAATGCCTGGAATAGTGCTGATTATAGACCAGTGTTCAGGGGCTATTTTTCTCCTGGGGAATTCTTTTTCAAATGCTTCCTGAGGCACAGTTCTTGGTCTCCCCATTGCTGGCATTCTAGCCTGACCTGCTCCTTGGCTGACTTGCATACCTTTCTTTCTGATCCTCTGCTTGCATCAGCCTTTTTCCAGTTTCAAGGTTGTCAGCTTCTCAAGTCCATAACCTACATGTTTTTGGGAAGTTTCTTTGCCATATTAGAATCCCTGGCCACGCAATCCTTTGGGATAAAAATTCAGATCCCATGTTCCTCCTATATAGTATCACAGGTGCATGAAATTGGGCTGTTGGGGAGCCTATAACAGAGAAATGGCTCACAAGAATGTTAAAATCCTTTCTTCTGCACACCTCAGTTTCTACCACCTGCTATGGTCCCTCCTCTAGATGAAAGAAGAACTATTCAAATGAAAGGGACTGAGCTTGCATGGTCCAGTAGAGATCTGACTGGTAACCATCCTGCATGTCAGGTGTATAAGTGAGCACTGCTGCTGACATCTGTGCCAGGCCTTGGTACTGGGGCGTTAGACCCAGGCAGGCATAGGCACACCCAGGTGGGCCAGAGTTGCCCCAGGAGGCAAGAGAATCATACTTTTCACAACAAAGCCCTTGGCAAAGTGAGGAGTTGCTGAAGAGTGATGGTGGCATGTTCCTGGGGGCAGTTGACAAAGAGGACTATCATTCAACTCCTGAATTCTGTGGGACAAATTTTATGCAGAGCAGGGAATCTCCTTTCAGTGTTCCTCGATGAAGCCACAAAAATACAACATGTGTCCTCTCTGTGGGTGTTCAAAGCTTGCCTGGAACACCAAGAAGAAAGAAAGGGGTTGGAGTGGCTGATGGACTATCTGTCTAGTTTTCATATAAATGGATCCTAAATTATAGATCTACTTTCTGCCTTGGGCAAGAATCTGTTCTTTTTCAGCCAGACAAGAGTTGAATACATTTTGGCTAAAATTGCAGAACTGGTTTCTTTATCAAATAATTTCTACTGTATTGCCATAAACACATCTTTAAGAACTGTGACTTCAGACTCAGCATGAAAGAGTACTGCTCTGTATGTATACATGTTCATGACTGTGTGCATCTGGGCAGGTGTGGGAGCCTCATCTGCTGCCTGCTCTCAGGTGTGCCACACCTGTCGTGTATATGCACAGGATAGAGAGAGCAAAGAGAAGCAATGGTATGCTGAACTCTGCAATGGGAGACCCTCTTCCTGGGCTTGTGGATGGGATGGGATCCCATTTGATCCCATTGGATGGGATGTCATAAACTGATTCCTTGGTGGTCTTATGCCAGGAAGGAACATATCAGCCTCTGGGTCAGTCAGCACTACCTAGCCAGGCTGTGATCTTCAGTGGGAACTTCAGTTGATCAGGATAACTTTGGATATTCTGAGAAATTTGAGTCATAATGTAGTTTGAGTTTTAAAATGAGAAAAAGTCTTTCAGAATTTATTTTTTGAAGAGGGAAATGTAGACTGCTAGAATAGCTACTGGAGTCCAAAGAAACAACTCATGACCAGAGGCCACAGCCCAAGAAACAAACAGTGAATGGGAAAGAAGAAGTCCACCAAGGTACCTGTAAAGTTCTGCTAGTATATTGAGCTCTGATGGAAAATTCTTATAATAAGAGGATTTGAGAATCTTGCAGAGCCTTTCTCCACTTCCTCTTGATCTTAAGATTAGATATTTATATTTTGGTAATTCAATTACCTTTATTTCCTTCTCTCCTAAGTTCTTTATAAACATGCTCACTGGTGTCTCTGGTGTATTCACAGAAAACAAGGTGAAAGGATTTGCTTCCCAAATAAATGGGCCAGTTTTTTTTTAAATAAGGGTCAAGGGCACATCCCTGGGACCTAAGATAGAAGGTGGCAGCTTGAATTAGAAAATTCTCGGATTCAAATACTGTGTATTAAACCCTTCTGTGATGGTTAATTTTAGGTGTCAACTTGTGTGCATTAAGGGGTACTCAGAGAGCTGGTAAAACATCATTTTGGGGTGTGTCTGTGACAGTGTTTCCAGAAGACATTACTATTTGAATTGCTAGACTGAGATATGACCTTACCAATGTGGGTGAGCATCATCCAACATGTCGAGGGCCAGGACAGAATCAAAAGGCAGAGGAAGGAAGAATTTGATTTTGATCCTGGAGCTGATACATCCACCTTTTCCTGACCTTCATACATCAGAACTCTAGGTTCTCAGGTCTTCAGACTCCAGAACTTCCACCAGGTTGTCAGGCCTTCAGATTCAGACTCATCCACACCACCAGCTTCTCTGGTTCTCCAGCTTCTAGACAGCGTATTGCTGGACTTCTCAGCCTCCATAGTTACATGCAGCAATTCCCATAGTAACTTCCCCTCCCCACAAACATCTTATTGGATCTGTTTCTCTGGTGGACACTGACTAACATTCCTTTCTTTCTAGAGACTTCTTCTAGCCTTCATTTTTGCTGATTGAAGACTGAGCTCAAGGCAATTGTATCGTAACAATAATGGATGCAACACTACCTTCCACTCCACAATCTCTTCTTACACCACTGTATTGAGAAACACAAGTCCACATCCTTTCTGTTTGAATTAAAGCAGGTATTTGACACCTATAGAAGTGGTGCTATGTGTC
Source organism: Castor canadensis (assembly GCF_047511655.1). Lineage (NCBI taxonomy): Eukaryota > Metazoa > Chordata > Mammalia > Rodentia > Castoridae > Castor > Castor canadensis. The sequence continues at coordinate 163,392,219 of NC_133387.1, forward strand.
TTCCAAGCCTGGGAGATAAGGAGTTACATGTCTTCCACCTGGTTCTATTAGGATACTTGCTTTTAGAACCTAGCCACCAAGTTTTGAGGAAACCCAATCAGCCTGTAGAGAAGCCTGAGTGAGGTTGTGGCACAGGCCTTCCCTGATGATCCTGGCTAACAGCCATGTGAGGGAGCCATCTTGAAAGTAGAACTTCCATGTTTCAGTGGATCTGATTCCACATGGAGTAAATTGTGCCTATCCAACCCTGCCCACATTGAAGACTCATGAGCAAATAAGTGACTCTTGCTGTTTTAAACCACCACATCACTTCGTGATGGGTTTTCATATGGAAAGATAATGATGTAGTTCCCTAATTGCATAAACACTAAACATGCTCTTTTGTGCCCATTTTGAGTAAATTCTTTCCCTTCTTTACAAGCAACTGTCCCAGAAACCGCCTTTACCCTAGATTCTACAAAGAGGTTTGCAGCCACTGAGGAGGGTAAGAAGTAGCAGGTGAGCAAAACGGCTGTTTTTGATTTGCACTTGCTCAGTAGGTATGAATGGGGAATGAGGTGAATCTTCTTACCTAGACATGAAGCTCCCATCACCCACCTTTCTTGCTTGTCCTCTGAAGGTTTATGTGCAAGTGTGGGTGGGTGGCTAGGTATGGTTTTTCATGGGATAACTGATAAGATTAGCATTCTGTATTTCCAAAAACATATGCACTTCTGTGAGGTTAAGAGAAGATGATAGGGCAGGGTACTGGTGTCTCATGCCTATAATCCTAGCTACTTAGAGGCTGAGATCCTGAGGGATTTTAGTTTGAGGCCACTCTAGGCAAATAGTTTGTGAGACACCATCTCCAAAATAGCCAGAACAAAATAGACTGTGGGTGTGGCTCAAGTGGTAGAGTGCCTGCTTTGCAATCGTGAAGCCCTGAGTTCAAACCCCAGTCCCACTGAGAGAGAGAGAGAGAGATGACAGACATTCCCATACCTGAGATGAATAGCATTCTTAGATGCATCACTGCATTTTATTAGGCACATCCATGACTAACCAGGTAAAACTAGGAGCTGCTCATGGCTCATGCTGCTCCCTCATGTACCTTTTGGACAACTGGGTCCATGCTCCCCTTGAATACTCAAAAGGATGTCCATGCCAGAGGGGCTGCCATCCTTCCTGGGTCCAAAGCTCAGTCATATATCAAGAGGAAAAGATTTGATTGGTCTCATTTCTCATTGCCAGTTCTTACAGCATGTCTCTCTTGAGCTGATATGAAATGAACTGACATATGTTTGATGATAATGGTGATGATGCTAAATTTTCTTTTTTTGTCTTTTTTCTTCCCTTTCCTCTCTGCCTTCACCCCCCTGTTCTACTCCACTTCCAGTACACTTATCCAAAAGAAATTAATTTTCCTCTTTAGATTGTTCCTTTGAACCCTTTCCTAAGTCTATGCTCTTAAACTCTATGTGTTTTTTCCTTCTAATCTGACAGACAGCTTTAATTTTCTAGCAGAAACTACTACCTTCATTAGGACAAAGTAGGCGACCAAGAAAATATGACTGAGATGGATGGGCAAGGTGACTCCAGCTTTTTCCTCAGTCTGCTGGCCACTTGAAGAAAGTTCTCCTGCCCTAGGGAACACAGCATTTCTCTCTCTTCCAGGTTTAGCTGCTTAGAGATTTTGAAAGGGCAGCATCCTATTAGCACCAGGTGTATTAGTGAGCTTTTTGCTACCATAATGAAATATCTGAGGGAACTAATCCTGTAAGAAAAAAAGGCTTATTTGGGTCACAGTTCTAGAGGTTTGAGAGTATAGTGCCTGCATTGGGTCAGTGCTGGTGAGGACCCATGGTGAACAGCAGCTGACAGATAGCAATGGTGGGCATGTGTGCCAGGGCAAGTGGTTACATCTCAAACCAGAAATCAGAGAAAGAGAGAGAGAGGAAGGGGCCAGGCTTGCTCCTTTTATAACAAACATCTTGTGAGAACTACCAAGGAGACCCATGAGAAATTCCTTCTGAGAGTATGTCCCCAATGACCCAAAGACCTCCCAATTGGACTTAACTTCTTAAAGATCCTACCATTTCCCAATACTGTCACCTTAGGGATCAAGCCTCCAATCCCATGAACCTTTAGGAGGACACAATTAAAACTATATCCAAGGCATATGACCAGTCCTGCAAATGAATTCCAGTAGGCTTTACAGACCTAGGACCCTGTGTATGTGAATGTGTATGAATATGCATGTATGTGTGAGTGTGTGTATGAGGTAGAGTTTTTAGTCTGGGACATGCTGCCTGGGAGTTAGTACACCAATGCTTATAGCTTGCTACTCACTTCATAGCCCCAACAAAGGCATCTTGGCCAAGAGAGAGAACCTAAAGCAATGGCTTGGGGAGAGATGTCCCCAGAGCAGTGTATCTTGAGTGTGTTTGCATGAGTGGAGTGGGTGGCAAGTAGGAGATTATTTAAGAGTTCTAGCTCTCCAGATTATATTCAGTCACTGAAAGTTTGCCAGTGTATTTGCTACTCTGCTGAGAGGTCCCAGCTTTCTACCTCCTGACTGGCAGCCAATAAGGTTCACCTGTAGGTTTCAGGGAAGACTGTTCCTCCATCACTCAAGACCACTTTCTATGCAAGATGCACGTTTGTGTTTGTGTGTGTGCACAGGCACACATGTAGGCCTTCCCAGAAGCAGGTCTCCTTGTTATTTTGGGAGCCAGGGCTTTGTGGCTAATGAGTGCTTTGGGAGGATGAAATTCCTGAGCTCTCCTTCGCTGCCCCTTTGTCTTCCTTTCTTGGCCAGCTACTCATCCCAGTGAGCTATGTGGCTTTCACCATGGCTTTCACTCCTTGAAAGAACAAACATCTTCACTGCAGCCTGAGAATGCTGGTGTGAGGTGATTGTTTGTAGATGTTTCCATGACACTCATTTATTCCTTTTGCAAATACAACTATATTGGGGGAGGGGATGAGGAGAGGTTAGAGTAGGGAGACTGGGCAGTAGGAAGACCTTGTGATTTCCTTATCTAGCTTCCTCTGCAGGAATAAGAAACCCTTCTTTTCCTTTCCCAGGGTTTCCTCCATCCCAAACCCCTAAATTGCTCCCTCCCAAAATCCATCTTGGCTTCATGCTGCTGAGATGGAACTAGGCTCCTAGTGAGGCGTGGCAGGGAGGAATTATGTGCAGGAGGAAGCAGCATTAATTTAGGAGAACGGGGTAAAACTTTCATTCCTCAGATTTGGGATTTAGTAATGATGAGCAGCGATGACCGACACTGGGGGTGGCAGTGTGTGCCTACATGTGTTCCAGAGGGGTCTGTGACACACCCCAGCTGAACCAGTGATTCATTCCAAAGCTTAGAGACTTTTAGAGGTCATTTTAGTCATCCCCTTGCCCTCAGGCTGGAAGGAGCCTAACTTAATGTCACGTTTGGTGGAGGTGGTGTGTTGCTCTGTGTGTGCAAAGGAGTGGGGGTGGGGAGGCAGCGCGTGACCTCTTTGAAAAGATCTCCACCAAAGGACGTTCCCTAGCTTTCCCAGGCTGCACGCTCCTGGGCTTCCCCATCACTGAATCAGCTTGGTCCTCCCGGGAACTGTTTTTTGCTGGATGGAAACCGGATGTTGGGTTTCCTGGGTGGGCGGGGGCCTCCATCCCCTCAGACCGGTCAGGGGTAATTGAGACTCCTAGGGTCCTGATAGTCAGCCCAAGAAAGCTGTCATTTATTTCATCAGAAACTTGCCATGCAGTCTGAGCAGAGAACAGAACAGAGCAAAGACGCTACAACGCCTTGTCCCAGGCAATGCGCATGATTCTGCGGCTCTAAGCTCGCCACACTTCAACGCACCTTGAAATGGGCTCGCCTCCTTCGCGCCGCGATGGGCGGACGGTTGAGCCAATCAGCTTCCAGACTTGTAGGCAGTGTCCAATAGGCAGACGGCAGAGGCGGGCCCGGAGGCCCGGCCCGGCTAGGCTTCACCATGAACCTGGCTGCGCTCTGCCTCCGTTAGTAGTGCAGGTGCCGCTGCGCCGGGGCCGGGGAGGCTGCGCGCAGAGCCAAGCGGAGCCAGGGAGGGATGGAGAGCGGACGGCCAGAGCTGCAGGAGCACCGGCGCGGGGCGTAGGCGGGCGAGAGGCGGGCGCTCGAGCACGAGAAGTGTGCGGGCGCAGGAGCACTTTGCGATAGGATGAGGCTCTTGGCTGGCGCGCGGTAGTACTATGATTTGGTATGTGGCCACTTTGATAGCAAGTGTGATCAGCACCCGAGGTCTTGCGGCTCAAGGTGAGTTGAAGTGCAGCGTCCCTTCTCCGCCGCTCCCGGCGCTCTCAGCCCTTGGCTCCTCGGCTCTGGCTCTCCGGCTCCGCGAAGCGCCGCTCCTATCCGCGGGCGAGGCTCGGGGTTGGGTCAGACGCGCCTCCGGGGACTGCCGGGGAGGGCCCGGGGGCCGAGGGTCAGAGGAGCTGACCAGGAAGGGGCCGGAGCTCACTGGCTACCGGGCACTCGAAGAAAGAACGCTTCAAATCGAGGTCGACTTCGTCCACCTTGGGCCCCCCTTAGATAGCAAGCACGTCGAGCCCTTCGCCTCCTGCTCTAGCGTTGGGGGAACCCGTGGCGGTCCTAACTCTGGCTGCTGGGGAGTTTACGGGTCTTTGGATAGGTTGCAGCACGCCCCAGCCCCGCGCAGCACCACCGCTCCGCGGAGAGCCCTTGCAGGGAGGCGCGACCTAGAGCCTTGGGACAATCCGCTTCCACCCTTTAAGGGACAGGGTTCTCGGCCCTAGGGGAGCCCAGCGCTCCGGCTCGCTTCCCTCCTGCCCACATGTCTTGACAGCTGGAGGTGGAACCCCCTCGCAGGTGAGAGGAGAATTGATGCAGCCAGTACCGAGGAGTGTCTGCTTTGGCTGGCCCTGGCAGTCGCGCGCGCCCATCTTAGCCGCACCTGGGCCCGAGCCTGGCAAAAGTTCCCCGGGAGCGCGCCGAACCCGTGCCAACCCCACGTCGCCCTCCACCGCGGCTAGGCAGAGCTTCCTGGGGGCTAGGGCGCCGGGGGAGGGGTCCCCACTGCTGCGTCTCGTAGCTCTCTCTGGTCTGAGCCCGAGAAGAGACCAGAGGGAAGCGAGCGCGTTGGGTGACGCGTGCGTGAGCGCGCGGGCTTTTGCTTTGGAGACCGGCAGCAGAGCGACCGGCAAGCCTCTGTATGGCACCCCGGCTCTCAGCCCTTGTATGGAAGTAGGAGAGGAGTCGGAGGCTGCCAGGACTCTGAGCTCACGGTTCTCAGCGCACAGACGCGACCCGGCTGGGGCAAGTTCACAAAGCCTGGAGGAGATGGCGGCGGGAGAGACCCCGTCCGTGGGTGGAAGTCGGCAGGGAGGACCCGCCAACCAGAACACCCACTCCCAGCAGGCGTCTTGTGTAGGGTCTTCCCGTCACCTTGCCTGGGAGGCGGGTGGGAGGAGTGGTCTCAGAAAGTTTCAGGAATGGAATATCTCTCCTATGCTCCTTGGAAGGGGCGTCTGAAAGCAGAAGAGCAGAGGGCGAAGGGAAGGTGGTTTTTGTCAAGTGATAAGAGTGTCTGGATGGTTTTAAAACTCCTCATTTGTCATGTGGAAAAATAGGCAGAGGTGACCGCAGAAGCTTGTGGGAAGAGGGTGGATGTGAGGTATGGCTGCACCTCACCCTCATCCTTTCCCCTGTCTCCTAGCAGTCTTCCAATGCCCACATCCTCCTCCCCTCCAGGTTTTGGTATGCTCCTGCTATGGGACTGTGCCTAAAGCACAAAAGGATGTGCTGGAAGCTTTGAATAGAAGAGGCATTAAGGAAGGTCTGAATGGTCTCCAAACCTAAGCCAGGGTGGGGGAATAGACTTTTGTTTTTCAAGTTTAAGCACAGAGTAAAGGCAAAATGGGCTTATATTACAGCAACACTCAGAATGGCAAGACAGAAGAAGGAACTTACCAACACTGAAGGTTGTTGGGCATGAAGGTTATGCCTTTCATGGTGCAGAAAGGTCCTTCTGTCTGGAATGACTTGACATGCACTCCTGCCTGGGAGCAAGCATGACCTTATTGGTCTTGGTGTCTTGTTAACCTAAAGTGGCTTCATCTATGGTGGTCACAGATGATGGTTCAGAGTTAAATCACCTGAATTTAAATCTTTGCTTGCTGACCCTGTGACCTTGGACAAATTACTTAACCTTTCCAAATGCCATTGCTTCCACGGAAGAATGGGTTAGTAGTATGAATTTATAGGGTTTTTCTCCCCCCTTTGGGGGGTGTGTGCACAGTAGTGCTATGAAGAAATGAGTAGATACCTGTTTACATTAGTATGTGTTCAGTAAATGTTAACATGGTTATTGCTTCACTATCTTAGTGGTTTCAGGCTCCCCCTCAATTTCTTTCCCTTGGACCATTCAGGGCATCAGGAGCTTGTGTGTTGGGGGAATGTTCAGAGGGCTGCCTCCATCAGTATGTGAGACCCCTTTGTGGGCTGACCTTGTCTGGGCAGAATCTCTTGTTCCCCTCCATGCCAGTGAATGTGTGCCAGGCATGCATGCCCCAAACTGCTTGGAAGTGTTGATGGTGGCCAGAGCTTGTGGAAGGACACAGAACACAACCTTTGGACCCCTGTGAGAAGCCAGTGTTGGAGTGTTGGCAAGGCTCCTCAGGAAAGCCCAGCTATTCTCTGAGTGGCAGAAGTGGCTTCTGGGAAGATCCCAGAATTAGAGGGACTTTGAGATGCCATTCCCAGGATTGACTGAAGCACTGGCTGCTCTGGCAGAGGGGTGAAAAGGGACAGCTGTGTTGCATGGAAAGTCTGTCAACTTGTTGGACCAAAGTGGGGATAGACTCCACCTTTTGACTCTGATCATGTGTTTGGGAGGTGACTGAGGTCATTAGACAGGTTGTGAAGGTGAGGAGAAGAGAGTTGTGGTCTCGGTGTCCCAGACATCTGCCCAGCAAGCTGAGGGAGTTTCCACACTGTGGGGAGGACCCTGGCCCATGCTTGACTGAATCTGAACCTCCCATAAGGGAGGGAAGTCTGGTCCTTATTCCCAAGGCTACCTCTCCTGTCTGCTACAGAATCCCTGGTTGCATTATCTCTGGCTCCAGTGTCCCCAAATAAAATGGGGACTGACTCAGGTTCTGATGGTTGAATCAGTGCCCTCTACTCTACCTACCTGGCCTTGACTCACCCTTTTTCCTTTTGGCAATGGAGATAGGAGGGAAGAGGTTTAAACTCTGTGGGCTGGAAAGGACTTGGCTCAGTGGGTATGTGCTCAGCACATATGCTAGGGGCAGGGGTGTGTCTGGCAGCAGATACCCTGCGAGAAGCAGGAGGGCACATGTCAGATAGGGCATGGTTGAGGGACAGTGAGAAGAATCAGCTTGCATTTGCTGGCCTGTGGTCTGACATATGCCTCTCTGGAGTTGTCAGGTCCCAGGTCCTGGGTGGTTTCATGTTTATGGCTCATACAGAAACCTGGGATCTGATAGGAGGTTTCCTTGCTGGGAGATGCTGAAACCCAGCTTCTCTTGACCCCTCCCCCCATTCGTTGCTCTCTCCTGGTGCCTGTATTTCTGCCCTCTCTCCAGTCAGGGTGCTGGCTAGCTCTCAGAGCCTGGCCCACCCTTTGCCTTCTCCCTTGGCTCTTTCTCTCTCAACTCTGTACCTGCACATAGGCAACTCAGAACGCTCTAAAATTGGTGGCTACAGTTTAGAGTCTGGGTTGATGGATACCTGAGGTTCTGGAGAGAAACGCTAAGCAGAGGACAGAGGCTGAGCTTGTGGAGAAGCTGACACTTGCCTGTTTTGTTAAGAGGAGTCCGTGGCATCTGGAACCATCAGCTCGGAATATTCTAGGGTAGAGAGAGGCTGGGTACCTGGGGTGATGGGAGAGGCCTCTGAGGTTGGTGAGGCAGCTTATTGTCACCCCCCCACCTCCATACCCCAGGGGTACTGCCCATGGGTATGGGCCAGGGTGTGGGCCAGTCTGCTGGAGGCAGCTGACCTATTTTTCTTAGGAATCTTCCTGCTTTTCTGTTCTCTCTTGCTCAAATAAGGGAGAGAGTGTAAGCAGAGATGGGGCCTCCGCAAGGGTTTTGGAGAAAGAGCCCACGGTGGCCAGGTTGTGAGGGAGCTCTCAGGCAGCCTGACTACTTTTCTGACAAGAGGAGGACTGACAGACCTGCCTTCTGCCTCCCCTTGTGGCCCCGTATGTAACGTCCCTCTTGGTTACATATGCCCACTGAGATGGGGCTGTGGCATACAATTTGCACACAGGCACAAATTGTACGAGATGAGTCATTGTCCTCGTTCTCTGGTTTCGGAGTAGGAAATGTTGACGTTCTTGCCAGAGTAAATATGGAACTTTGATCTCCCACTTAGTTATGGAGCCTGTCTGGCCCCTTACCCTCATGGCAGGCCCAGTCTGCAGTGCCCTCACTTGGCTAAACTCCCTGCTTGCCTGCCAGCCTGCCTACCAGCTTTGGGACATGCCAGGTGGAGGGGCTGAGTTTGTGAGTGGGTGGGTGGGGGTGTGGCTTTGTTTTTCTGCTGAGAAGCCATTAAAGGAGCAGAAATGAGATTGAATTACAGACTTCCTTCCTGCCAATGGCTCTTGGGGAAAGGCTCTTGGAAATACAATCTAACCGAGCAAATTAAGGTTGCTAATAGCATCAGTTCCTTACAGCTGCTGGGGCGAACCTAGCCAGAAGGGTTAGGGAAGAGAGGCACCCACAGAGAGAAGCGGCCTACAATTGCTGCTCTCTCCCTCTCAGTGCCTTGCTGTTCTCCAGGTTTTCTGGCCAGGCCCACTCTGGGCTTACCTGGCCTCTAACCCAGACTCTGCAGGCTTGTTGGGGAGGGGTGCTAAAGGGCACTGACGATACTTATGGGGAAGCCCCCTTAGGGATGACTTCTCTAGGATGTGTGTGTGGGCTTCTTTTTAGGCAGAGGGTGGGATATCCAGGATGGCCTGTTGCCTACTCCCCCTTGTGAGGAGGAAAACAGGATACCCTTCGTGTCCTGGGCACAGCTCCCCTCTCAATGTCAGATTTTCTGGATGTTCCTCACTTGGATCTGGGCAATTGGGAGCTATCCATCTTCTGGGTGTGTGCCTCCCACTTGGTGAGAACCCTGAGTGTGCCGGCTTCCTGGAATCTCCTGGAGCCTCCTGGCTTGTCAAGGAGGAGGGATTGGGGGACTATTGGGGGCTGTGTCTTTTTTGGACTCAGCAGGGATTATTTTTAGGCTGGCAGATGGAGGTGGCGGTGGCTGTCGCTGGTATTATTAGACAGCAGCCCTGTGGTTTGAGAGTCTAGTGCCCAGAGGAGGAGGAGGAAGAGGAGGAGGCTGCAACAAGGACTTGTACTAATGAGCCACAAGGCTGCCCAGATCCTCCCTTCCCTCAGCTTCCACCAGACCCAGGTAGAGGATTCCAAGGTCTCAGGCAGAGTGACATTCACTCCAGAGTGGCCAGAGATGGGCCATCTGCCTTCTGATACAGACCCACCGTGCATAATCCTTCTCTGGTCCTGGATTGCAGGGACTGCACTCTCAGAACCTATCCAGAGTGTGGGGTGGGAGCAGCTGAGCTCTGACTTGGTGCTGTAAGGAAAGGGAAGGTACAGGGAAGAGGCCTTGGTCCTCTGGGGCTGTGGTGGGGACAGAAGGATGGGCTAGGGTGGGAGCCCTATCCTGCTACCTATTACTTGGGTAACTTTGGGGGAGCCACACAGCTTGCCCATTTGATCATTTGCAAAATGGAGACAGCAGTAGTTGTGTCAGGGGTCATTGTAGGCATCAGGTGTCACACTCCTAACACAGAGCCTAGAGTGGAGTACAGCTGTGCTGTATGTTCTGTTTGCTCCTAGCGCAGGCTTTCTTCTCCTAGCTCCTGTCTCTTCCCCTGCTGATTAGAGAGTTTCCCGTTCTCAGGACCTTTTTTCCTCTAGCCCTTCCCTGGCAGACAAGCTCCAGGTTGTGAGTACTGGATGTGGGGCCATGCCAGGCCCTGGACCCCTTACGGTTCTGTACCCACGGGGTGTCTGCTGGCAGCTCTGAATTCAGCCGCCCACTGGGTATCTCCTGGCTTAGAGAGCAGGAGATTTGTATCCTATGGGCTTCCCAAAAGGTCAGCCAGCCCTCAGGGGGCCACTTATCCTCCCTCCCACTTTCTCTTCCAAGCCAGGGTGGCACTGCTTCAGAGTAGGCTGGGAAGACCCTCAAGATGCAGATTTGCTAGGCTTAGGGTGCGTTATTTCCTACTTCCCAAAAAGGACCAGCACCTCAGCGTCTCCTTCCTACTGTGCCTACCTGCCGCCAAGGCCAGTTCCTGACCCCAGGGAGAAGCCTGGCCATCTGGGTTGCTATGAAGAGGGAGGGAGGTCTGAGGGTCTCCCCTGTGGCTCTTCTTCTTCCCCTCCTTTCCGGTTCCAGTGTCGTGCTGTTGCTGCCCAGAGCTATCATTACCAGTCAGGCTGGGCATGTGTCCGGCCTGCTTGAGGCCCATCTGTGCCTCTCTCCTTCTTTGCTTCTGAATTGCTTTCACTATGGGATTTGGGCTTGGTTCCCCTGTGTTTGAGTTTATCTGTTTCTCCTCTCTCAGGCCCCTCTTCTTTCTTTATTGCCAGCCTGAGTACTTTTTCTTTTTTTCTCATTGAGCTTTTCTGGAGAGAGTGTTTATTAGACATACTTTGGCTCAGAAAGGATCAGGCTTAGGGAAAAGTGCTGTGGGTGATGGAATGAGGGAACACACCCTGTGTGTGTGTGTGTGTGTGTGTGTGTGTGTGTGTGTAGGAGATGAGGAAGAATGGATGAATATTCCAGCATCTAGCAAGCCAGGAGGGCTTGGGCTGAAAGTGGGGGCTGGGCATGGCTTCTTCCTCTGGCTCCTTTTGGAGGCACCTGGTTCATTTTGTCATTTTTGGGATGTGCCTGCTCTGCAGCTGAAGGGGTCTCAAGAAGAGATGCTGAGTGGGTGAGGGCCTGCTCTGTTGCCTTGGAGTGGGCTTCAAGAGGGGGCTTAGTGTTCAATCCAGCGGCTGGCTGGGGCTGGGGGTGGAAACCTGGAGTCTTCTCTAGTGCTGGGGAAGGAAGGTGTGAAAGAGCTGCCTCATTGTCATGCAGTGAGAATGAGGCAGCACTAGGTGCAAATGAGCAGCTGGCACTGTGGGAACCCATGTCAAACCTCCTGGCATTACCCCCCCAGAGCTATGGACCCCAGCAGCCAGCTCTCCAGAGCAGAAGTTCACTGTCAGAGGTACTTATCTGTTCCCTTAGGCTCTCTTCCTTCTGCCTAGTCTCTAGGGCCAAAGGAGTGACCTCGTGGCCCACTCCGCCCTCCCCCCAGGTAACCTGGTCCTTGGGAATAATTCCCCTCTCCTCCATACCCCTGTAGTTTGTTTCCTCATTATCTCACAGGTGTGTGTGGCAAACAGTTATTGCTTGTATGTGCATGCATACATGTGTACACATACACACGTGTATACACACACGCACACACACATACACACACACACTCTGCTTTTCTTGCTGGCTCATGGCACCTGCTGTCTACCCATTGCTCTTGGCCTTTGTGCTCTGGGATGAGGCAGGGCGGGCAGGCTCCTTGCCTAGCCCAGGTGCCCCTGGGGTTGTGGGGGAGGTGCCTGCTGCAGCTGGGTCCTCTCTGCTTTTCCTCTAGGGGCTGGGCTGCAAATTTAGCCTGAAGGCAGGCTGGGGGAGGGAAGAGTTGGGAAACCTGCTGGGGCCTCTGGCAGGTGAGTGCAACTCTGCTTGCTCCAAAAATACTCTGTGATCTTAGCTCTTTCTCTAGAAAACAGTGATGTCACTGGGAGCCAATCAGCTTTTGGGAGGGCTTGCCTCCTCCTCCTCCTCCTTCCGCTAGTTGAAGGGGAGGGGGAGAGGGAGGAGGAGGAGACACAGACACAGAGAAGACATAGACTGACAAGATTCACAGACAAGAAGCACACATGCACATAGCCCCTTCACACAGAAGGAGGCAAAACCCCTTCCCCTTTCACCAGCCATCAGAAATCCATAGGCCCCCATTCCCCAACACACACACACACACACAGAAGCTGATTGGAACAGGGAGAGAGGAAGGCAGGTAGAAAGAATCATCCACATACAGTGGGAGTAGGAGCAGGAGACAGAGACAGATGTAAGGAAGGAGCAAGAGAGAGACAGACTCACCCAGAGCAGAGGCCAGAGAAACACAGAGAGACATGAGACAGAGCAGGAGGCAGACAGACATATCTGCCCATCCCCCCTTCTCACCCTTCTCCCCAGGTGCCAGAGAGAGACAGAGACAGAAGGAGAGGGGGATAGAGAAACAGAGAGAGACAGACAGAGATAAGTCCTTCTCAGGAGAGAATATACACACACACACACATACACACACATACACAGAGTCAGACACAGACCTGAAGGACAGAAAGAGGTGGGAGCACATGGAGTCAGGATGCAGAAAGAACCAAACCCGGGCCGACCACAGAGAGACTGCCCTCCTCCAGGCATCCTCTCTTGGTGGGAGGGCCCAGCAGGCTCCTGGCTTTGAGCCTGCAGGCAGCGGCTGCTGTCCTAGGTGCTGCCATGAAGAGTCAAGATGCTTAGGCTGGGTGGGCAGGGAAAGTGTGTGATCAGGTGTGGGAATGGTAGTCCAGGGGAGGCAAGAACAGCCCCTCAGCCATCCTTTTCACTGGAAGTACTGGACAAAGTGACCTTGCCATCTCCCTCACCCTGCCTGGTGTGCGTGTGTATGGGGGAGCTGGGGGTGGGGGAAAACTGGTATGGGAGGAGTGTCAGCTGAAGATAGGCTGCAGGCCCAGTTTGGGGCCCTGGAGCCAATGCTCTGGGTGGGCTACACCTCTGTGGATCAGCTCTTCTGGGTCCTCCAGCTTGCAGGTTGGGTAGGGTGGGGCCCTCTCCTGCCTGTCTCTTTCCTTACCCCTTCCCTGCTAGCCAAGATGGGTATTCCTTATCCATCTGTCTGGTTTTGATGTCCTTTGTGCCTCAGGATTCCCCTTCTGCGTCCCCAGCATCCTGCTTTCCTAGCAGTGATGTCTGATAGACTTGGAAATGGGGGGGGCTGCATCGCCTCCATAGCCCTCTGCAGCAGGGCTGGCGCAGCAGGGTGGGAGGAGGGGCTGGAGAGGCCTGCTCAGGCTGGTGGGGTTTTCCCTCTGGTGTTGCCAGGAGCAGCCTGCTTAGCTTGTTAGGGATTCCCAGCTCCTCTGGTGTGGAGCACTCTTGTTTAGCACTGGAACATCAGGCTGAGCTGGGGGTGGGGCGGTGAGGACGGCTGGCTCTGTCATCTCGTATTAGGCTCCAGTGGGGAGCAGCTTGTTTCAGGAAGAATGCTTGAAGGTGGTTGTAGCTGGGCAGAGCCTCCAGGACTGAGGCCCCTTCACCTCCATGTCTGTGGCTCCTTGTGATTCCCATTTGGGGGGGGTGTTACTTGAGGATGACAGGGCATGATTTATGCCTGCTGCTCTTTGGGACTAGGAAAGTTAGTTCTTATTTGTAGGACTAAAGAAAACTGCTTTTCTCTCCTTTCTTCCCCTCCTCCCCAGGTTTATGGATCCTTGAGGTCCCCAGGGCAGAGAAAGAGGAGTGAGCCAGAGATGGAGAGGGTGTGGAGTACTCTGAGGGAGGGAGGGAGGGAGGGAGTGGGCGTAGGAGTTGGAGGTGGCCTTTGACATCAGCATGAGACTGCTGAGACAAGATCTCTGTCTCCTTTCCATATCTTACCTTGGCTGTCCCTGTTAGGTGCCCACGGCCTGCGAGAGGAGCCCGAGTTTGTGACTGCACGAGCTGGTGAGGCTGTTGTTCTGCGATGCGACGTGATCCACCCAGTGACGGGACAGCCTCCACCCTATGTCGTAGAGTGGTTCAAGTTTGGGGTCCCCATCCCTATCTTCATCAAGTTTGGCTACTATCCCCCCCATGTGGACCCTGAGTATGCAGGTAAGGTCTGGGTGCTGACAGTTGTCCCCTCTTTGTCTCCTTCTAGATTTTGTCCTTGCTGTTCCTTCCAGGTCTCAGTGGCTGCCTGTGAGGTCCCTGGTCCCTCTGCCTTTATCTCTTATCAGTTCTGATCTGTATCCTGACTGGTCCATTGTCTCTGTTTTTCATAGCTCTGCCTCTTTCATCCTAACTTTGCACTCCAGTAGGTTTTCATTAAGTGGCAGGAGGAGAGGGAATAAGGAACTCTTCTAAGCTACACAGTCTGGGGATGTGGCTAGGAGCCAGAAGTCCCAGACCAAGCTAGAGAGAGAGGACCTGTTGGAGGAAACAAGGCCCCGCTATCCATGGAAGAAGGGGTCAGATCCGCCCTTGGCCAGGTGCGGGAAAGCTGAGGCTGCAGTGTCTTCTGTTTGAGTGCACCCACTCCCTTCCTCCTGGCTCTGAACTTGGGTTGTGCTCCCATCCCCATTCTAGATTTTAGTACTGTGCTCTTCCCACCCACTGTCTGTGCCCCTAGCAGGTGACTGATCTTTACCTCTTCTGCCACCCATCCTCCCCTTCTCCTGGCCCTGTTTGTGTATTGCTCTGCAGTTACTCTGCCAGCAGTGGCCTCTCTGCCACTCCCTGCCAGACTGCCAAGGAGGAGGGCTTGGGGTGTGTGTGTGTGTGTGTGTGTGTGCGCGCGTGCACACATGCTCTAGGATTGAAAGGGAAGGAGGGAGTTTACAGGACATTGCTTTTATGTTTGTCTTTCCTGTGGCTTCCAAGGTATGAATTGCCTTTCATTGAGAATGCTTCTATCCTTGTCTTTCTCCTGAGCCTATATCTCTCACTCTTCTTTTTGCCCAGGGTTGGTTTTGATAGTCTGATTTTTAGGCAGATTGCCAGAGTCAAGATGATGAGGAAAGCAGAGGAGGTAGTGGTCTTGACTTGGGATTAAGGAAGACTGGAACTGAGGGTGAGAAGGAGGTAACCCTGATGACTGCTGTGTCCCACTGGCATGCAAGAAGTGGCTCCCTTCTCAGTGCTCAGTGACACAGAGATGGCCTCCTGGTGAAGTTAAGAAAGAGTGGGTCTTTGCCTGTTAATCAACCCTTGCCACAGTCTTGTGTTTTTTTTTCAATTTTTTTTTTTTTGAGACAGAGTCCCACTATATGTAGCCCAAACTTATATCAAACTCTAAATCCTCCTGCTTCAGCCTCCTGAGTGCTGAGATTACATGTGTTCACCACTACACCCAGCTGTATTCTTGGGTTATAGGTCCCACTGTCCTCAGCTCCTGGAGTCCCTGTGCTTTGGCAGGATATGTAGTCACTCAGGTGCTGGCAGCAGGACTGGAGGGACCCTAGCATCTGCTCGCCAGCCTGCCTTCCCTCTGCCCTAGCTTAGGAAAACCAGGTAGAGAAGGAAACAGGTGAGGTGGTCCTGGACACCCACCTGAGATAGGCATAGTGCTCAGCTTGAATGGAAATGCTCTGAGTCTTGCTGGGCACTCCCAGCTGATTCTTTTCTTGTGTGCTTTCTCATTTTTTCTCAGCTCTATATCCATCATGCTTTCCTTTTGTCCCAAGAAATCTCCAAAAGAACGGATTCTAAATTGCTGAGGCTTTTCTCAGTGCCATATGCAGGGAGCTGCGAGCTGGGGCAGGGCTGGCTGGGGAGGGATAGTGGCTCTATGATCAAGAAGGTATCATGCCTTTCCCTTTGCAACTTGCTGCTGGTGGTGGATGCTGATTGTCACTTCCTGCCACAGGAAGTGGTCTGAAGGTGGCTGGGGGTGGTAGCTGCTGACCTTACCCTGATGACCTACTGGGCTTTTGTCTACTCTGTTCCCAGGCCGGGCCAGCCTTCATGATAAAGCATCTCTGCGGCTGGAGCAGTTGCGCTCCGAAGACCAGGGCTGGTACGAGTGCAAAGTGCTCATGCTGGACCAACAGTATGACACCTTTCACAACGGCAGCTGGGTTCACCTCACCATCAATGGTGTGTATGGGTCCTCTTCCCGGGAGCTGCCTAGGAAGACCATCTCAGGGACTGCTCTGGAGGAAGCCCCTCTCCTGACTACACTGGCCCTTCCCTAGCCCTTGCTGCAAAGAGGAACCTTTGCCCCATGAGATCTCAGCTCATTCCTCCTGTGCCCTCCTGTGTCTTCCTATGTAGCATGGAGGGGTGCCTAGGAGCAGCAGCTCCCTGTGGGCAAAGTGGTGTCAGAACTTCTCCTAGGGAGGCGGGAATCCACTTCTGGGAACTAGGATGGTTAAGGCTTTGTGGGGGCAAAACTGGTCACTACTGTTTCACTTTCCAGGCTTGAATGACCCTGAGAGCTCAGGAAGGGCATTCCCCTCTCCAGTGGAACTCCTAGAGCCTTAGCATTCATCTTTTTAGGTTGCTATTTTGGTTTCTTGTTAAACACATTTATCTGAGTAGTAAGTATTGAGGATCTGTTATGTGCCCAGCTCTGCACCAGATGGTGGGTAAACAATAGAGAGCAAACCCAGACATGGTCTCTGCTCATTCAGGATTTACCAGCTAATAAATATGAGAATCCTGGGAAGAGGAACCGTTTTAATGGCTGTCAGTTATTTATAGCTCAGGTTAAATGGACTGTGCTGTGTACAGATGCTTTTTAAGTGTCTGAGTGGGGCAGAGAAGCATAGGTGAGCTTGCTGAGTTCCTGCTTTTGGCCTAGGCTAGGGTCCTGAGTCTTCATGGTCTCCATGGAGGGAGAGCCTCCCCTTTGTGTCCCAGGGAGTCCTTACCTGAGAGGAGGTGCTTCAGAGGAACCAGGAGGCTGTCATCATGGAGAAAAAATGGAGGAAAAGCAGTTCCTACAGTGGGGAAGGGGTGTGGTGGTTTGTTTTATTTCCTACTTTTGACTTGATGATTATTCTTCTTTATTCAGTTGATGACAGAAATGTATCCCGCCACCAGTGTGTCTTGTAAACACTATGCTAGTCACTAAGGCTTTGACAGTGTCCCTGTCGGTTGTGCCGTATCCATGGAGGTCCTGAAACTAGATGCTGTGGTCAGAAGAGAGGAATTGATGTTCCTGGCCTGGAAGCTTCTCTCGGTACAGATCTGCCTTGAAGGATAGCTCTGTCTGCCCTACGTAGTGGGGTCAGGTCAGACCTATGCTCCTGGGTCTGGGAACTGCTCAGAATCTTGGAAAAACAGAACAGTTTTTAATTTTTTCAATTTAAAAGGTTCTTTTTTTTTTTTTTTTGGTGTTGCTGAGGATCAAATCCAGTTCCTTGTACATGTCAGACCAGTGTTGTTCTACTGAGTTAAACCCCTAGCCTCAGAATACAGGGTTTTAGCAAGAGCATTGGCTTGTTGAACAGAAACCTTTAAGATGGTCAGAGTTGGCTCAGGCATTAGGTGCTGTAATCCAGGCCCACAAACCTGATTGGAGATGAATTTTAAATCTTGGATTGTTTGTCACCACCACCTTTTGAGTCACCTGCTTTTTATGCTAGCTATTGTGTGTGTAGGGAGTGAAAAGCCCTCTTAATGTTAGCCCAAGCAAGACAGAATTAGGAAGGTAAATTTGCAGCTCAGGCCTTTGCTGATTGAACTCTAAGCCAAGGAACTGTTCCAAGGTGCAGCCTTCTGTCTTTCACATCCTTCTGGTTGGTAGTGTCCATTCCGGGAACAACTCATGTGACAGAAAAGTAGAGTTTATTTTGGCATCCTATGTTCTATTGAATGTCTGCTTTCATTTGCATGAGTGGGAGTTGATTCCTTAGTAATTTCTAATTGTTTAGAGTGGAGTGAATGTGCACCAAGACCCTTAAAAGATTTGGTTTATTTACTGTACATCCTAAGCAAGTTAAATCACCTCTCAGAGCTTTAGTTTCCTCAGTTACAAAAAACAATGTCTGCATGCCGGGTTGTGGTGAGGATTCATTGAAATGCTGTGAGCAAAAAGTATCTTGCTCAGTGTCTGGGGCATTAATTGTGTGTGGGAATCTGGGTGTGATGCTGACCATCCTCCTTCTCCAGAGAGAAGAAAGAGCAAGCCATATGAAAGTATTGTTAGCAGTGATGTCAGGCTGGAGACTTTGGTCATTTAAAATCCTTGTGAAGCTACCAAAAATTATCCATTAAAACATGTTTTCAAATGTTTGCTGTACAGCAAGCTCTGGGGATGTGGCTGGGGCATGACCCAATCCTGGTGTTTAAGACTTTGAGAGACAGTTCAGAGAGATTGTCACATGGCTTTGGGAGAGGAGAAACCATGCAAAGGCCTGGTAAGGAGGGGACTCAGCCAGGAGCAGGTGGGAGGTAGGGCAAGGTCCTCCGGGAAGAGGGAACAGCATGTCTGGTTCATTGAGGGTATGTAGGCAGTCATTTACCTGGAAGTGCTGGGCAAAAGCACTTAGCACAGGACCATGTGCTCCACACTTGAGAACCAGGGCTTATTATTATTAAGTTTTTTTTGGTGGTACTCAGTTTGAAGGCAGGTCTCGAGCTTGATAGCAGGAGCTCTATTGCTAGAGTTGTGCCCCTAGCCCCTTTTTGTTTTAGTTATTGGGTTTTTGCAATGGGCCAGCCTGGACCACTATCCTTCTCCATAGGCCTCTTGTGTCATTGGGATGATAGGTGTACAACACTATGCTTCTTTTTTTGTTTTGTTTTGCCAAGCTGGCCTCAAATTATGATCCTCCCTATCTCTGCCTATTAGCTAGTTGGGATTAGAGGCATGAGCCACTGCACCTAGCCAGAACCAGGGCTTATGATAACCCTGGCTTATGACAAAGTTTGCCATAATCAAGGAGCCTACCTGAGAATGGGCAGAGCATAACAGATGCTTTCCACCATTAAAGAGATCTTGATCTCCTTATTCTCCCTTTTCCCTTCTTCCTGAGTTCTGAGGTTCCTTCCAGTGTAAATATTTCCATTATCAAAGGAAGGAGTCTAAGAGCCAGCATTCCACTGCTTCCAAACTAAAATGTTTAATGTCAGGCTTTTTCTGACAGGGATCACCTTTGGAAATTGAAAGGCCAGTGAAAAATTAGAATTACAAATTGTCTCATTCACCTTCCGTGTTTTCTTTTAAGACCAGTTGGGTGGAAACAAACCCAATTATTTCTTTATCACATGTAAAATACCCCCAAAGCTCAAGCCAAGTCTTGCTTTAGGTTGGTGAATTACTTAGAGGAGAGGCCAGCCTATTTCTAACCTGCACTATTAATTATAGGGCACTTGCAAAAAGAATTAAGCCTGGAAATGCAGTTGGCAAGCTAACACCTAATTCGGTAAATAATTAAGAGTCAAACCATTATTTTCCTGAAAACTTGAAATTGTTCAAAGTACTTTCCTGATTAGCACCTAAATAATAAAGTAATTATGTAATTAGTAATTAATTTGTCACTTCAGGACATAATTTAATTTATTATCTTTTCTTTGAAGCTTGACACTAGAGGTAATAGAGGCTGTGGCTGCGTTAAATTGTATTTCAGGGGCAGGCTGGGCAAGGATGGACTCTGGGATGAGTGCACATTGCCAGGACCTGGAGGGTAGGGTCCAGGATCCCTTTATAGGACTGGGGATGGCCATTTACTACTACGTTCAGTATATTCTTAGACACTGACCGAGAAAGGATTTTCTAGAGAATATGTGTTGTATGTGTTTTTGTGTGTAATGATGTGTCTTTTTTTTCTTTCTTTCTTGATACTGGGGTTTGAGCAGAAGGGTTTGTGCTTGGTAGACAGGCATTGTACAGTGCCATAGGCCACTTTTGCTCTGTTTATTTTGGAGATAGAGTCTTGCTTTTTGTCCAGGCTGGCCTTGATTATGATCCTATTTTATACACTTCCTGCCGTAGGTGGGATGACGTTATACACCACCACCCCACCTTTTTTTTTCTGTTGAGATGGGGTCTTCTAAACTTTTTTGCCTGAGTTGGCCTGGAACCACGATCATTCTGATCTCCACCTCCCACGGAGCTAGGGTTACAGGTGTCAGCCATCAGTGCCCAGCTTGATGTGTGCTTCTTAATTCACTCCATAGTCCCTTTCTGGTGCCCTTATGTGCCCACAATGAGCTACTGGCTTTGAAGATTAGAGTCCAAATTGGTTTTGCCATGGCCCTTGCCCCTAAAAGGTTTTATATATTTGCATTTGTGTTGGTCTGTAGGTGTGTATGTCATAGGCCTTCATTCATTTCACTTGTTCAGCAAATGTTTGTGGAGCATGGTGCTCCATTCAGGAACTATGCTAAAAGCTAGACACCCAGTAGGATTGTGGAAAGGTGTCTGCTCTTAAGAGCCACAATTTCCACTAGTGGGGACAAATAAGAAACATATATACACTTCAGTTGGTGATAAGTGCCTTAAGGGCAATAAGACGGTACAAGGGAATAAGGTGTGTTGGAAGTATCATCTCTGATGGGATGACCAGATAAGAAGAGATGGTATTTAACAGGTTCACATGAACTGAAGTAATGAGATCCAGCTCTAGAGTTCCAGGCAGAGAGAACTGCAGATACAAAGGCCCTGAGGTTGGAACTTCTTGCCACTTTGGAAGAGGACGAAGAAGACCTGTATGGTTAAAGAACAGTGAGGGTAAAATATGGTGGGAGGTGAGGACCATTCTTGGAGCCCTTTGACTGTTCTCAGGTGGGGCTATATGAATGGGAGGGAGCCCTTCTAAAGCTTCTCCCTGGTCTTCAGTGCTCCCAAGAGATGGTAATGATGAGAGTGATGGCAGAACAGGCAAAGTTTGTTTAAACATAGGTCATCTGCATTTTACAAGATCTTTTTCACAAATATTATTCCTCCCATCAATTCCAGAGGGTGAAGCAGTTTAGGTAAAGCCCAGGGAGGCTGAAGAACCTGCCCAGGGTTATGCAGCAAGGGGAAGGCTAGCACTTGAACTTGGATCCTGAGCTTTGGGTGCTGAAAGGAGCTCAGAATGGCCAGCACAGCCTAAGCACCATGGATTTCAGGGCCGACATTAAGAAATGGAGGCCTCCTTGCCATTTTGGAAGGCCATAGAACTGATAGTCCAAGGGGTTAAGATTGACTGGATTGACTCTACAAGTAGCTCAGGCAAACAAGACTGAGTCTCATAAAAGCCGATTATCCAAACAGGATGGTGTTCTAATCACATCTTCAATGTGGCTGGAAGCGGGGGTGGGGGGCATGGGGGTATGACCTAGCATAATCAGAGGGAGAATTAAGAAGGGAGTAGCCTATGGAATATACTGTCCACCTTTATCCATGGGAGCCACAGAGAGGCAGGTGGATGACTTTCTCTGTCTGCAGAATTAGGGAGAAGTAAGGCTGCAGCCTTGGCCTGGGGCCTGCATTAGGCCCGAGCAGATCTCTGATGGCTAATGTCCTGGAAATGAAGGGGCCCAGTGAAGCTGGGTTGCAGGAAGTGTTATTCCTGAGGGGAGACCCGGACGTGTGGTAGGAGATTCTGGTGACTGCTTGAGCAGTCTTGTTATCTATTGTCTCTAGTGCTGAGCATGGCAGCTTCCCCTAAAGTAGATGCTCAGTAGACATTTTGTTGGAAAATAGTTTGATTAGAATTTAGACCCTGCCAGACTGAGATGGGGGTCCCAGCTCTCCCTCCCCCATGGTCTCATCCTTGGGTCCTACAGAGTTGGAATGAGAGACCTAAGCAGGGGGCTGATTCCATTCCTCACCTTTGTGATCTCCTTTGCAGCCCCTCCCACCTTTACAGAAACACCCCCCCAGTACATCGAGGCCAAGGAGGGTGGCAGTATTACTATGACCTGCACAGCTTTTGGGAATCCTAAGCCCATTGTCACCTGGCTCAAGGAGGGGACACTCCTCGGTGCTAGTGGAAAGTACCAGGTGAGCATGGCTCCAGGCTGCGGTGCTGCACCCACTTGTCTTCTTCCCCTGCAAGACAGCTGACTATGCACAAGCACCGGGAGAGGCAGGAAAGCTGGCAACCTGGCCTGGCTGCCAGTGTCCTGCTGTGTCTTGGAAGGGGATGGACAAGCAGGTACTTGTCCTCTATACCCCCTGTGTTTGTGTCCCTGAGGCCTTCTCCAGCCCAGCTTCTCTGACTATGTCTCTCTGCCGCAGGGGTGTGTTAGTGAGACCCACATGTGGGTGCTGAGTTCTGTCTGTCCTTGGCCCCTAGGTGAGTGACGGCAGCCTGACGGTGATGTCAGTTAGTCGGGAGGACCGAGGCGCCTATACCTGCCGAGCTTATAGTATCCAGGGGGAGGCTGTCCACACAACCCACCTGCTTGTCCAAGGTAGGCGAACTTCTTCAGTCTCTTTCTCCCTTGAGCTCTTCAGGCCATTTTTCCAAGATGCAGCTGAGGATGGTGGAAGACCTGGGTGACAGCTCCTGTGTCCTGCATGCTTCACTGGCCAGATCCCACCCTGATCTGTCAGGCAAGGGCATTACAGAATAGCAGGAAGGCAGTGTGCTGGGTGGTTTCTGGTTTCTCTCTGTCCAGAAAGCATCCCTGCCATGCTTCTGCCTCCCCAGGAGAGGAGACCTCCCTTGGGTCATCTATCCATTAGTGACAGTATCAATAAGTAAAGATAGGAATGTGGTCCAAGCCCCAGATATTTAAACAACACTGAGGGCATTTGGCAGAGCTGGAGTTTGTAGAGTCAGCACCATAAGATGCCAGTCTGTCCAGCCTGGGCCCCAAAGTGTCCCAGAAGGGGCTGGGCACTGACTGCCTAGGAATGGTTGGGGTCCTGCCTTCCTGCCCTCTATCTGCTAAAGAGACAGAGTGGGAGTCAGTGTTAGCCTTGTCCAGTTGACAGAGTGGCTGTGGTGGCACTCTCTCTTCTTGGTGAGCGGCAGCTGGGGCCAGAGGTCCCTCTGCAGCTTGGCAGGAAGCTGGTCCCTCTCTTGGGAGAGGGCCAGACCATAGGCAGACTGTGTCTGGCCAGCCAGCACTAGGGCCTGCTGGAAGTTCACCCTCCCTCCGCTCCCCAGCCTTTCCCTGAGCTGCCCTCTTCGCCTCTGGCTGCTGAGCCACACAAGACAGCCTCCCCTGGAGGTGAGATCATTACTTGCTTCTTCCTGCTTGTCTCCTCCTGGGCTGTGCCGCCCTGGCACCCCTTCCTGAGCACGTCAGAGCTTCCTGGGAGGCCTTGTGGACTCTCCCTTCCCATCAGGACAGGTGATGTTTGTTCCCTGTTCTCTCTAGGGCCTCCTTTCATCGTTTCCCCTCCTGAGAACATCACCGTCAATATCTCCCAGGATGCTCTGCTCACCTGCCGGGCAGAGGCGTATCCCGGCAACCTCACCTACACCTGGTATTGGCAGGATGAGAACGTCTACTTCCAGAAGTGAGCACCATCCTGCTCTGACCCTCTCACTGGGGTCTTCCCTGCCAAGTTCCCAGGGACAAGGGTATCTGCATGGAGGGGCCTTGAGAGAGGGCACCAGGAGTGCAAGGGAGCACGGGGTCTCCTTGCCACATCTAGGGGAGGTGAAAGTTACTCATTGCTACCTTTCTTGGGTGTCTGCTGAACATCTTCATTCACCTGCCAACACCTGCCTTGTCTCCTTGCTGACTTTGTAGTGACCTGAAGCTGAGGGTGCGGATCCTGATTGATGGGACGCTGATCATCTTTCGGGTGAAACCAGAAGATGCTGGGAAGTACACCTGTGTCCCTAGTAACAGTCTGGGCCGCTCCCCTTCAGCCTCAGCGTACCTGACTGTGCAGTGTGAGTAGGGGTGAGGGAGAGCGCAGCTGGCCATTCCAGAAAGTTCAAGCCACATTAGCCAGGTTGAAGGAGGGCAGCAAAGAGTAAGCACCTTTTGGGGGAATGTGGGTGGAAGAATGACTGAGTCAGCTCAAGAGGAGGCCATGACCAGTGTGGCCAGTAGGGGTGAACTAACACTTGCGAGGCATCTTCTGAGCTGGTGTCAGCTAGTTGATTAAGTCAGACCTAGGTTGGATTCAAAGACAAGCAGATTTGATTTTTGAATTACTGCCTGTATTGAGTGCTGGCCCACACCTCTTCCTTGACTTAGTCACTGTGGAGCATTTTCCCAGGTGTCAGCTTAGAACCAGGCAGGGTTATTTCTCCAGCAGCTGCACTTGGCTTTCCACACTGGATGGTATGGGGCGAGGGGAAGAAGGCCTTCTTCCGGGGTGACTCAGACTAGTTCCCACACCCGGCTCCTTGTGCCTGCCTCATCCCTCTTCTCAGGCTGTGAGAGATCCAAATGAATGTGCTGCTTCTCAGCCAGAACAATCAAGGGTTTCTGTGTGAGCAGAGTAATTCAGTTTGCTAATCTTTAATACTTGAGCGCTGTTGGTTGCTTTCCCACCCCCGGCAAGCTGTGCATTGTGAGAGGGGGAGAGAGAAGGCTCAGTAATGAGGATTAATATCTTTCTTTTGATTCGTGGATGGCCCCGTCACTCAGGTAACAAAGGCTCCACATTGTTGCTACAGGTGACAGATGCTCCATCATTGGAGGACTGGTGTGGGAGAATTGCTCACACCCAAGGACATGAAGTGGCAGGGGTGAGAAGTATAGTGATTTAGAGACTAACTGACCCTGGGTCAGCCTGCAACCTGAGGACAAGTAGAAGACCGGTGGGTGGCTCTAGGGGGTGGAGCTCCTTTGACTGTGCTGCATAGAGAGTGGATTGTGGATGCGTGTCTGCAGTCAGGGTGGTAGACTTAAGCTGGAGCTGAGCCCTACCTAAATCTCACCTAGGCTTTCATCATTTTCTTTTCTCCATGGATGACTTTGTGGAAGAGGAAAAGGCCGCAGTTTTTTACTGCTGACCACTCAGAAGGATGCATAGATGCTATGGTGGAGCTATGAAGCCTAGGATGACAGGTGGATCCCACTAGACCTGCAATAGGGAAAGCAAGTTAAGAGGTTGTTCATGAGTGACTTTAGGAGGTGTCTGTGCTGGAGGGGAAAGGTTGGAAAGAAGGAGCAGACTTCTCCATCTTGCAGGTGGATCTGTCTCTTTGGGCTAGATTTTGTCAGTGCCACCTGGACAAGAAGGTGGCAGTGGTGCTAGGGGTGGGGACTCCAGCAAGGAGTGGATTTCAGAAGGATGACAAACTAACCAGTGTGAAGGCCCCATCCTCAAAGCTGTAGGTCATTATTCTGTTGGAGAGCATTTTGGTTTCTCTGTCTTTTCCCAGTGTGGCACCACCACCCACTCCCACTTGTCCTTTTTTACCTCCTTCCTGCCTTCTAAGAGAATCCAGGGGGTTGAGATTTACAGGTGGGTGAGACGAGAATCTTTATTTCTGCTGAAGAGCAGTGCTCAGAGTATTTCCCATTCATAAACCCTTTGCAAACCTTGGAGGAAAAAAAAAGACTCTACCACACAAAAGTGGGAAGCTATGTCTAAATATATAACTCGGCCTGGTATTTATGTAATGCTGTTCTCTGAAGAGCTCAGAATGCTTAAAAGGTACCAGCTCATTCATCCCATGGCCTCTCTAGTTCTGGATCCTTCTTCCCTGTACCCCTCAGGGGCACCTGGGGAGAACCGAGAGGAGGTGACTCAGCCTGCAGCACTGGGCTGTGGGGCTCTCTGTGAGAACCTACGTCTTTCTTGTGGCCAGAGTTGATTCTGCATTTTAACTGCAGAGTCTGAGGGAACACTGGGGCCAAGGGAGGCCAGACGACCAGCAGAAGGAGTGGAGAAGAGAAAAAATAGCCACACTTTATGCCTGTGATAGCCTCATGCATAGAAATGACATTGCTGTTCTGGTTTAGGATGTTGAGAGACTGAACCATTGCTCCCAAGAGAGACTTTAGGAAAAGGAGCAGTTGGGGAAGGGTATGGTCAATGTTGGCTTTGATGGTTGGAATTTAGGGGCTGGGGAAGTGGACCTTGACAGCAGCTGAGAGTGTGCCTGTGAATGCTCTGAGCATTCTTAAGCTTCCTAAAGTTCTTATAGTTCTTCAAACTATGGTAGGCTGGACAGACAAAAGAAGAGTGCAGCCTGTCTAAGCCAGCAGTATGTGGTCCTGAG